>NC_080400.1:5012717-5325543 GCF_030265065.1 Corythoichthys intestinalis
TAACTTTTTAATGTGCACACACACACTAGATATCATGAATTGGCAAACTAGATGTGCAACGTCCCATGCCATTGGCTACGTGAGCCCAGAGTGATTATGGGACACGTAGTCTATATACTACATCGATGAATTCTAAACTGTCATGACTGAATGGAAGCTAAGAAGGCCATATCAATCCATACCAGTGGATATAGATAATGTTGCAAATATTGTTAATTCAGTACGTGACACAGATGGATTCGGACCACAAATAGGATGTCTTGCTCATGTAGTAAACCTAGCTGCTTAGAGAGCTGTAGCAATCAACAGTGTGCCCTGCCTCACTTTACAAACAGTAAAGATTGTTCTCAGCATTGTTATACAAAATATTTTCAGATCAGTGAGAAGCAAGCACATAAATATTATGCACTAAAATGCATGTTTATATGATGGCAATTTAATTTTTGCTCGTTAGCAAAAAAATATATATATATGTATATATATATATAATTGTTATTTTTTTTACAGAGCATTAAATGTATTGAATTGGATCGAAAATCGTGTCCCCCGTATCAAAAATCGTACCGAACCGTGACTTAACTGTATCGTTGCATCCCTATGGAACACCATTGCAGAAGCTATGACGGGAAAAGTTTTCATTTGCCTAAATGCTTAAGTTATTAAGTGCAATTTTTTTTTTTTTAACACATTTTATTTAATCTGTGTTTCTGTGCGGTATCAATATTGTTGTTTTTTACTTAAGAGGCATGGTCTATTGTTTTTAGTTGTGATTTCTTAAAAAGTGTTTTTGAATTTCAGAGTAAATATTTATCGTGTTTAAATGGGTGTACTTGATCTATTACTGTATTCTCACTGTGTTATTGTTAATTGTTTTTAAAAAATGGTGGGGGGGGTGGGACGCAATAATATCGCAATAATTTATGAGAATAATTATCGCACACTAAAATTTGTTATCCGACCGGCCTAGTCACACCCCTAATTATATACTGTATATAGTATATGACGGAAAACCCAGCCAATACTGAAAAAGCATTTTCTGGTCTTGCACTCCTCTTTAAAAGAAACTGCTGTATTTTAAGCCAAAACCACTATTTTGTTTGATAGAACAATATGTCTATATGCTGCCATAGCAGATCCATGGCGCATTAAGCCCCCGAACTATTTTGAATTTGTCCGTTTTACCCTGGAAACCTCCGTTTACAAACGTCGCGCACCACTTTTGTTTCAACCTACCCATAAAACGAAAGTTATATAGTTATATTTATTATTCAAAATGTCTGTCATTTTTAGCTTAGAATCATTAATTTATGTCTAATATTTTGTTTAAAAAAAAAAAAAAAAAAAACGACTTAAAAAAATTATTCACTCGCATATTTTAAACTTTTAAACAAAATGGCGTCTGTATAAAAGTTAAGGCTATCTATCTCATAACTATCGCTTAATTGTATTTTTTTTTTTTTTTATACTGTCGCATTTTCTCCAATATGTTAGATGATAAATAATCGATCCAAACAAAAAAATTGAAAAAAAAAAAACAATTAAAAGGGTAAATATATGAAAAAGAACATCTCGACCACTCCTTGTTGTCTGCGATTTCTGCATCGCGACCCTTGTTATATCACCATGTTTCACCCCTAAAATTACCATGAGTTTTTGAACCAAAAAAGAGACAAGTACACAATAATATCTCTTAAAATCTTGACGTCTTTAATTCTGCTCTCGTGTGCTCTCGCCTCCAGTTAGGGTTTTGCTGTTTAAAAAAAATTTTTTTTTTAAAACGCCCTCTTGTTCAAAAACTTTCTTCCCCCAGAAAATGGAGATTTTAAGCTTTCCAATGATGTATCACACATGCATATCAGAAAATTTGGAAAGTTGGCCAAATTGGGGTTCTCAGAGCGGAACTTCAAGTCACTTGAGTGTTTTCCACCATATTTATATTTATATACAGTATATATATTTTAGAGCTGAAACGAATACTCGAGTAACTCGAGTTTAAAAACTGATCCGAGTAATTTTATTCACCTCGAGTAATCGTTTATTTTGACAGCTCTAAGCATCACGTTTCGCTCGGACTACTTTTAATGCGGGACAACGCGCTGACGACACGTGCGTAGAGGAAGAAGCAATAAAAAATATAAAAATCATTTCCGCAGCCGACAGCCGCTCCAAACTACGCCGACGTTGCTAAAAACTAGCCCGCATGATGTTAAGTTGGTAGCAGGTAGCATCTAATGAGTCTCATAGAGATCACATGTATGTTGAACTAGATGCGATATGACAGACTCGGCCGCGTCTGGGCAGCGTCAATAAACAGCCGCCATCTTAACGCAGTAGCGCGCTAAGCGCTAATAAAGAGCGCTAAGCGCTAATAAATAAGATTAACGTTACTGTCTGAGTCACTAGCTCATGTAACGTTAGCCCTGCGGAGGGCTAGGTTTCTATTCATTATGACCACTTTCGATGCGTGGCTAACGTGTCTTACATACAGGCTTTAACATAACATAGCTTTGTGGAGTGATGAGGGTGTAAAATAAAAACTCAATAATGCTAACTATCAATTTTAGCTTAGTAGTCATTGCTGGATAAAACACCAAGTAGCACTGGTCCCTAATGTGCTCCAATACAGCCTGTATCACACATTTATTTTTAACACTGCAAAAAGTCAGGACAGTTTAGAGTAACGTAAAACTTAACTAGAACTTAAAAATGGCTTGACACAAATAGAAATTCAGTTGAAACACGTGGGAAAAAATCCTAACTTTTAAGTGATGTGTGTTATCAAGCGTAATGGCATTTTTAGGTATATATATATATATATATATATATATATATTTTTTTTTTTTTAAATAAGATCTAAAGGTTTTTTGGGTGAAAGCAGTGAATTTGTCTTTGTTTTTATTCTAGTTACATCTGAGATGCAATTGTTGGCTGTTTTCAACAATATACATCGAAAATAAAGACATTGATTGACTGAAAATGGTTCAAGATTAGATGAAATGTCTTGTTTTCTCATGTATATTTATAATTGCTATTCACCTAAAAATATATTTGTTTTATCCGATTACTCGATTAATCGATAAAATTTTCAGTCGATTACTCGATTACTAAAATATTCGATAGCTGCAGCCCTAATATATTTATATACTGCATGTGGCGGAGAACACAGACAAGGCTGAAAAAGCAGTTTCTGCTCTTGCACCCCTCTTTAAAAGAAACTGCTGTATTTTTAGCCAAAACAACTGTTTTGTTTGATAGAACAATATGTCTTTAAGCTGCCATAGCAGATTCATGGCGCATTAAGCCCCCGAACAATTTTTAATTTGTCCGTTTTACCCTGAAAACCCCTGTTTACAGACGTCGCGCAATCTCTTTTGTTTCAACCCAGCCATAAAACAAAGGCAATTAATTATATTTATTACTCAAAACGTCTGTCATTATTGGCTTAGAATCATAAAATGTCTAATATTTTGTTTAAAAAAAAAAAAAAAAAAACGACTTAAAAAAATTATTCACTCGCATATTTTAAAGTTTTAAACAACTGACGTCACAATGAAAAAAATGGTGTCTGTAAAAAAGTCTCGGATATCTACCTCATAACTATCGATTAATTGTATTTTTTTTTGTTGTTGTTGCTGTCGCATTTTCTCCGATATGTTAGATGATAATCATTCCAAACAAAGAAAAATTGAACAAAAAAAAAAAAACGTTTAAAAGGGTAAATATATGACAAAGAACATCTCGACCCCTCCTTGATGTCTGCGATTTCTGCATCGCGACTCTTGTTATATGACCATGTTTCACCCATAAAATCCCCCCAAAATCCAGCTGTGGCCATTCACAGCTGTGTCTTGACACTCAATGATACACGCTACATGGAGTTTTTGGATCGAAACAAGGTAAGTTCGTGATAATATCCCGTTAAATTTATGATGTCTTTAATTATGCTCTTTCATGCTCTCACCTCCAGTCAGGGTTTTGCTCTTTATTTATTTATTTATTTTTTTTTTTAAATGCCCTCCTGTTCAAAAATTTTCTTCCCCCATAAAATTGCAATTTTAAGCTTTTCAATGATGTATCAAACATGCATATCGGACAATTTTGAAATTTGGACAAATTGGACAAATTGGGGCTCCCGGAGTGTAAATTCAAGTCACCTAAGTGTTTTCTGCCATTTATTTATTTTAGGGCTTTCAAAATTATCGCGTTAACGGGCGGTAATTAATTTTTTAAAAAATAAATCACGTTAAAATATTTGACGCAATTAACGCACATGCCCCGCTCAAACAGACTAAAATGACAGTAGAGTGTAATGTATTTTTTAAATTAAAATTTCAATTATTAATTATCATTATTTAATATTTAGTTTATATATAAAATATAAATATTTATATTAAAAATATTATTTTCATTATTATAAAATGTTACTTTAAAATTTTAACACGATTTTATTTTTATTGTGTGTTTATTTTTAACTTACAGGCCTAAGATCAGCATTTTCAGGTCACTTCCTGTTGATTTAAAGGTACATCCAGGTCACTCTTTGTACACTTTGGGTCACTTCCTGTTAATTACATTTTCGGGGTATTTCCGAGTCACTTCCTGTTCGTCGATCCCTTCCCTGTACATTTTTTTGGGGCAATTCTCGGTCATTTCCTGTTGATTTTGGGTCACTTCAGGTAGCTTTTGAGGGACTCTCATCCCATGTATTTTGGTTTCATCCGCTACCTCCCAGTCAAAACGAACTGGACGTCTGTCCACCGTCGACGGCAGCCCGCGAGTTCAAGGATATATTTGACACGGCGGGGTTGTCAGATGAGACAAATCTTCTCCTCGTCACGAGCTTTCCCAATTCCATACAGACGAGTAATACGGCGCAGCGTGGGTCGCAGATTGATGCCGAGCCGCATAAAAGCTTCCCGTCTGGTGTTTAATCTCCGCTTTAGAGAAACTGATTGGACACACCTCCGCCAGGTAATCGTTACTCTTTCCTCCTCGTGCGCTTCCATTAATCACAGCCGTAATCGCCTTCTCCCTCACATTCCCCGCAGCCAAAATAAACCGACGGGACTTGGAAATCAAATCTTTTCATAGCACGCGAAGGAGGCGTAACAGGTTCCTTTCACTTGGAATATTTACTCTTTAACTCTTTGCCTCCCATTGACAACGAGCGACATCTCCGAGCCCAACAGGAATTGACTCTGTAATGCAGGCATGAAAATCTCTCACCTTTCGGCGAAATTTGCCATTTTGAAGTCAAAAAGGGCGACCTACGTGAATTGCGTAGATCCGAGTAGAAATTCTGTTTGGGAGGAGGGGGGGGTCGGGTGGTTTTATTTAATTATTATTATTGTAACGAATCGAGTTATAATGTGGCGGGGGTGTTAGCATGTGTTCCTGAATGCACCGCTTGACGTAGAGGGGTGAGGGAGGTGCGGGAGAGCGAGGGACGTGCCTTCCGTGTTTACGTTTGTTCTGGCGGGGGAGATATGTGCGTTGGCTGCGGCAGACAGCGGTCGTGTTGTTGAATAAGTTTCCACAAATAAAGAATTGCAATCTGATTCGACGGTTGACTATTATCAACGTTACATTATTATTATCATCATGTGATTAACTTAGTACGTAAACTGAGCACTTAAGAAATCGGTTCTTTAAAAATGTGACACTTGGACAGTCAGCAAATCCTTCTAGATGCTTCGCTGACGAGAACCAATCATCGGCCCAAGCTGCGTTCCATTATTCCAAACGCGCGCACTCCGTGAACATGGAGTGCTCGGAGAGCCTTTGGTTGCATTGCAAAGCTGCGAAAACAAAAAGCAGGCCTTATCCACACCGGGGCAGACCAGAGCGCAGCATACACACTTGCCTGTATTTGCCAGCAGATTGAATTTGGTGAGTAATGGTTTCAATCGTTTTCACATTTTGCGATATAAAAAAGTTACTGCCATTCGTTGCAGTTTGCGTTCAACACTGCCAGATCTAGCCAAATCCCCCATGAAAAAAAATAGCTCCCGTTAAATTGGCGTCAAGCTTGTGTATTTAGCGGTAATATAAACGAAGAAACACACTGTTGAGTCAAATTAAGCGGCATGCCTCGCATTGCTCCCGTCGTCCGCCTGAGACTCGTTATTTTCGGCTGAGACTTGTGCTGACGGCCGGTGTCGGCACAACACCGGCCCGGCGAGTGGTGGGAATGAGTCCTGCTTCTTAAAGCTTTTCAGAAATACAGGGATCCCTCGTTTTTCGCGGTTAATGGGGACCAGAACCCGCCGCAATAAGTGAAAACCGCAAAGTAGCGCCGCCCCCCCCCCCCCCCCCCCATTTTTTTGTGCGTGTTCAATGCATTTATTCAGATTTTACATTGGAAAAAAGATACATATATTATAAGACATGATTTTTCACTTTTTTCACCAAAGTATCATTTATAAATGGTTTTCAAGCACTTCAAAATGTAAGAATTATGATAAGTTTTAAACATGTTACTGCCCCACCGAATTATTTTTAAACAAGAATAAAGTAGTAAGAAAATGCTTGGCTTTATTAAATGCTTCATAGTGAGTCTACTCAAACCCTCTCAAGCTTTGGTAAACGGTGATTGACACATTGGCAAAGTTTTTCTTTTTATATATATTTTTTTGTTTGAAGCAACTTATTTGATTGAATAATAAAGACACAAATGTCCTAGCCAAAATGTGGCCCAAACATTACTTCAATGGAAAAATTTGTTTCAATCAAGAAAAATAGTTTTCAAATGCTTTTTTTGTCTCAAATTTATTTTTACAATCAAAAACAATGTTTTTTATTGAAGTGACTTTTTGGGGATTAAAAGTATATACAGTACTGTATTTTGATTGAAGCAACTTTGTTTTTGATAGAAGTAACTTTGTTTTTTGATTGAATAATGAAAACACAAATCTACCTCCATCGTTATTGAGAGAGAAAGAAATTAAGAAAGCTTTAAAACTAAAAGCCACCGGGGAGTCTGTTTGTTTTTTTAAATATTTATATTTCATTATATAGACATGCGTCGTAGGGAAGGGAGCTTGAGGGATAAAAAAAGGAGTTGGATGAGGCTGCTAAAGGCAGTGGATACCTCATCAGCTGGGTGAATAGCAGACCTGGTAAGAACAAGTTTGCAGGGATAGTCGGGTATTAAATACAATTATAAACACAATTACAATGTTATTTTTCTATAAGATTTTTATGTCATTGCTTTATTAATCATTAGGTGCTAGAGTTGTTAAGTATGGATAATACGAAATAATAGTTTTAAGAAAACCGTGCTGTTGGTGGCTCAGTGACCATCTGATGTGGTTTGTTCTCAGATGAACAAGTTGAGGAAGGAAGTTTTGATGCAGAGGTTGAAGGAAGAAAATAGGCAGACTGACTGGGTCACAGCCAGAAAGTGTTGATGACAGTTTTGATTTCTATTCACTGTTGCCCCCTCCCAATTAAAGTATGTCACAGTCACAGCCAATTATTATCTAAAGCTGGTTAAAATTGAAGTTATGTTGTTTTAAGGTGTATGAAATACTTGTTCATGTGCGCCCTTTTGATCTACGAGCACCCGCCCCTCCACCGGTCTCTGCACGGCCCTGCTGAAACACAGAGTGGGTCGACAGAGCTCAATATTTTGTTGGGGTGTACAGCAGAGGTTGCGCTAGACATTTTCGTTGTCTGTCATTTTGACTGACAGGGTCATAAAAATCCGGTCATAATCTATTTTTACCAGTCACTAAAATTTTTAAAATGATAATGATGACATATTCAATAGTATTTAGTTTTCATTCATTTTTAATTTTGTAACGCTTGCTTGGCGGCGAAAAATTAGACACTGAAGTTGTATTTTTCTCCCTCTTTTTACTCTGCTTACCGCCAACAACACCAACAAAACAACTCCACTCCCAAAGAAAAAGAGGCAACCATATAGACCCCAATCACCAACGTCACACAATGATCTTAATTGTGGTTGTCAGCCCAAAATCTTCTAAATATATATTAAATGCATCTTACCAGATATAAAATGACTACGACATAGTCTGTGGTGATCGTTTGGTGCCCCGATTTCTTGTCGAATTACAGCAGTCCATCTCGCTCTCCTCTTCGGTAATTCCAGCTCCAATAGCATATATTTAAAAATGCTACCGTTCACAAGTTCGTAGTTGGATCACGGCGATCTCGGCGAACCACCGTCTGTCACAATTCCTCCCTCTCTCGGCCTCTCCCGGGAGTCGAGCTGTCATCATCATTGTGGAACGCAAACTATATATGTTCGATATATGTCCATCAACGTACAAGTCAAGTTGTCTTCTCTTTTATAACAGCATTTCCCAGCTTTAAACAAACGAATAAAAACGTGTAACACTTGGATATATGCGGTGCATTCAAACACGATTAGCAACAGGCGGCTAGCAGCAGTAGCAGAAGCTAGTTGTTGTAAAAATGATTAAACTTCGTAATTACAATCATCATCGTAATATCAATAGCAAAGGCAACAAGTCGTTTCATGTGCCAGATTTTAGGATTCGTATTTTTAGAGCACATTACCTTCCATAACAGCGGGGGCATGACTGCAGGAGCTGTCAGTTTTGTCCATCTCCTTATGACGAGTACGAGCACCCATGGTTTGGAAATCGACATGGTACGAAGCATGGAGGCCTTGGCTTGGTTCTCCACCCGCCTACATCAAAATAACATTCCCGGGATCTTGTATAAAGACCTTCCAACTTCTATTCCACCGCCATTGACTTCAATGGTAAACAGGCGGAAACGGAAGGGGAAGGAAGACATAAGGAAGTAAACCGGTACCTCGAAAACTTGTCTATACACAGGCGGCAATCTAGTCCACCAGTTGGATCACGCGCTGGCACACCGGGTGCACCAATAAGAACCTCGCGTTGATGTGTCAATCACGGTGCCGCCCCCAGACCCCGGTTACGCTACAATATTCTGACAGAATAGCCAACGACGTCATGCATTAAGAGAGACAATAGCTAATTAATGTGCCACCCTGTGGTCTGGGGTGTGAATTGCAACCTGTCAAAATGACTGACGGACTTCAGTTTTTTCCGTCACCGTTTTAAAAAACCGGTCAACGACGGAAAATTTCCGGTTAACGCGACCCCTGGTGTACAGTGTACTGGAACATATTTCCTCCACACCCTTCTCACCTTTTTAACCCCTGACCCATTTTCATGCCTGGTAATGCTCTAAAATCAAGAGGAAAGGATTTTAATCTACAAGAAATGACCCTGACTTGTCCCTTGAAGGAATCAGACTTTTTAGCCAGATTACCTGAATCACGCCAGCTGAACCGCCGGACCCGCACTGGCGCAGCTCCAACCAGGCCAAAAGGTCAAACTCCGTGCGTTCACCTTATTCTTAACTCTTTGTATCGACTCCATTTTGAAAGCTGGAAAAAGGCTTCGAAACACAAGTTGACAATTTATTCTGAGTCGACAACAATCATGCAGCACAGAGGGACGCAGGCTAGGATTCAGGGTCACCATATCACAAGTCAAGGTAACACTTTACAATAAGGGTCCCTTAATTAATAATGCATTTTTAGACAGTAACTCAGCTTTAAGTAACATGCCAATAATTCATTTAATCCCTCATCTAACATTTATTAATATTAGGGCTGTCAAAATTATCGCGTTAACGGGCGTTAATTCATTTTTTAAATTAATCACGTTAAAATATTTGACGCAATTAACGCATGCAATGAATGACCCGCTGGCATATTGCCTCAAACATTACAATGAGGCCGTTTATGGACATTAAGAGTGAAGAGAATGCCACCGGCCGCCTGGGGGCAGCGCCGTTCCATACTCATATTATGTCTTCTAAACGTGGGAGAATTAGTAGTTGTGAGACGTTTATGCTGTATTCACAATGCAATGCAAATTGCTATTTGTGCTCCACACATATTTCGGTAAGTTTTCTTTCTTTTAGTGGCAATTATGTGCCTCTTGTTTTATTTTGGGTAAGATATGTACAGATACAGTGGAGAGAACAAGTATTTGATACACTGCCAATGGGAAAACCCAAGTATTTGATACACTGCCAATGGGAAAACCCATTGGCAGTGTATCAAATACTTGTTCTCCCCACTGTATATGTTATACAGTAAAGGCGAGTGGACACAGGCGTTCTTTGGACCGCGCCGTTTATTGGCATAAGCTTCTCCTTCACAACAAACATAAGTATCGTTTAGTGAAAGCACAACAAAAATAATATTCCTATCGCTCAAAAAAAAAAAGTTCACAAAAAGAAAAGCACTTCAGTCTATAGTAATGAGGCCCTACTCTGACACACAGCTAAACAACAATGCAAAATGAACTGGCATTCCATATCAAAATAGCTATGCAAAATACACGTAAAACTTTTCACTCTATTTTTATTATTGTTGTTTTTATTCTTCTTATTATATTAACTCTACTTTTGATTGAAAATTTTACAAATTTAATTAAAACGAAAACATGAAGATGGGTTTTAATATAAAATTACTATAACTTGTAACTATAAAATTTATCGTTTAAGAACTACAAGTCTTTCTATCCGTGGATCACTTTAACAGAAAGAATGTTAATCATGCCATTTGTGGATTTATTGTTACAATAAACAAATACAGTACTGATATACAGTATGTTGTATGTATATATCCGTCGTGTGTCTTATCGTTCCATTCCAACAATAATTTACATAAAAATATGGCATATTTTAGAGATGGTTTGAATTGCGATTAGTTGCGATTAATTGCGATTAATTAATTTTTAAGCTGTAATTAACTCGATTAAAAATTTTAATCGTTTGACAGCCCTAATTAATATATTAATTAACATGAGTTAATGCATTAGTTAATGCATTTTAAGACAATAACTAATGTTTACATAACATAATTATTAATATAATTGCTTATCTAATATTTATTAATATATTAATTAACATGAGTTAAAGCATTAGTTCATGCATTCGTTAATGCATAACCAGACAGTCACTAATAGTTTGGCAAAATTAATAGATATATAGGCCTATATAGGGGTATGGTTAGGGGTTAGGGTTTGTTAACTTAAGCATTTATAATTTCTTAGTTAAGGGACAAATGTGCTTCACTTTACAATAAGGCAGGGCAAATTTATTTACATAGCACAATTCAACACAAGGCAATTCAAAGTGCTTTACATCATATGAAGATCATAAAAATCACATTAAAATCAATAGAACGTAAAAACAAAGACAATCAAAATCGGAAATAAAATTATACATAAAAATCGCATTTAATCACGGATAGAATAAAAAATGTAGACGAGCAGTAGTATTTTTATAGTCTATCCTTTGACTCACTGGAAGCCAGTGTAACGATTTCAAAACCGGTGTAATGTGGTCCAGTTTCCTTGTATTTGTGAGGACTCTGGCTGCAGCATTCTGTACTAGCTGCAGCTTCCTGACTGATTTTTTTATCAAGACCTGTAAATATACCGTTGCAGTCGTCCAATCTGCTGAAAATGAATGCATGCGTAAGTTTTTCCATGTCTTGTTGAGTCAGAAGCCCCTTAATTCTGGCTATATTTTTAGGTGGAAAAAGCAGGTTCAGTGACGGATTTTAGATGGCTATCAAATTTTAGGTCTGATTCAATAGTTACGCCAAGGTTTCTGACTTGATTTGTAGCTGTAAGTGACATTGTGCTAAAGTGCCTGCTTATCTTTGACCTTTCCTTTTTGGCCCAAAAATAAGAGTTCAAAAAGCATTCAGTAATTGTTAATAAAGTTAAAGAGGGGGGGAACTTAAGCATTTATAATTTCTTAGTTAAGGGATACGTGTGCTACACTTTACAATAAGGGTCCAAAAAACATTCAGTAATGGTTAATTATGGTTAGGGTTGGGGTTGGTTAGGGGGTTAGGGTTTAGGTTAAGTAATACCTAACGTACCTCATAAGTATTACTTGACCCTAATTAACCCACATGTGCCCCTTAACTAAAAAATTATTAGGGGTGCATGATATCCATTTTTTGAAACCGATATCGATAACGTCCTGCTCCTCAAAGCCGATACCGATATCGATAATAAATATACAGTGCCCTCCATAATTATTGGCACCCCTGAAAAAGATGTGTTTTTTTAGCTTCTAATAATTTTTTTAATTCAAATAATATGGGACCTTAATAGAAAAAAAAAGAAAAATCCAACCTTCAATACAAGTGCATTCATTCAGTGGGGAAAAAAATCCCACATAAAGAAAAAATTATTTGACATCAAATAATTTGTGTCACAATTATTAGCACCCCTGGTGTTAATACTTTGTACAACCCCTTTTTGCCAACAAAACAAGGTCTGGGGACTGAGATGGCCATGGGAGGAGCTTGTTTTTGTGTTTGGTGAACCATTTCTGTGTAGATTTGGCCATATGTTTAGGGTCATTGTCTTGCTGAAAGACCCAGTGACGACCCATCTTCAGCTTTCGGGCAGAGGGCAACAGATTTTGATTTCAAATGTCCTGGTATTTCAAAGCATTCATGATGCCATGCACCCTAACAAGGTTCCCAGGGCCTTTGGAAGCGAAACAGCCCCACAGCATCACTGACCCACGCCCATACTTCACAGTGGGTATGAGGTGCTTTTCAGCATGCGCATCTTTCGTGGCATGCCAGACCCACTTAGGCTACGTTTATACTACAGGTCTTAATGCACGAATCCGATTTTTTGTCATATCCGTTTTTTGGGCCTGCCCGTTCAGACTGCCTTTATCCATTGAGACCGTTCAAGTATTACGCATGCGCACTAATTCGCGGTCCGACACGCGCTGAGCAAGACGACCCGCATGCGCAGAAGCATCAAAACAAATGACACACGTCATCCGTCATTCCAGGGATATCATATTTTGCTTTTCAAAAGGAGGACACAAATAACAGACATAAATAATCCTCGTTTAGGCTTATATTCAAAGTTTATATGGATCGATAGCATGCACGCACGGTCCGTGCACGTCACACACACATACGGGCAGTTTGCCCCGACCTCGGCCGTGTAGGCGATGTTGAAATATTGCTCACTTGGAGCAGAGAGAAAACTGAGCATTCTCGGGCTTATCCTCAACCCATTTTTATTTTTTATGACTGTTGTCAAACTCAGCCCTTCCCCAAAAGCCATGTTCACTGTAAGCTAGGCGCTAATAACGCACAGCGGCACCGCTACGGTAAGCGTCTCTCTCGCTATTTGATGACGTAATTGCTGCATGAAATCCGATTTGGGAGAGTGGACAGTACAGACCGCCGCGACAGTCTGGAAAAATGTGGCCCAGATCGTATTTGAACCACATTCGAAAGTGACCCAGATCGGATTTGAAACGGTCCAGTTCTATGCGACTTGTCACGTTCAGACCGTCAAGTTAATGCCTGACTCGAGTCGGAAAAACGCGAAAAAATCGGATTCGTGCATTAAGACCTGTAGTATGAACGTAGCCTTAGAGTGTTTGTTGCCAAAAAGCTCAATCTTGGTCTCACACAAAAATACACACGGTCCCAGGCTTCAACTTTGGTCAGATGAGACCAAGATTGAGCTTTTTGGCAACAAACACTCTAAGTGGGTCTGGCGTGCCATGAAAGATGCGCATGCTGAAAAGCACCTCATACCCACTGTGAAGTATGGGCGTGGGTCAGTGATGCTGTGGGGCTGTTTCGCTTCCAAAGGCCCTGGGAACCTTGTTAGGGTGCATCCAGGCATTTATCAGCCGCTTCCTGTTCATATTGGGTCACTTCCTGTTGATTTTGGGTCACTCTTAAAGGGATCCTCTGTTTTTAAGATAAGTAATTCTTAAAAGATAAATGTTAGAATGAGTTATAATAATTTGATATTAAAACCCCTCTTAATGTTTTTGTTTTAATAAAGTTTGTAAAATTATTTTAAATGATAGGTCGCCATTCTTGTTACGTCGCAGTGCGTGACATCACTGGTCCGGTTGCCGAAATTCCAGTGTGTCACTCGTTAGCTTTCCCAACATGTCGTCAGTTCTACCCTTCCTATTTGAACCAGATCTGAAAAGTGAAGAGCAGGACAGCACTGTCGGTCGTTCACAAGACGAGCTTCAGGGGAAAATGCGTGCAGCAAATACCTGATAAGACAAAAGTTGGGCAAAACTGGTGATGCGAGAGACTCCTGTTGGGAAGTCCGGTTGGGAGCGAGAGTGTATGCTGTCTGGTTTTATTAGCAGATATTCAAGGTAAGCATATTGCGTTTTCAAACTTATCCCAAAATAATTATGTAGATTGTTAGCATCCAGAGCTCTCGTGTGCTTTACATACAGTACACAAAGAGCACACCTTGTGTAATCCATGTCTTGTACATTGTAACGCGTGGTAGCTAGGATACGTGTATAAAAGTACCAAAAAGGGGAGAAGCTTCCACTTATGCACATTTATTCACAAAAAAATATTTCCACCTTGACCACTCTTCACTCAGGAGCTCAGCAGTACGCAAACACGCGTTCCCTGACGAACTCCCAACATTGTTGTAAGGTCCACGTCAGAGTCACTGTCGTCACTGTAGCGTGCCATAGTCCTTTAATTATTTAGTATGATTTGGGGAAAACTCCCACGAAGAATAGTCAACAAAAACAGATAGCAATAGTAATCCAAATCCGCGTTTTTTACTCACTCGAAGATCCAGGAATTAGACCGATCCCATGGCAATGTCGCAGCCGCGATCAGGCCGTCAATTCCACAAAATAGACTGATCCGAAAAGCCGCCGTGGGACCGACGAATCAAAAAAATGGACAGATCCGAAACCAATATTGCAGACGCGGTGGGACCGTCGGATCCAGAAAATAGACGGATCCCTTACTTGACTGAGGATCCAGGAAAAATGTTCGGGCGCTAGTTGTAACGCGTGGTGGGTAGGATACGTGCATACAGGGACCAAAAAGGGGGAGAAGCTTCCACTTATGCACATTTATTCACTAAAAATAATAATTCCACCTTGACCACTCACTTCACTCCCCTTGTTTCCATTTGACTGGAGACTGCATCCAAAAGCAGCACATCGTGGCATTTTACTTCGCGAGTTTAGGCAGCAATAAGCAATTGTTGAACACGAAAGATACCAATGACGTCATCACTGCGAGCCCGCAAACCATGGCGCCAACTAACGGTCAAAATATGGACTAAATATTATAAAATATTGCCATTGATTTAACATTTTATGTGTTTCTAACAACATATTTTAGTCTAAGAGAACAATTGTGGTTTATTAGAGCTTACATGTATTTAAGTTAGAGGATCACTTTAAGCCCAACTCCATCACGTTTGCTGTAGCGTTAGCCGCTCATGTTAGCCTAGCGGGCTTCTGTTTGTTTGATTTGCTGATAACCATGTGACTTCATACGTAAGCACACTGATTGCTTTCTTAAAAGGGACTGAACATAGCCGTACAACACAGAGTCAAAGCGGGTTGAAAAGACTATATTTTCTTGTTTTATTAAATTACCGAATTTACCGACATAGTCAAAATTACGTCGGTCGTCGTGAAGAATTTCGGTAGCTGTAAATTTTCAGTTTACCGCCCGGCTCTAAATGAGTTATGAATGAGTTCCCTCTAACTGTTCAGGAAGTTTGAAGACATTTTAAGGGTTTTCAAGGACCCGTGGGAACTGTTACCATCCTAAAACAACAGCCGGCTATAATTGAATTCTCGGCAGAGGTGGCGAGACACCTGACACGCGTGAAGCTAAAAAAAAAACAACAACAACACAATTAGCGCTAGTTCTTTAGCCGTACCTGTGAAAATAGGTGGGAGGTAACACAATTAGCGGCAGTTCTTTAGCTGTACCTGTGAAATGAGGAGGGGGGGGGGGGGGGGTTTCAAGGTAAAGTGAGCAAAAAGACGGAAGCTAATGAAATTCATTATGTGGCAAACAATAAGGATTGGCATTGGTGGCAAAGCAGCATATTTACCCGGGACGTTAGTCAAGTCAGACATTTTGTTTTTCTTGTCTGTGTTATACGCCAAAGAGGGTTATTAAACGTATTAAAAAAGCATTGAATTTAGTTTTCCATTATTAAAGGTATTAAAAGCATTCAATTAGCTGTCGTAAGTCTGGATTATTTTCACCGTGGTTTTAATTTTCAGGAACATCTCAGTGCAACCTAAATTATATCCGTGACGAAGTTGTTGTTTTTTTTAATCCATAACGAAGATGACGCGTAGAATTTTTACGATGCGCTGCACCTCGTGCGTGCGTGCCGTTAGCATCATTAGCATTAACATCACAACACCAGGCAATCGCACAGTACTGTGTGCTAACGCAAGGAACTGCTCAGATGCCTTAGTTGTTATGTTCGACGAAAGCCTCAACAAGACAACCAAGTCCAAACAGTTGGACCAGCATGTGAGGTATTGGATCGGCGACCAAGTCGCATCCAGATAATTTGGGTCGCAGTTTATGGGTCATGCGAAGGCAGTGGACCTGCTTAACATTACAAAGCAAGTTGCCAATTTCTCCAATTCAAATGTGTTAGATGCAATAATGTATTTCTGCACGGTTTGCCTTTCGAATGAATGTGAATTTGGCAGTTTTAACTCAAGAGTTAGCCATGTTCAATGGGGTATTGGCAGGTGCACTAGCCTTAGCATGGATAAACCAGAGTCGTAGATTCACCATCACTCACTCAGATACACAACACGGTTGACACTGTCTATTATTGGAACGAGTGCGGGGTAACGTTGATCTGAATAACATGACATGGTGATAGGCAAATTATAATGTAGGTGATAGTAAAACACCTCCTGGTATATTTAATGTTTTTCTTGATTAGAGAAAATCCATACTCCTATTTATCTGATTAAAAGAAATGTCTTCAATAGCTAACAAAGGATTAACATGTGTTTTCTATACTTCTTATAATGTGATTCGAAAAAAACAATTACCAAGGGAAATGGTCATGTGTCGCTTTTTTATTTTGTGGTAATTAATGGTAAACTACTGCCATTTAGTGGCTGTTTTTTTAAACTTTCACTGCCAATTGCAAGATTTTCCCAAGCACTTTACAGTTAAGGTGACCAACTTGACAATCACCAACCTGCCACCTTGACTAGGTCCTCTTAAAAGGGAAATCTGTTGTATTGCAAATGTAATTTCTGAAGTTGCTTTACAATAATAGTGTCCATAAATCCATTTTATCCTGGAAAAAAAATTCTGAAAGACCTTATATTTAAATGTGTTTTAATTGTATCTTCAATAAATGTGCATTCCTTTGTCAAACACACTTAGTAATTGAGGTTAAATTGGATGTTCAGTGCTTTCTTTTTTTAATATGATTCATTATTATCTAAATAATGGGTGCGAGAGAAGTATTAATTTTCAGTTGAAATGGCATAAAAAAAGGTCTTAAAAGTCTTGAATGTAGATTTATCAATCCTGGGGGGACCCTGAAAGCTACTCGGGTGGTAAAGGTGGTCGACCTACAAATTTATCTACGTTGAAAACTAAGGTCATTTCAAATAAAGGCACTCCTTGACTGCCATCGACTGCATTTGACTGCCAATCTGTTTTGACTCTGAGGAGGCGAATAACCACTCAAACATGAGCGATCATAGTTTCTGGGTCACTTCCTGTTGATTTGGATAATTTTCAGGTCACTTCCTGTCGATTTTGAGCCATGTTCAGGTCACTTCCTATATATTTTTGGTTCACTTCCTGTTGATTTGATTTTGGGGCATTTACGAGCCACTTCCTATTGATTTGGGCTCCCTTCCTGTTGATTTTGGGACATTTTAAGCTCACTTCCTGTTCTTTTTGTGGTATTCCCAGGTCACTTCCTGTATGTTTTGGTTCACTTCCTGTTGATTTGAGTTCAGGGCATTTATGATCCCCTTCCTGTTCATATTAGGTAACTTCCTGTTGATTTTGGGACATTTTAAGCTCACTTCCTGTTCTTTTTGTGGTATTCCCAGGTCAATTCTTGTATATTTTGGTTCACTTCCTGTTGATTTGATATCCAGGCATTTACGAGCCACTTCCTGTTCATATTAGGTCACTTCCTGTTGATTTTGGGACATTTTAAGCTCATTTCCTGTTCTTTATGTGGTATTCCCAGGTCATTTCGTGTATGTTTTGGTTCACTTCCTGTTGATTTGATATCCAGGCATTTACGAGCCACTTCTTTTTCATATTGGGTCACTTCCTGCTGATTTTGGGACATTTGAAGCTCACTTCCTGTTCTTTTTGTGGTATTCCCAGGTCACTTCTTGTACATTTTGGTTCACTTCCTGTTGATTTGATATCCAGGCATTTACGAGCCACTTCCTGTTCATATTAGGTCACTTCCTGTTGATTTTGGGACATTTTAAGCTCATTTCCTGTTGTTTTTGTGGTATTCCCAGGTCACTTCGTGTATGTTTTGGTTCACTCCCTGTTGATTTGATATCCAGGCATTTACGAGCCACTTCTTTTTCATATTGGGTCACTTTCTATTGATTTTGGGTCACTTCCTGCTGATTTTGGGACATTTGAAGCTCACTTCCTGTTCTTTTTGTGGTATTCCCAGGTCACTTCGTGTATGTTTTGGTTCACTTCCTGTTGATTTGATATCCAGGCATTTACGAGCCACTTCCTGTTCATATTGGGTCACTTTCTATTGATTTTGGGTCACTTCCTGCTGATTTTGGGACATTTGAAGCTCACTTCCTGTTCTTTTTGTGGTATTCCCAGGTCACTTCTTGTATATTTTGGGTCACTTCCTGTTGATTTTGGGACATTTTAAGCTCATTTCCTGTTCTTTTTGTGGCATTCCCAGGTCGCTTCCTGTATGTTTTGGTATACTTCCTGTTGATTTGATTTCAGGGCATTTACGATCCACTTCCTGTTCATATTGGGTCACTTTGTGTTGATTTTAGGGTGTCACTTCCTCTACATTTTGGGTCACTTCCTGTTCATTTCAATTCCAATCTGAGTCACTTCCTGTTGATTTCGGGCCATATACAGGTCACTTCCTGTTTTTTTGTTGTTGTTGTTGTTTTTTTTTGTGGTATTCCCAGGTCACTTCTTGTACATTTTGGTTCACTTCCTGTTGATTTGATATCCAGGCATTTACGAGCAACTTCCTGTTCACATTGGGTCACTTCTTGTTCATTTCAATTCCAATCTGAGTCTCTTCCTGTTAATTTTGGGCCATTTTCAGGTCACTTCCAGTTCTTTTTGTGGTATTCCCAGGTCACATCTTGTACAGTTCGGTTCACTTCCTATTGATTTGATATCGGGACATTTACGGGTCACTTCCTGTTGCTTTTGGGTCAATTCATGTTGATTTTGGGACATTTTAAGCTCACCTCCCATTCTTTTTGTGGTATTCCCAGGTCACTTTCTGTATGTTTTGGGGCATTTTCAGGTCACTTTCTGTTCATATTGGATCATTTCCTGTTAGTGTAAGGGCATTTCCAGGTGACTTTGTTGTTTTTTGACCATTATTGTGTCAATTATTGTTGATTTTTGGCCACTTCCTGTACATTTTGCATCATTTCCAGGTAATTTGAGATTTGCATGTCACTTCCTGTCGATTTTGGGGCATTTCCGGGTGACTTTCTGTTCATTTTGGATCATTTCCTGTTAGTGTCAGGGCATTTCCAGGTGACTTTCTGTTCATTTTTGGCCCGTATTGTGTCAATTCCTGTTGATTTTGGGCCACTTCCTGTACATTTTGCATCATTTCCAGGTAATTAGAGGAGATTTGCAGGTCACTTCCTGTTCATTGGTCACTTCCTGTTGATTTTGGGGCATTTCTGGGTCACTTTCAGTTCATTTTGGATCATTTCCTGTTAGTGTAAGGGCATTGCCGGGTGACTTTGTTGATTTTTGGCCATTATTGTGTCAATTCCTGTTGGTTTTAGGCCACTTCCTGTACATTTTGCATCATTTCAAGGTAATTTGAGGAGATTTCCAGGTCACTTCCTGTTCATTGGTCACTTCCTGTTGATTTTGGGGCATTTCTGGGTCACTTTCTGTTCATTTTGGATCATTTCATGTTAGCGTCAGGGCATTCCAGGTCACTTTCTTTTTTTTGGCCCTTATTGTGTTACTTCCTGTTGATTTTGGGCCACTTCCTGTACATTTTGCATCATTTCCAGGTAATTAGAGGAGATTTCCAGGTCACTTCCTGTTCATTGGTCACTTCCTGTTGATTTTGGGGCATTTCCGGGTCACTTTGTCTTCATTTTGGATTGTTTCCTGTTAGTGTAAGGGCATTTCCGGGTGACTTTGATGATTTTTGGCCTTTATTGTGTCAATTCCTGTTGGTTTTGGGCCACTTCCTGTACATTTTGCATCATTTCCAGGTAATTTGAGGAGATTTCCAGGTCACATGCTGTTCATTGGTCACTTCCTGTCGATTGTGGGGCATTTCCGGGTCACTTTCTGTTCATTGATCACTTCCCTGTACATTTTGGGGCAATTTTGGGTTATTTCATGTACATTTTGGAGCATTTCCTGGTAATTTCAGGGCATTTTCGGGTCACTTTCTGTTGATCTGGGCAATTTTCAGGTCACTTCCTATTCTTTTTTTGTTATTCCCAGGTCAATTCCTGTACATTTTCAGTCACTTCCTGTACATTTTGCATCATTCCCAGGTAATTGGAGATTATCAGGTTACTTTATGTTGATTTAAGGTTACTGCCTCTTGATTTTGGGCCATTTCTTTTTACTTCCTGTTGATTTGTTTGGGTGGGGAGAGGTTACAGTTTTTAGGTAGGGTATTTTCATGTCACTTTCTGTTAATATTAGAGCATTTCCAGGTCACTTCCTGTACATTTTGTTGTTTATTGGCCCCTCCCAGTCCCAATAAATGGCACATCTCTTATCGTCGACAACCGCCAATGAGTTAAGCAACGTTTGTGGCAGAAAAACATGTTCTATTTTGGGATTTTCTTATAGGAAGAACTATAGCTTCTTCACACTGAACACCTCGGTAGCTATGCTAGCTCTTCTATTTGTCAGCTGTCTAAAACGAAGAGAAAGAATGAAGCGCTGGAGGGCAGGCGGCTGCTAAATAGAACGCAGAAATAAAAGCTTTCAACATGAAAAGCGAGACGCGGGTCGCCGACCGCCGGCGACTTGAAACGAGCCCGAAATAGCGGCGCCGACGCTAATCGTCGATATTTCTGTGCGCTTCCGCCGCAGGGAACGAATTCGGTCACCCGGAGTGGCTGGATTTCCCCCGAGAAGGCAACAAGCAGAGCTACCACTACGCCCGGCGGCAGTTCGACCTGCTGGATATGACGCATCTACGCTACCGCCAGCTTTACGCCTTTGACCGCGACATGAACCGCACCGAGGATAAGTACGGCTGGCTGGCGGCGGCGCCGGTAAGGTACACTTTTATACGTTAGTGTGCAACGTGGGGGGCGTTCATAAATGCAATGTAACCTTCCAGGAAGAGTTGACGTTGCTATAGCTACAGTGGTATGAAAAAGTATCCGAACCTTTTGGAATTTCTCACATTTTTATCATAAAATCACCATCAAATGTGATTTGTCAAAATCACACAGATGAAAAAACTGTATCTGCTTTAACTAAAACCACCCAAACATTTATAGGTTTTCATATTTTAATGAGGATAGCATGCAAACAATGACAGACGGGGGAAAAATAAGTGGGTGAACAATCACATTTAATATTTTGTAAGGGTGGAACGGTACATGTATTTGTATTGAACCGTTTCGGTACGTGGTGCTCGGTTCGGAACGGAGGCCTGCCGAACGAGTTTCTGACGTAATGTAACTAGGGCTGCAGCTATCGAATATTTTAGTTAGTGTTGCACCGATACCATTTTTTGGCCCCAATACCGATACCTAGCTGTGCAGTATCGGCCGATACCATACCGATACCACCCCGTTTATATGTTTATTAGGGCTGTCAAACGATTAAAATTTTTAATCGAGTTAATTACAGCTTAAAAATTAATCGTAATTAATCGCAATTCAAACCATCTCTAAAATATGCCATATTTTTCTGTAAATTATTGTTGGAATGGAAAGATAAGACAGAAGATGGATATATACATTCAACATACGGTTCATAAGGACTGTATTTGTTTATTATAACAATAAATCAACAAGATGGCATTAACATTATTAACATTCTGTAAAAGCGATCCATGGCTAGAAAGACTTGTAGTTCTTAAAAGAAAACTGTTAGTACAAGTTATAGAAATTTTATATTAAAACCCTTCTTAATGTTTTCGTTTTAATAAAATTTGTAAAATTTTCAATCAAAAAAATAAACTAGTAGCCCGCCATTGTTGATGTCAATAATTACTTACACAATGCTCATGGGTGCTGAAGCCTATAAAATCAGTCGCACCCAAGCGCCAGCCGAGGACGGCAAAACTCCATAAAAAACAATTAACAAGTGAGTGTTTCACTGTACTGTAATTTAAATCTATCTGAGCGGTGCATATGCGTTAATTGCGTCAAATATTTTAACGTGATTCATTTAAAAAATTAATTAACGCCCGTTAACGCGATAATTTTGACAGCCCTAATATATAATATGTATTTTTTATTTCCCAAAGAGCTACATAATTGGGTGTGAAATCATTGCTCTCAAGGCTTTCTCAGGCTGTTGCTTACCTTTGCAAAATTGGAAAAAGACTAGTACAAAGTATAATACTAGCCCAACAGTAAGAAAGTAAAAATAAATTCATAATAATAAACTCTGAATGAACTGAATAAACTTTTTTAAACCTCTCAAAGGCCAAACAGTGCAACTTTCATGAAATTATTGTCACATTCTGCTGCTGGTTAGATTGTGTTTTGCTGCCGGGCTGCTCGTGGGGGCGTTCCTGACGTCGCACCTGAATCCAATGCGGGCTCATCAGCGCAGCATTTAAGCACGGGTGGTCTCAAAGATATTTGCCTTGTTGATCGCCATTTGACATCTCGCACTATAGTCTGGCTACATTTGCTTGTTACGCCCCTGCATTGGGTTTTTTCTGTTAGTGTGCTGCACTTGTTTGTAACCTCTACCCTGTGCAGGTATTTGAGTGTTTTTATTTTGGCTTTTTGGCTCGCTGCCTATCGTCTTAGTTAACCTTTGAGTTTGTAGTATTGAGCTCAGTCGACCTGCTGTCACGGACTCCTTTTGTTATTTCTACTATCCCGCGATCGCGTGTTATTTTTTGTTTGCAATCATTAAACCCTTGTACTTATCCCCCGCTTGTTGTCCGCTTCGAGGTCCAACCTTGTTTCCGCATTTGTGGACGCTCACAATTATAAGTAATAATACAGTGCCTTGCAAAAGTATTCGGCCCCCTTGAATCTTGCAACCTTTCGCCACATTTCAGGCTTCAAACATAAAGATATGAAATTTAATTTTTTTGTCAAGAATCAACAACAAGTGGGACACAATCATGAAGTGGAACAACATTTATTGGATAATTTAAACTTTTTTAACAAATAAATAACTGAAAAGTGGGGCGTGCAATATTATTCGGCCCCTTTACTTTCAATGCAGCAAACTCACTCCAGAAGTTCAGTGAGGATCTCTGAATGATCCAATGTTGTCCTAAATGACCGATGATGATAAATAGAATCCACCTGTGCGTAATCAAGTCTCCGTATAAATGCACCTGCTCTGTGATAGTCTCAGGGTTCTGTTTAAAGTGCAGAGAGCATTACGAAAACCAAGGAACACACCAGGCAGGTCCGAGATACTGTTGTGGAGAAGTTTAAAGCCGGATTTGGATACAAAAAGATTTCCCAAGCTTTAAACATCTCAAGGAGCACTGTGCAAGCCATCATATTGAAATGGAAGGAGCATCAGACCACTGCAAATCTACCAAGACCCGGCCGTCCTTCCAAACTTTCTTCTCAAACAAGGAGAAAACTGATCAGAGATGCAGCCAAGAGGCCCATGATCACTCTGGATGAACTGCAGAGATCTACAGCTGAGGTAGGAGAGTCTGTCCATAGGACAACAATCAGTCGTACACTGCACAAATCTGGCCTTTATGGAAGAGTGGCAAGAAGAAAGCCATTTCTCAAAGATATCCATAAAAATTCTCGTTTAAAGTTTGCCACAAGCCACCTGGGAGACACACCAAACATGTGGAAGAAGGTGCTCTGGTCAGATGAAACCAAAATTGAACTTTTTGACCACAATGCAAAACGATATGTTTGGCGTAAAAGCAACACAGCTCATCACCCTGAACACACCATCCCCACTGTCAAACATGGTGGTGGCAGCATCATGGTTTTGGCCTGCTTTTCTTCAGCAGGGACAGGGAAGATGGTTAAAATTGACGGGAAGATGGATGCAGCCAAATACAGGAACATTCTGGAAGAAAACCTGTTGGTATCTGCACAAGACCTGAGACAGGGACGGAGATTTATCTTCCAACAGGACAATGATCCAAAACATGAAGCCAAATCTACAATGGATAAACGTATCCAGGTGTTAGAATGGCCAAGTCAAAGTCCAGACCTGAATCCAATGGAGAATCTGTGGAAAGAGCTGAAGACTGCCGTTCACAAACACTCTCCATCCAACCTCACTGAGCTCGAGCTGTTTTGCAAGGAAGAATGGGCAAGAATGTCAGTCTCTCGATGTGCAAAACTGATAGAAACATACCCCAAGCGACTTGCAGCTGTAATTGGAGCAAAAGGTGGCGCTACAAAGTATTAACGCAAGGGGGCCGAATAATATTGCACGCCCCACTTTTCAGTTTTTTATTTGTTAAAAAAGTTGAAATTATCCAATAAATTTTGTTCCACTTCACGATTGTGTCCCACTTGTTGTTGATTCTTGACAAAAAATTACAATTTTATATCTTTATGTTTGAAGTCTGAAATGTGGCGAAAGGTTGCAAGGTTCAAGGGGGCCGAATACTTTTGCAAGGCACTGTAATTGACCACAGCATCCCGTCTCTCTATTAGCCTGGTTTTTTTGGGAGGGGGTGGGTCCCTTATTTCTATTTCTGAAAGGTGGCAAGCCTACTTTGGAAACAGTTCCCAAATTACTGCAGCATTTCTTTCAGTAAAAGACAATAAAAGTAAAGTAGACGAAGTGAACTGACCAGAGATTGTTGCTCCGGTCCAGCGGCCTTCTTCCTCTGGATAGCAGTCCTGCTCTTGCAGGCTCAAACTCGTTGTATTCGTTCACGTTTCGTCTTCAAATGTTTTATCAAGTTCGAGGTATTGAAACTGGCCGATTTAACTCCACATCTCGAAACTTTCAGGCCGCAAATCTTGCATGCAGCCATTGATTTTGATCGACGGGATTTCTATTTGGAAATATTTCCCGACCGCCGCCATTTCTCCTGGTTTGTTTTTCCTCCATATGAAAAAGCGGCCTTGTCATTGGTCAGGAGTGGCTATTGGCCCGCTCTCATTGGTCTGGAGCAGGCCAATAGCCATAGCTGCTTGGTGTTCACGTGTCATCACACAACACAGAGACAGAGTGTAGTGAGCGCCAAGAGGAAAAAAAGGTTGCGGTCAAATGTTATAATAATGGACCGGTAAAAGGTATCGGCGCCGTCTTTGTTGGTACTCGCCGATACCGATACCACCATTTCGGGCCGGATCGGCGCCCCCTGCCGATACTAGTATCGGTATCGGTGCATCTTTCATTTTAGTAATCGAGTAATCGACTGAAAATTCTATCAATCGAGTAATCGGATAAAACAAATATTTTTTTTAGGTAAAGCGCAATTATAACGACATTTCATCTAATATTGAACCATTTTCAGTCAAGCGATGTCTTTTTTTTCGATGTACATTGTTGAAAACAGCCAACAATTGCATCTCAGATGTGACTAGAATAAAAAAAAAAAGACATTCGCTGCTTTCACTCCAAAAACTTTTACATCTTATAAAAAATATATTCTTACCTAAAAATGCCATTACACTTGATAACACACATCACTAAAAAGTTAGGTGTTTTTCCCTCGTGTTTGAATTAAATTTCCATGTGTGTCAAGCTATTTATAAGTTCTAGTTAAAAGTTTTAAGTTAGTCTAAACTGTAAGTCCTGATAGGATTTTGAGTTTTTGCAGTGTTCAAAATAGATGTATTGCCACATACAGTGGGGCAAATAAGTATTTAGTCAAGCACTAATTGTGCAAGTTCTCCCACTTGAAAATATTAGAGAGGCTGTAATTGTCAAAATGGGTAAACCTCAACCATGAGAGACAGGATGTGGGAAAAAAAAAAACAGAAAATCACATTTTTGATTTTTAAAGAATTTATTTGCAAATCGTGGTGGAAAAAAAGTATTTGGTCCATACCAAAAGTTCACCACAATACTTTGTTACGTACACTTTTTTTGGCAATAACGGAGGCCAAACGTTTTGTGTAACTCTTCACAAGCTTTTCACACACTGTTGCTGGTATTTTAGCCCATTCCTCCACGCAGATCTCCTCTAGAGCAGTGATGTTTTGGGGCTGTCGTTGGGCAACACGGACTTTCAACTCCCTCCACAGACTTTCTATGGGGTTGAGATCTGGA
The DNA here is from genome assembly GCF_030265065.1 of Corythoichthys intestinalis. Taxonomy (NCBI): domain Eukaryota; kingdom Metazoa; phylum Chordata; class Actinopteri; order Syngnathiformes; family Syngnathidae; genus Corythoichthys; species Corythoichthys intestinalis. Next base: position 5,039,206 of record NC_080400.1, read on the forward strand.
GACTCACTCCAGGACCTTGAAATGCTTCTTACGAAACCACTCCTTTGTTTCCCTGGCTGTGTGTTTGGGATCATTGCCACGCTGAAAGACCCAGCTACGTCTCATCTTCAATGCCCTTGCTGATGGAAGGAAATTTTCACTCAAAATCTGTCGTTACATGGCACCATTCATTCTTTCTTTTACATAGATCAGTCGTCCTGGTCCCTTTGCAGAAAAACAGCCTCAAAGAATGATGTTTCCACCCCCATGCTTCACAGTGGGTATGGTGTTCTTCGGATGCAATTCAGTATTCTTTCTCCTCCAAACACGAGAACCTGTGTTTCTACCAAAAAGTTCTATTTTGGTTTCATCTGACCATAACACATTCTCCCAGTCCTCTTCTGGATCATCCAAATGCTCTCTAGCCAACCGCAGACAGGCCTGGACGTGTACTGGCTTCAGCAGGGGGACACGTCTGGCAGTGCAAGATTTGACTCCCTGGCAGCGCATTGCATTACTGATTGTAGCCTTTGTTCCTGTGGTCCCAGCTCTCTGTAGGTCATTCATTAGGTCCCCCCGTGTGGTTCTGGGATTTTTGCTCACCGTTCTTGTTATCATTTTGACGCCATGGGGTGAGATCTTGCGTGGAGCCCCAGATTGAGGGAGATTATCAGTGGTCTTGTATGTCCTCCATTTTCTAATTATTGCTCCCACAGTCGATTTTTTTACACCAAGCATTTTACCTATTGCAGATTCAGTCTTCCCAGCCTGGTGCAGGTCAACAATTTCGTCTCTGGTGTCCTTTGACAGCTCCTTAGCCTTGGCCATAGTGGAGTTTGGAGTGTGACTGACTGAGGTTGTGGACAGGTGTCTTTTATACCGATAATGAGTTAAAACAGGTGCCATTAATACAGGTAACGAGTGGAGCCTCGTTAGACCTCGTTAGAAGAAGTTGGACCTCTTCGACAGCCAGAAATCTTGCTTGTTTGTAGGTGACCAAATACTTATTTTCCACTCTAATTTGGAAATAAATTCTTTAAAAATCAAACAATGTGATTTTCTCTTTTTTTTTTCCACATTCTGTCTCTCATGGTTGAGGTTTACAATGTTAACGATTACAGGCCTCTCTAATCTTTTCAAGTAGGAGAACTTGCACAATTGGTGGTTGACTAAATACTTATTTGCCCCACTTTATATTAAAATAAATTTTCAAAATGGATTATATAGATTAAAATTGATTTGAAAACAGGCAGAATAAAAAAATAAATAATATCAGATGCCAATATTTGTTATCCTTGCCCCTTTAAATGTGACTCAGTAAACGGAGGCTCCGTATTGGTCGAATTTGAAATGTCGGCATGACTTCTGATACAGCGGAGGTCACATCAGGTCGGCGCCGCTTTCGCAAAGAGGGTGGAATCAATGCTAATGGCAGCCTATGAGTTGAATTGTGGGTCAAAGTGCACCTCAAGTCCAATAAGTTGAACAATTTGAAGGTCGGTCAAGCTGATGACTTTTTTTTTTTTTTGTGCAACTTTTCAAATCCACACACTTGGGAAATAAAACTGGATAACCCGCAATCGATCCGGGAAAAAAAAATTAAAAAGTGGCATAACAGACACGATTGTAATTATTGTCGGTCGTCATCGTCGGAGAACGAGAGTAACAAGGTGAAGAGGCTCTCCGGCACGACGATGCGCTCGTCGCGAATCAATTAGGCACGCCGGCGCCTAATCCCGATCAATTTACTCTGTGTTTACATCATCTCGCCGGCGGAGAGAAACACTCGGCTAAAGCGCCGCTATTAATTGAAGTGCGGGAAACCTCGCCAAGGTCAACCTTTATCTCCATCTGGCGATCACTTGGTCCTGAGAAATAACTTGAAATATCCAATCCGTTTGGACCGCTAGGGAGGAGTGTTGTGCCTAATTCCCATTCCCCTGCAAAATCTCACTCCACCTTCACACGTTACCGCTGCGCTTCCGACAGAAAAGCAGTGGGCAATTATCACAAAAAAAGTGATCATGGTCTCTAAGATGTGTTGATTAAGACATGTGAATATGAACGTCTCCGGAGCCGACCCAATGTGTTTTCACGATTAATGAAGTAGATGTGCAGTATTTGTACACAATTAATTAATAATGAATTAATATGATCAATTGTTATTATATTACTATAAATGAATAATAGTGCCGCAATACAAACAGGAAGTGACCCACTAATTCCCCAAAATCAACAAGTGACCAATGAACAGGAAGTAACCCAGAAATGCCCGAAAAACAACAGGAAATGATCCAAAATGTACAAGAAGTGACCCTGGAATGTCCCAAAATGTGCAGGAAGTGACCCAAAAGAAAAGAAAGTGCCCTAAAACAAACAGGAAGTGACCAATGAGTAGGAAGTTGCCTGGAAATGCCCCAAAAACAATTAAAAGTGACCAATGAATAGGAAGTGGCCTAGAAATGCACTAAAATCAACATGAAATTATCCAAAATGTGCAGGAAGTGACCTTGGAATGCCGAAGTACATGCAGGAAGTGACCCAAAATCAACAGGAAGTGACCAATGAACAGGAAATGGCCCAGAAATGCTCTAAAATCAACATGAAATTATCCAAAATGTACAGCAAGTGACCCTGGAATGCCCACATGAATGCAGGAAGTGAGCCAAAATGAACAGGAAGTGACCCAAAATCAACAGGAAGTGACCAATGAACAGGAAATGGCCCAGAAATGCCCTAAAATCAACATGAAATTATCCAAAATGTACAGCAAGTGACCCTGGAATGCCCAAATAAATGCAGGAAGTGAACCAAAATGAACAGGAAGTGACCCAAAATCAACAAGGGATCAATGAACAGGAAATGGCCCAGAAATGCCCTAAAATCAACATGAAATTATCCAAAATGTACAGTAAGTGACCTTGGAATGCCCAAATACATGCAGTAAGGGGAACCAAAATGAACAGGAAGTCACCCAAAATCAATAAGTGACCAATGAACAGGAAATGGCCCAGAAATGGCCCAAAATCAACAAGAAGTGACCAATGAACAGGAAATGGCCCAGAAATACCCTAAAATCAACATGTAATTATCCTAAATGTACAGGAAGTCACCTTGGAATGCCCAAATACATGCAGGAAGTGAACCAAAATGAACAGGAAGTGACCAAGAATCAACAAGAAGTGATCAATGAACGGGAAATGGCCTAGAAATGCCCTAAAATACACATGAAATTATCCAAAATGTACAGAAAGTGACCCTGGAATTTCCCAAAATGTGCAGGAAGTGACCAAAAATGAAAAGGAAGTGACCTCCAAGTACCCTAAAATCAACGGAAAGTCACCAGTGAGAAGGAAGTGGCCCAGAAAGGCCCCAAAATCAACAAGAAATGAACAATGAACAGGAAATGGCCCAGAAATGCCCTAAAATCAATAGGAAATGATCCAAAATGTACAGGAAGTGACCTTGGAATGCCCAAATAAATGCAGGAAGTGAACCAAAATGAACAGGAAGTCACCTAAAATCAACAAGAAGTAACCAATAAACAGGAAATGGCCCAGAAATGCCCTAAAAGCAACATGAAATTATCCAAAATGTTAAGGAAATGACCCAGGAATTTCCCTAAATGTGCAGAAAGTGACCCAAAATGAAAAGAAAGTGACCTCCAAGTACCCTAAAACAAACAGGAAGTGACAAATAAGTAGGAAGTGGCCCAGAAATGCCCCAAAATCAACAAGAAGTGATCAATGAACAGGAAATGTCCCAGAAATGCCCTATAATCAATAAACATGAAATTATCCAAAATGTACAGAAAGTGACCTTGGAATGCCCAAATACATGCAGGAAGTGAACCAAAATGAACAGGAAGTGACCCGAAATCAAGAAGTCACCAATGAACAGGAAGTAACCCATAAATGCCTGAAAAACAACAGGAAATGATCCAAAATGTACAGGAAGTGACCCTGGAATGTCCCAAAAATGTGCTGGAAGTGACCCAAAATGGAAAGGAAGTGACCTCCAAGTACCCTAAAACAAACAGGAAGTGACCAGTGAGAAGGAAGTGGCCCAGAAATGCCCCAAAATTAACAACAAGTGACCAATGAATAGGAAATGGCCCAGAAATGCCCTAAAATGTACAGGAAGTGAACCTGGAATGTCCCAAAATGTGCAGGAAGTGACCCAAAATCAAAAGTAAGTGACCTCCAAGTACCCTAAAACAAATGGGAATGACCAATAAGTAGGAACTTGCCCAGAAATGCCCCAAATCAACAGGAAATGACCCAAAATGAAAACAAGACACCTGTAAGTACCCTAAAATGAACAGGAAGTGACCCACAAATGCCCCAAAATCAACAAGAAGTGACCAATGAATAAGAGGTAACCCAGAAAGGCCCGAAAAACGACAGGAAGTGACCAATGAACAGGAAATGGCCCAGAAATACCCTAAAATCAACAGAAAATGATCCAAAATGTACAGGAAGTGATCTTGGAATACTCCAAAATGTACTGGAAGTGACCTTGGAATGCCCAAATACATGCAGGAAGTGAACCAAAAATGAAGAGCAAGTGACCCAATAATGCCCCAAAATTAACAAGAAGTGACCATTGAACAGGAAGTAACCCAGAAATGCACAAAAAACAACAGGCAATGACCCTGGAATGTCCCAAAATCAACAGGAAGTGACCCGATATCTACAGGAAGTAACCCAGAAATGACCCAAAATCAAAAGGAAATTACCAATGAACATGAAGTAACCCAGATAAACGACAGGAAGTGACCTGTAAGTACCCTAAAATTAGCAGGAGGTGACCCAGAAATTACCATAAATCAACAGGGAGTGACTATTAAATAGGGAATGGCTCAGAATTGCCCTAAAATCAACAGGAAGTGACCCAGAAATGCCCCAAAATCAAAAGGAAATGATCCAAAATGAAAAGGAATTGACCTGTAAGTACCCTAAAATGAACAGGAATTGACCCACAAATGCCCCAAAATCAACAGGAAGTGACCAATGAACAGGAAGTAACCCAGAAATGTCCTAAAGTAAACATAAAATCATCCAAAATGTTCAGGAAACTACCCAAAATGAAAAGGGTGTGACCTGTAAGTACCCCAAAATGAACAGGAAGTGACCCAACATCGAGAGGAAGTGACCTGATATCTTCCGGAAACTGACCCAGAAATGCCCCAAAACATACAGGAAGTGACCCTTAAATGACCCAAAATCAATTGGAAATGACCAATAAACAGGAAGTAATCCAGAAATGTTGTAAGAACAACAGGAAGTGACCCGACATCTACAGGAAGTGACCCTGGAGTGCTTCAAAGTCAACAGAAAATGACCTTATATCTACAGGAAGTGACCCATAAATGCCCCAAAATCAACAGAAAGTGATCCATAAATGACCCAAATTCAATAGGAAATGACCAATAAACAGGAGGTAAAACAGAAATGCCGTAAAAACAACAGGAAGTGACCCAACACCTATAGGAAGTGAACCTGGAGTGCTTCAAAATCAACAGGAAGTGACCCAAAAATGACCTGTTAGCTACAGGGAGTGACCCAGAAATGACCTGATATCAACAGGAAGTGACCTAGAAATTCCCCAAAACAACAGGAAGTGACCCAACATCTACAGGAAGTGACCCTGGAATGCTTCAAAATCAACAGGAAGTGGCCCGACAGCTACAGGAAATGACCCAGAAATGACCTGATATCTACAGAAAGTGACTCAGAAATGCCCCAAAATCAACAGGAAGTGGCCCAACATCTACAGGAAGTGACTCAGAAATGCTTTAAAATCAACAAGATATGACCGGATATCTACAGGAAGTGACCCAAAAATGCCCCAAAATCATCAGGAAGTGACCTGTAAATGACCCAAAATCAACAGAAAATGATCAATTAACAGGAAGTAACCCAAAAATGCCCCAAAATCCACAGAAAGTGACCTGAAAGTACCACAAAATGAACAGGAAATGACTCAGAAATGCCCCAAAATCAACTAGAAGTGGCCCCACATCTACAGGGAGTGACCCAGAATTGACCTGATATCAACAGGAAGTGACCTAGAAATTCCCCAAAACAAGAGGAAGTGACCCAACATCTACAGGAAGTGACCCTGGAATGCTTCAAAATCAACAGGAAGTGGCCCGACAGCTACAGGAAGTGACCCAGAAATGACCTGATATCTACAGGAAGTGACCCTGAAATGCCCCAAAACAACAGGAAGTGATCCAACATCTACAGGAAGTGACTCAGAAATGCTTTAAAATCAACAAGAAATGACCGGATATCTACAGGAAGTGACCCAAAGTTTCCCCAAAATCATCAGGAAGCGACCCGTAAATCACCCATATTCAATAGGAAATGACCAATAAACAGGAGGTAACCCACAAAAGTCGTAAAAACAACAGGAAATGACCCGACATCTACAGGAAGTGACCTTGGAGTGCTTCAAAATCAACAGGAAGTGACCCGATATCGATAGGAAGTGACCTAGAAATGCCCCAAAATCAACAGGAAGTAACCTGTAAATGACCCAAAATCAACAGAAAATGATCAATTAACAGGAAGTAACCTAGAAATGCCCCAAAATCCACAGAAAGTGACCTGAAAGTACCACAAAATGAACAGGAAATGACTCAGAAATGCCCCAAAATCAACTAGAAGTGGCCCCACATCTACAGGGAGTGACCCAGAAATTACCTGATATCAACAGGAAGTGACCTAGAAATTCCCCGAAACAACAGGAAGTGGCCCAAGATCCACAGGAAGTGACCCAGAAATGCCCCAAAATCATCAGGAAGTGACCCGTAAATCACCCATATTCAATAGGAAATGACCAATAAACAGGAGGTAACCCACAAAAGTCGTAAAAACAACAGGAAATGACCCGACATCTACAGGAAGTGACCTTGGAGTGCTTCAAAATCAACAGGAAGTGACCCGATATCGATAGGAAGTGACCTAGAAATGCCCCAAAATCAACAGGAAGTAACCTGTAAATGACCCAAAATCAACAGAAAATGATCAATTAACAGGAAGTAACCCAGAAATGCCCCAAAATCCACAGAAAGTGACCTGAAAGTACCACTAAATGAACAGGAAGTGACCCAGAAATGCCCCAAAATCAACTAGAAGTGGCCCCACATCTACAGGGAGTGACCCAAATGACCTGATATCAACAGGAAGTGACCTAGAAATTCCCCAAAACAACAGGAAGTGACCCAACATCTACAGGAAGTGACCCTGGAATGCTTCAAAATCAACAGGAAGTGGCCCGACAGCTACAGGAAGTGACCCAGAAATGACCTGATATCTACAGGAAGTGACTCCGAAATGCCCCAAAATCAACAGGAAGTGATCCAACATCTAGAGGAAATGACTCAGAAATGCTTTAAAATCAACAAGAAATGACCGGATATCTACAGGAAGTGACCCAAAGTTGCCCCAAAATCATCAGGAAGTGACCCGTAAATCACCCATATTCAATAGGAAATGACCAATAAACAGGAGGTAACCCACAAAAGTCGTAAAAACAACAGGAAATGACCCGACATCTACAGGAAGTGACCTTGGAGTGCTTCAAAATCAACAGGAAGTGGCCCGATATCGATAGGAAGTGACCTAGAAATGCCCCAAAATCAACAGGAAGTGACCTGTAAATGACCCAAAATCAACAGAAAATGATCAATTAACAGGAAGTAACCCAGAAATGCCCCAAAATCCACAGAAAGTGACCTGAAAGTACCACAAAATGAACAGGAAATGACCCAGAAATGCCCCAAAATCAACTAGAAGTGGCCCCACATCTACAGGGAGTGACCCAGAAATGACCTGATATCAACAGGAAGTGACCTAGAAATTCCCCAAAACAACAGGAAGTGACCCAACATCTACAGGAAGTGACCCTGGAATGCTTCAAAATCAACAGGAAGTGGCCCGACAGCTACAGGAAGTGACCCAGAAATTACCTGATATCTACAGGAAGTGACCCCGAAATGCCCCAAAACAACAGGAAGTGATCCAACATCGACAGAAAGTGACCCAGAAATGCCCCAAAATCAACAGGAAATGATAAAAAAAATGTAGTAATTTTTAAAATGATAATTATTTCACGTACCTATGCTTTTATGTATGTATTTCTTCAATGTCCATTCGAGCATCAAGGGGTTAAAGGGTGTGGCTAATGTCAGGAGCTAAGCCCCTCCCAGCTCAATTGGATTGGGCATCTGCATTTGCTTCCGATCATCGTGGCTAGCGCAACATTAGCCTTAGCCGCGTCCGTCCAGACGAGCATTAGCCCCTGGTTATGACTGTTGATGTTGGCGCGTGTGCTCCCCCTGCAGGCCTTCGTGAGCGCCAAGCACCAGGACGACAAGGTCATCGTGTTCGACAGGGCCAACGTACTCTTCATCTTCAACTTCCACCCCAGCAAAAGCTTCCAGGACTACAAGGTGGCCGTGGAGGCCCCGGGAAAGTATCCTTTTTTGGGGTTGGCCTCTTTCACCTGTGGTGTCCAGTCATCTGTCTGCAAATGAGTTTATCAGAAATATACGTGACAGTAGACAGTGAGTAAATAGCTGATGCTTTGACATTTATGAATTAATCTCGGGTTGAGAAATAGGCTAGTTATGACTTCTGTCTTAATGTCTTTGCATTGACTTTGATGGGAAAGTCGCCCCTACTAAGATGGCCGCCCAGTAGGGGCGATGAACAGTCTTTTCGTGCTTCTGCTGCGAATTGGAATGAGTTTATCGCGAGTAGACGTCCGATCCATTTGAAGTGGGAGGGTTGATAGCGTTCTATGTCTACATATACGTATGTATACGTATGGCCGAAAACACTACATGTTTATTTTGGGGCATTTTCAGGTCACTTCCTTTTGATTTTGGGGCAAGCATGTCACTCCATGTTCATTTGGAGCATGTTCAGGACACTTCCTATTGATTCCGGGGTATTTCCACATCACTTCCTGGGTCACTCCCTGTTGATTTTTGTTCAATTCTTAGTCACTTACTGTTGATGGATTTCACAGTATTGCAAGGTCACTTCCTGTACATTTTGGGCCACTTCCTGTTGATTTTTGGGCCATTTCTAGATCAATTCCGGTTCAAGTTTTTGTTCTTCCGTGTACGACTACTTCCTTTTGGCCACTAGATGGTTCAAAATCACAAGTAACAAAGATATTTGAGTCACTTCCTTGTTCATTTTAGGATACCTACAGCTCACTTCCTGTTAATTATGGGTCACTCCGGGATCTTTTCCTGTGCTTTTGGGATCATTTCCTGTTTATCATATCCTTTCCGGTCACTTTTGTTGATTTTGAGGCATTTCCGGGTCCCTTTTTGTTGATTTAGGGGTATTTCCAGGTCACTTCCTAAACATTTTGGGTCACTTCTTGTTGATACAGTTTCAATTTCAGATCACTTCCTGTTGATATCGAGCCATTTCCAAGTGACTAGCTGTTGATTTTTGGGCGGTTTCATGTCACTTCCTTTTGATTTTGGGGCATACCAAGTCATTTCCTGTTGATTTTGTGGTATTCCCACATCACTTCCTTGGTACCTTCCTGTTGATTTTTGGGCCATTTCTAGATCACTTCCAGTTCAAGTTTTTCTTCTTCCTGTAGGACTACTTCCTTTTGGCCACTAGATGGTGCAAAATCACAAGTAACAAAGATATTTGAGTCACTTCCTTGTTCATTTTAGGATACCTACAGCTCACTTCCTGTTAATTATGGGTCACTCCGGGATCTTTTCCCATGCTTTTGGGATCATTTCCTGTTTATTCTATCCTTTCCGGTCGCTTTTGCTGATTTTGAGGCATTTCCGGGTCTCTTCTTGTTCATTTCAGGGTATTTCCAGGTCACTTCCTAAACATTTTGGGTCACTTCTTGTTGATTTAGTTTCAATTTCAGATCACTTCCTGTTGATATCTAGCCATTTCCAAGTGACTAGCTGTTGATTTTCGGGCATTTTCATGACACTTCCTGTTGATTTTGTGGTATTCCCACATCACTTCCTGGGTCACTCCCTCTTGAATTTTGCTCAATTCTTGACCACTTTCTGTTGGGTATGGGGCATTTTTAGGTCACTTCCTGTTGATTTTGGGGCATTTCTGGATCACTTCCGGTTGAAGTTTTTCTTCTTCCTGTACGACTACTTCCTTTTGGTCACTAGATGATATTTGAATCACTTCCTTGTTAATTTTGGGATACTTACGAGTCACTTCCTGTGGATTATGCTTTTTTCCGGGGTCATTTCCTGTGCCTATGGGATCATTTCCTGTAAATCCTAGGGCTTTTCCAGTGACTTCTGTTTATTTTGGGGCATTTCCTGGTTTTCCTGTTGATTTTGGGGTATTTCTGGGTCACTTCCTGTACATTTTTGGTCACTTGTTGTTGATTTAGGCTGAATTCCAGGTCACTTCCTGTTGATATTGAGCCATTTCTTAGTCACTTTCTGTTGATTTCGGGGCATTTTCAAGTCACTTCCTGTTGATTTAGGGTTGTTCCAAGGTCACTTCCTGTACATTTTGGGTCACTTCCTTTCGCGGAATTTCTGGATCACTTCCGGTTCAGTTTTTTTTCTTCTTCCTCTACGACGATTTCCTTTTGGCCACTAGATGGTGCAAAATCACAAGTAGCAAAGATGTTTGAGTCACTTCCTTGTTCATTTTAGGATAGCTACGGGTCACACCCTTTTGTAACGGTTCATTTCCTGTGCTTTTGGGATCATGATTGATATTGGGGCATTTTTAGGTCATTTCCTGTTGATATTTATGTATTCCAAGGTCACTTCCTGTACATTTTGGGTCACTTCCTGTTGATTTAGGTTTAATTTCTTTTGATTTGATTTTAGGGCATATACGAGTCATTTCCTGTTGATTTTTTGGGGCCATTTCTGGGTCACTTCCCTTTGGTTTTGGGTCACTTCCAGTTCAATTTTTTTCCCTTCCTCCACGACAACTTCATTTTGGCCACTAGATGGTTCAAAATCACAAGTAACAAAGATCCTCACCCAAGCTGTGAAAATATAGTAATAGTCACCCTCTCATATCAGCTTATCATTTGTAAATTGGCTGACGAGTGATATCGACCCTGTGTATGGACTTTCGACCTTTATAAAAGACCGACCGTGATATGAAAGGTGCATTTGTAGTGGAACAATGTGGATGAGATACAGCCGACAACTCCAGAGTCAAGTGCGCAAGGACTCAGAAGAGAGTCAAAGCGATCGTCAACAAGAAAAAAGTCCTTTTCAATGACATTCGGCGAGTGAATTGCTTTTAGACGGGCTGATAAGTGTGCGGCGGATCACATCTTCATCCCTCTTTCCTGTCCGCCCGCCCGCCGTCATCTTTATCCAATCGTCCTTCACGTGGAGACGGACTTTGCTTTCAACTCCATTTCTTGATTGCGCTTGTTATGAGTTTGCGAGTTTGGCAAATAGATGTGCCGGGAGATTCATCTCACGTACGTAACAGAGTTTTTGCTGGTGATAGTAGTTAGTCCTTGAAGACACCTTGCAAATCTATGAACGGGGATAGACGTCCAATCCATTTGGATGTCTATCGCCATCAAAGCCAGCTAATGAGTTGAGTACAGTTTCAGAGCACAGTATTGTGTGAATGATTATAAAGCAGGGCTGAGAACGAAAAGTGGTATTTGTCATGTGATAGAATGGATTTTGCCATGTGGCATTTTTTTTTTTTTTTGCCATGTGGCAAAATGGATTATGCCATGTGGCATTTTTCTTTAGCCATGTGGCATTTTTTGCCATGTGCCATCTTTTTGCCATGTGGCAAAACTGATTTTGCCATGTGGCATTTTTTTGGTACGTGGCAAAATTGATTTTGCCATGTGGCATTTTTTTTTAGCCATGTGGCCAAATTGATTTTGCCACGTAGGAAAATGGATTTTGCCATGTGGCATTTTTTTTGCCATGTGGCAAAATGGATTTTGCCATGTGGCATTTTTTATAGCCATGTGGCATTTTTTTGCCTTGTGGCAAAATGGATCTTGCCATGTGGCATTTTTTTTGCCATTTGGCGTTTTTTGTAGCCATTTGGCAGAATTGAGTTTGCCATGTGGCATTGTTTTACCACGTGGCAAAATTGATTTTGCCATGTGGCACTTTTTTGCCATGTGGCAAAATTGATTTTGCCATGTGGCATTTCTTTGCCTTATGGCAAAAAGGATTTTGCCATGTGGCATTTTTTTGCCATTTGTCAAAATGGATTTTGCCATGTGGCATTTTTTTTGCCAGGTGGCAAAATGGATTTTTTTTTTTTTTTTTTTTGCCAAGTGGGATTTTTTTAGCCATTTGGCAAATTGGATCTTGCCATGAGGCATTTTTTTTGCCATGTGGCATTTTTAAGCCAAGTGGCATTTTTTTGCCATGTGGCCAAATTAATTTTGCCACATAGGAAATTTTTTTTGTTTTTTTTTTGCCATGTGCCATCTTATTGCCGTGCAGCAAAATAGATTTTGGCATGTGGAATTTTTTTGCCATGTAGCAAAATTGATTTTGCCATGTAGCATTTTTTGCCATGTGGCAAAAGTGATTTTGCCATGTGGCACTTTTGGGGGTACGTGGCAAAATGCATTTTGCCATGTGGCATTTTTTTGCCATGCGGCAAAATTATTTTTGCCATCTAGCAAAATGGATTTTGCCATGTGGCACTTTTTTTGCCATGTGGCAAAATTGATTTTGCCATGTGGCATTTTTTATAGCCATGTGGCAAATTGGATCTTGCCATGAGGCATTTTTTTGCCATGTGGCATTTTTAAGCCAAGCGGCTTTTTTTTGCCATGTGGCCAAATTAATTTTGCCACATAGGAATTTTTTTTTTTTTTTTGCCATGTGGCATTTTTTTGCCATGTGCCCTCTTATTGCCGTGTGGCAAAATATATTTTGGCATGTGGAATTTTTTTTGCCATGTGGCAAAATTGATTTTGCCATGTAACAAAATGGATTTTGCCATATGGCACTTTTTTTGCCATGTGACAAAATTGATTTTGCCATGTGGCATTTTTTATAGCCATGTGGCAAAATGAATTTTGCCATGTGGCATTTCCCATGTGGGTTTTTTTTTTTTTTTTTTTTAGCTATGTAGCAAAATTGATTATGCCATTTGTCCACCAAATATCTCCAAATCAAAAGGAAGTGACCTGATATCAATCGGAAATATCCCCGAAATGTCCTCAAATCAACCAGGGCGGGTCTTAGATCTGTATCTACCACAGCAAATCCCCATAGTAATTTCCCCCTTAAATTGCAGTTTTAGTTTGTTACCGAGCTTTCCTTCATCGACGCGCTCCAGGTACAAAATCAAGCTGGATTCCGACGAGAGGATGTACGGAGGACACGGACGGCTTGACCACAACACGGAGTTCTTCACAGAGCCGGAGCCTTTCAACGGACGCTCCCATTCCATGCGGGTACGTGAGCAACTGGATGAGACATATAGCGCCGTCAATGGCATTTTTTTTTTTTTAAAGGAATAATCCTTTGGGAAATAAGACAGTTTTGAGTTCATTTGAATGTATATGCATTGAGTTTGTGGGAAATTTTACCCCTACCAACATGGCCGCCCTGAGGACAATTTTGGTAAGGGCAATGAAAGGTCTTGAAATGCTCCTGTCGTCAATTGAAATGAGTTTTTTGCTTCAATTTTTGTGCCTTTTTGAACAAAAGAAAAATGACATTGCTTCGAGTGGGCGGGCATATTTTTTTCCGGGCTGAGGGAACTTGGTGAGGTCAAAGTGCATCATTCTCTGTCGCCCTGTAAATCTGCACTGCCCCCTAGGGCTTGGCATGAATACTACATCGTTTTCATGCGGAATTGCGACATTGTTCAAATGAAGACGCAAATGCAAATTTGAAATTTTTCGTATTCTCGGAGAGTCACCATGTAAACAGCCCCTTAGTTAAACATTCAGTCTTTTGAAGGTTCTCACAGAGCGGGCTGTTTGGGATTATTGTCCGTTTGTGGATTGGACAGGAGGATTCGGGAGTTACTGTTGTCAGGGCAACGAGGGTTGTGGATTTTGCCACCTCAGCGTAAAAGGGGGTCTTGGAGTCTTATCAGTCGTGTTATCCATTGGATATCGGGCGTTAGGGTTAGGGTTAGGTTCTCCGGTGTTCCTTGTGTTGGGACAGGGCGTCCCGCCATTTGTTCTGGACTGCCCGGGAGAACTGACTGCGAGAGTTGGCGGTGCAGACGTGGGCTTGTCAGCGTCAGTCTTGCTTAGGAGTGGGAACCTCTTGGTACCTCACGATACGATATGATTTGCGATACAAAGCTCACGATAACGATGATCTGACGAAATGGCGATACACCGATTATCGATACATTGGTCAGGAAATCATTCTACGATATTCTACAAACAACTAATGAACAGAAAAACAAGCTTCTGCTGTGAATTGGAATGAGTTTATCACTAGTAGACGTCCAATCCGTTTGAAGTGGGAGGGATGGCAGCGAATGAAGCCATCCCTCCCACTTCAAACGGATTGAACATGGCCGTCAGTGACAGCCAATGCCGGGCAATGAGGTCATTTTGGGCCATTTAAAGTCATTTGCCTGTTTATTTTCAGTTACTTCCTGTTGATTTTGCAGTATTTTATGGGTCACTTCCTGTTTATTTTGAGTTACAGAGCAGGAAGTGACCTGGGAATCACCCGAATGAATAGGCAGTGACTCAAACTCAACAGGAAATGACCTATAAATGCCCTAAAATGAACAGTAAGTGAATAACTGTATTCTGGATTCTGAATCTAGAATAACTGAAAATACTCTGGTTTCCGTTCCCAGTCTAAATGGAATGGGCATCGAGCACAACCAATGTAGCCTTAGAGTTCACTGACCACTATTATGGTGGAAGATTTTGGCAGCAACTTGTTGGTTCCTTTTTTTTTTAAACAGTGACACCTTTTTAACACTAGAAGTCCCAGAGAATTCAGGTACTCCTACTAGTTCCAAACAATGGCCGATATGGCCTCTCACCCGGAAAACACAGAGGTGGCAAAAATGACCAAAGTTCTTTTGAATTGGCAAGTCGTTGTCGGACAGACAACAGCCGTTCATATGGAAATGCAACCACTAGACATACATTAACTTCAGACACAATGACCACAATCCATACTCCATGTCCCTGATTCAGTCCTTCTAAACTAGAGGCACAATTCCTGCCTTACACTCAAATTGCAGTTCCAAAACGCTTTTTTTCTTCTTCAAAACAATGTACACATTTGGGCCATTCTTTCTGTCGTTATGTGTGGAGCATAGGAGAGGTGAATTGAAAAATGTGTAAAAAGTGTCAAACTTCAAAAATAAATGTAATTAAGTAAATGTAGCTTGACTTGGACTGACACAAACTATCACATGAGCCACGGAGGAAAGGCCAAATCGGCCGTTGCTAGGGAATATTAGGAGTGCTTGTCTTGGGAAAGGCGAAGTCGGCCTCTGCTGGGTTTTCTAATGTTAAAACGATATCTCGATTCTTGGCAGGAGCATATCGATAACCTTTTGGGATACAAAGTATCACGATATATCACCATTTCGATATTTTACCACACCACTAGTCTTGCTCAGTCAGTTGCATGACGCACACGTTGGGCTTCCGTGATAAGAAGGTGTCATGTATCTCTTATGCCCTATATTCTGCTTGTTTTCCTTAAACTATTGTATAAGTGCTATTTATTTGATATATTATTTTGATAGTGTGTTGGAGTAATACAAACAGTAAATACGAGAAACGATACTATTCCCTGATTGATTATATTAAGGGTGTTACAATAATGAAAACAGACGGTGCCTAAGAGAAAAGATACTATCTCCTTCACGGTCCACCATCAGCCAATAAAATAATGTAAACTGGTTAAACTACAGAGTAGTTCAACATTCGCTTCAATGATACAGTGGGGCAAATAAGTATTTAGTAAACCGCTAATTGTGCAAGTTCTCCCACTTGAAAATATTAGAGATGCCTGTGATTGTCAACATGGGTAAACCTCAACCATGAGAGACAGAATGTGGAAAAAAAAAAAAACAGAAAATCATATTGTTTGAGTTTTAAAGAATTTATTTGTAAATCATGGTGGAAAATAAGTATTTGGTCAATCCCAAAAGTTCATCTCAATACTTTGTTATGTACCCTTTGTTGGCAATAACGGAGGCCAAACGTTTTCTGTAACACTTCACAAGCTTTTCACACACTGTTGCTGGTATTTTGGCCCATTCCTCCATGCAGATCTCCTCTAGAGCAGTGATGTTTTGGGGCTGTCGTTAGGCAACACAGACTTTCAACTCCCTCCACAGATTTTCTATGGGGTTGAGATCTGGAGACCGGCGAGGCCACTCCAGGACCTTGAAATGCTTCATACGAAGCCACTCCTTTGTTGCCCTGGCTGTGTGTTTGGGATCATGGTCATGCTGAAAGACCCAGCCACGTCTCATCTTCAATGCACTTTCTGATGGAAGGAGATTTTCACTCAAAATCTCTCGATACACGGCTTAATTCATTCTTTCCTTTACACAGATCAGTCGTCCTGGTCCCTTTGCAGAAAAACAGCCCCAAACCATGATGTTTCCACCCCATGCTTCACAGTGGGTATGGTGTTCTTCGGATGCAATTCAGTATTCTTTCTCCTCCAAACATGAGAAACTATGTTTCTACCAAAAAGTTCTAATTTGGTTTCATCTGACCATAACACATTCTCCCAGTCCTCTTCTGGATCATCCAAATGCTCTCTAGCGAACCGCAGACGGACCTGGACGTGTACTGGCTTCAGCAGGGGGACACGTCTGGCAGTGCAGGATTTGAATACCTGGCGCATTGTGTTACTGATAGTAGCCTTTGTTACTGTGGTCCCAGCTCTCTGTAGGTCATTCACTAGGTCCCCCTGTGTGGTTCTGGGATTTTTGCTCACCGCTCTTGTTATCATTTGGTGCCACGGGGTGAGATCTTGCATGGAGCCCCAGATCGAGGGAGATTATCAGTGGTCTTGTATGTCTTCCGTTTTCTAAAAATGCTCCGACAGTTGATTTCTTTACACCAAGCGTTTTACCTATTGCAGATTCAGTCTTCCCAGCCTGGTGCAGGTCTACAATTTTGTCTCTGGTGTCCTTCCACAGCTCTTTGGTCTTGGCCATAGTGGAGTTATGAGTGTGACTGACTGAGATTGTGGACAGGTGTCTTTTATACCGATAATGAGTTAAAACAGGTGCCATTAATACAGGTAACGAGTGGGGCCTCGCTAGACCTGGTTAGAAGAAGTTAGAAGAAATCTTGCTTGTTTGTAGGTAACTAAATACTTATTTTCCTCTCTAATTTAGAAATAAATTCTTTAAAAATCAAACAATGTGATTTTCGGGGGGGGGGTTTCACATTCTGTCTCTCATGATTGAGTTTTACCCATGTTGACAATTACAGGCCTCTCTAATCTTTTCATGTAAGAGAACCTCGTTAGAAGAAGTTAGACCTCTTTGATAGCCAGAAATCTTGCTTGTTTTGTAGGTGACCAAATGCTTATTTTCCACTCTAATTTGGAAATAAATTACTCAAAAATCAAACAATGTGATTATCTTTCCACATTCTCTCTCTCATGGTTGAGGTTTCCCCATGTTGATAATTACAGGCCTCTCTAATCTTTTCAAGTAGGAGACCTTGCACAATTGGTAGTTGACTAAATACTTATATGCTCCACTGTATCTGGCGCCAACTAGCGTCCTGAATGGGTATAATGTCTAGACCTCGAATATAAGACGACTCCCACTATTTCAGTCTTATTTCAATGCAAACAACACCGTCTTATATTCGGGCCAATACGGTAAGGTGCTAAAATATAGTATCGGTGCAACGGAAATTTCTGCAGTAAAGAAGCGTGTCTTGCCTCACGGCGCGGACGAATCCCGATCCGAACACGAGCCGATGCCATCTCATCAGTTTGTTTCCGATTAAGAGGAGCCGAAGGGAACTATCCGGCTTTGCGTTGTTTGCACATACTTCGAAAGCAACAGCTGTTAGATCAAACGATGGCGGCACCCCCCATAAACGTCGATTTTCTGATGACACAACAAAGTGGACGGTGAGGAGGAAGCATCTGTTGTCGCTTTGTGTTCCCCCCGCGACGTTGGCCTTTAGTTGAAGACGGGCGTCAAAAAGTCAGGAAAAAGTTGATGAGGATATTTTTTTTCCCCCATGTAAAAACAGCAAACTTATCTGCTTAAGCGCAGCGGCGCTCACATTAGCGACGAGCCGAGGTTCACGTCGAGTTCACGTAAACAAAACCGCCGCCCGCGGTGGTTTCGGCGCTTCTGCGCGCGCCACATGAAAAGGTAACGCGCTGAATAATTCACATTCTTGACGTGGGGGAAACACAAGCTCCGATGGGGAGCCCTATTGAAAAAATTTGATTAAAACCCATACAATTGGCACGACGTGGCAGCGTTCGCGGCTCACGCTAACTCGTTCAGCGCCAAATGTTAACTGGGACAGTATATCGAAACGTTGTAGCCCGGAAGGTTATCGATATGCTTTCATCAAGAATTCATATATAGTTTTAAAAAGGTGTCGTCGTTTAAAAAGGGAAAGCAACGGGTTGCTACCAAAATATTCGATGAGAATAGTATCTACGTTAGCTCACTGGCTAGCCAATTGATGGCACCGGACATCCAATTCATTTTGATTGGTTTGGACGTCTGGCGCCAGGTCACTTCCTGTTCATTTTAGGGGATTTACAGGTTAGTTCCTGTTCATTTTGGGTGACTTTCTATTCATTTGGGGACATTCTTGAGTCACTTGCTTTTCAGTAACCCAAAATCAACAGGAAGTGACCCAAAATCAATAGGAAGTGACCTTGTGAATTCCCCAAAATCAACCAAAAGTGACCCTGTGAATTCCCCAAAATCAACCAAAAGTGACCCTGTAAATGCCCCAAAATCAACAGGAAGTGACCCGATATCTACAGGAAGTAGCCCTGGAACGCCTCAAAATCAAAAGGTCACTTCATTTTAGAGCATTTACTGTTCACCTCCTGTTGATTTTGAGTTACTTCCTTTTCAGTAACCCAAAATTAACAGGAAGTGACCTGTGAATGCTGCAAAATCAACAGTAAGTGACCCAAAATCAACAGGAAGTAACCCAAAACCAATAGTAAGTGACCCAAAATCAACAGGGAGTGACCCAAAATTAACAGGAAGTGACCTGTGAATGCCGCAAAATCAACAGGAAGTGACCTAAAGTATGCAGGAAGTTACCCTGAAATGCCCCAAAATCAACAGGAAGTGACCCAAAATCTACAGGAAGTGACCCTGTGAATTCCCCAAAATCAACCAGAAGTGACCCTGTAAATGCCCCAAAATCATCAAGAAGTGACCCAAAATCAACAGGAATTGACCCAAAATTAACAGGAAGTGACCCTGTAAATGCCCCAAAATCAACAGGAAGTGACCCGACATATACAGGAAGTGGCCCTGTAACGCCTCAAAATCAAAAGGTCACTTCATTTTAGAGCATTTACAGTTTACTTCCTGTTGATTTTGAGTTACTTCCTTTTCAGTAACCCAAAATTAACAGGAAGTGACCTGTGAATGCCGCAAAATCAACAAGCAGTGACCCAAAATCAACAGGAAGTAACCCAAAACCAATAGAAAGTGACCCATAATCAATTGGAAGAGACCCAAAATTAACAGGAAGTGACCTGTGAATGCCCCAAAACCAACAGGAAGTGACCCGACATATACAGGAAGTGGCCCTGTACTGCCTCAAAATCAAAAGATCACTTCATTTTAGAGCATTTACAGTTTACTTCCTGTTGATTTTGAGTTACTTCCTTTTCAGTAACCCAAAATTAACAGGATGTGACCTGTGAATGCCGCAAAATGAACAGGAAGTGACCTGACATATACAGGAAGTGCCCCTGAAATGCCCCAAAATCAACAGGAAGTGACCCAAAATCCATAGGAAGTGACCCAAAATCAAAAGGAAGTAACCCAAAACCAGTAGAAAGTGACCCGAAATCATCAGGAAGTGACCCAAAATCATCAGGAAGTCACCCAAAATCAATAGGAAATCACCCAAAATCAACAGGAAGTCAACCTGGAGTGATTCGAAATCAACAGGAAGTGACTCCTTTCTGGTTCAATTTAGAGCAGTTACAATTTATTTCCTGTTGATAATGAGTCACTTCCGTTTCAGTCACCCAAAACTAACAGGAAGTGACCTGTAAATGCCCAAATAAGGAAAGAAATTGACCCAAAATCAACAGGAAATGACGTGAAATGCCCCAAAATTGCCTTGCATTGGCTGCCATTGATGGCCGTAGAAGCCCAATCTGTTTAAAGTGGGAGGGCCGGCAGTGAATGAATGAATATTTCCAGTCCTTTTGAACCGGGGGTGATTGCTACCAGCCGTCCTTCCCGTTCCAAATGGATTGGATGTCTATTGTTGTCAGTGGCACTCAAACACGCTCATTCAATGGCATTTGGCATTGCTGCAGTGTCAGCCTTTTGGCCACAGTGGGCGCCGAAGAGCCGGTCCACGTTTTCTTGATCAAATTGTCCGCGTCTTTCGCTCCCTCCGGCGACTCTGCGGGGAAATCTGGGGCGTTTTTTTCGTCTACCTGACTTTTCTTCTTTTTCGCGGGATGACTAATGGCTTCGGCTGCCGAAGCACGCGCAGAATATCAAACAGATGGATCAAAGAACTGATTAGCGCGCCACTCCTCCTTCTAAATATAAATGCGTACGTGTCATACAAGACGCCTGACATTTGCGCGCTCTTTTGTTCTCGACACTTGTTAATTCGTCGCCTGCTAAGGCGTTGGAGCTCCAATTTGGAGGGCTTACAGTGAATGGTTATTTTTATTGGGGAAAAAAAATCAGTGATTATTATTAGGGGTGCAAGAACCCTATTGTTGTGCAAAGATAAATATTCAATCCATCCATTACCTACCACTTAATCCGGGGTCAGGATGCGGGGGCAGCAGCTTTGGCAGGGAAGCCCAGACTTCTCTCTCCCCAACCACTTCAACCAAGGATCCCAAGGTGTTCCCAGGCCAGCTGAGAGACCTGGGTCATCCCCGAAGTCTCCCCTCAGTGGAACGTGCCTGGAACACCTCTCCAGGGAGGCGTCCGGGAAGTATCCGAATCAGATGCCCGTGCCAACTCAATGGCTCCTCTAAGCACCGAGAAGTAACGGCCCGATATCAAGTCCCTCCCGGATGACCGAGCTTCTTACCCTATCTCTAAGGCAGGGGTGGGCAAACCGGTCCTCGAGGGCCGCAGTGGGTCCTGGTCTTTGTTCCAACTGATTCAGCACACACAGTATAACCAATGAGGTTTCCGTGGAAACAAGGAGCACCTGACTGCAATCAACTGATTGCACTTGTAAGAAACCAGATTGGTGAAAGGCTGTCCTCATGATGGGTATGAACAAAAACCCGCACCCACTGCGGCCCTTTGTGGAATTAATTGCCCACCCCTGCTCTAAGGGGAGCCCGGCCACCCTGCGGAGGAAACCCATTTCGGCCGGATCTTGTTCTTCCGGTCACGACCCACAGCTCGTGACCATAGGCGAAGGTTGGAACGAAGATTGAGGGCTTTGCCTTTTGGTTCAGCTCCTTCTTCACCTCTACTGATCGGTGCAGAGTCCGCATCACTGCAGACGCTGCACCGATCCGCCTGTCGATCTTCTGCTAATTCCTACCCTCACTCGTGAACAAGACCCCAAGATACTTGAAATCCTCCACTCCCCGAGGGCAAGCCAGCCTTTTCAGACTGAGAATTATGGTCTCGGATTTTGACGTGCTGATCTTCATCTCAACTGCTTCACACTCTGCTGCGAACCGTTCCAGTTAGAGTTGGAGGTCACGGCTTGATGAAGCCAACAGCACCACATCATTTGCAAAATCAGAAATGCGATATCAAGGTCACCAAACCAGACCCCCTCAACGCTGCGACTTGAAATTCTGTCCTTGAAAATTGTGAAGAGAATCGGTGACAAAGGGCAACCTTGGCGGACCCTCACTGGGAACCAATCCGACTTACCGCCGGCAATGCGGACCCAACTTTGGCACCAGTCGTACAGGGACCGAACAGGCCTTACCAAGGGGCTCAGTACCCCGTACTCCCGATGCACCCCCCCCCCCCCCCCACAGTACTCCCCGAGAGACACGGCCGAACGCCTTCTCCAAATCCACAAAACACATGTGGACCGGTTGGGTGAACTCCCATGCACCCTCAAGGACCCTGCCGAGGGTGTAGAGCTGCTCCACTGTTCCATGGCCGGGACGAAAACCACATTGCTCCTCCTGAATCTGAGATTCGACTTTCCGAAGGACCCTCCTCTCCAGCACCCCTGAATAGACTTTACCGGGAAGGCTGAGGAGTGTGATCCCTCTGTAATTGGAACACACCCTTCGGTCCCCCTTCTGAGAAAGGGGGACCACCCCCCTGGTCTGCCAATCCACAGGCACTGTCCCCGATGTCCACGCGATGTTGTGAGGCGTGTAGGTTACGATAGCCCCGCAACATCCAGAGTCTTGAGGAACTAATGTGGATCTCATCCACCTTCGGGGCCTTGTCAGTGTCAGTGAGCTTTCCAACCACCTCAGTGATTATTATTATTATTATTATTATTTTCAAATGAAATGAAAATAGCCAATTTGGAGACCTTAACATGCTTGAAAACTCACCAAAATTTGCACATACATGCAGCCTTGTGAAAAAAAAAAAAGTCACAAAATGGCTGTGGCGCCCCCATGAATTTTTCAAAAAGGCCTCTCCTGTTATGTGTTTTTTCAATGTAAAGCGATTAAATTTGGGGAGTTGATGCGTTGTGCAAAACTGCTCCAAAAAGTCCGCATCCATATTCCAAACCCAACAGGAAATCAGATATTTTGGATGCAATGTGAAATTTATACCAATTTACAGGTGCATATCTGAGACATTAGCAACTTGGGAGTTAGTTGGACCCTCTTCAAAATTGGAGAGACTGTTTATGAGACATATGAGATCTTAAGTATCAAAATGGTGAGTTTTCATTTACGAGCCTTACCTATGCGATGTAGTAAAGTTGGCCTTTTTTTTTTTTGGCAACATGCCAAATTCAGTAAATGACTTGATAACTCCCTGATCCAAGGTTCAGTCTTTTTGTATCTGGCATGTATGAGAGGTATCCCAGCCTGAACACGACTGCATTAAAATATTACCCATTAGGCCTGGCACCAACTGCTGGGAACAGGACACCTTTTTTTTTTTTACAAGACAAGCTCCTCCTCCAAGGGGAAAAAAATCAATTGGCTTCAAACCTGCGTCAGGGGAGCCTTAAGACATGTGAACATGTGCCTGAAAAATAAAAAATATTGAGGTTTCGTTGAAGCAGAGCGGTCCAAACAGGAAGGTGAAAATGATGATGATGAATGGAAAATTTTGAAGAGTCATAACTTACTTGAGAGTCGTAACCTGAAGGGTCCTGTAGGGGTCATTTGCCTCAACCCTACAGCGCCAACTAGTGGCAACAGAAATTCACTCATTTTACTTACACGCGTCCAGTTCTTTTCAGGTTGGTCATTGTAGTTACAAGACCTTTTGTAATACTACATTTCAAGGTCCGTGTCTACATGTCTGTCTGTTGCCGGGACGACTCATTCACTCCCAGCCATTTTCACCGGTGCAACCCCCTTCGCTCCCGGCCGTTTTACTGGATTTTGACTGATTTTGCAAGGCCCACAGAAAATTCTGTTCTATTGCTATATACAGTAAACATGGAACCCACCAAAAGAAAGATTAGACTCTCTTCTTTCAGCAGGAAAAAAAGATAGTTCATATCTTTTTCCATTCTTTAGAAATCAGCATTAGAAAATAGCTTAGTTTGAGCAATTTTCCAATTTCTGATTAAAAAAGAGAAATTTAGCTTTTTATCAAGCATACATTTCAATCATAGCTTTGACTTTAACACCGTTATTCCCCAAACATCTGAATAATGTTTTCCTTTTACAAAATAACATAAACAACAAGACAAATAGAGCTTTTGATAGCAAAGTAACAATTTATTTACACATAACTGAGAGATGACGCTGTTGTGGCCGCAACAGCCGGGATAAACTTTTCCCTGATCGCCGACTGTCTCGGACTCAACGGCATCGTCCGCTGCACTGGTGGTCCCGGGTCCTTCTGCTCAGTCGTCCAGCGCCTGGCATCCCGGGCGTCCTCCCAGTTGTTCCGCTCAGTTGTCCACCGCCTGGCATTCTGGACGTCCATTCGGTCATCTTCCGCCGGTGCACCGGCCGTGCGGCCAGCCGTTCGTTCTGTTGAATTGGGTTTAGGGTCTTACCAAATGCGCTACTCCTCTCCAGTGGCCAGTTGTATTGCTTTAAAATGGATTTTCAGCGTTGTGGTTTGGAGCTAAGTTGAATCAGAAACCAGAGATGTCTCTTGTGAAAAAAAACTACTTAAAAGACGTATAAATACGAGGGCTGTCAAACGATTACATTTTTAATCGAGTCAATCACAGCTTAAAAATTAATCGTAATTAATCGCAATTCAAGCCATCTATAAAATATGCCATATTTTTCTGTAAATGATTGTTGGATTGGAAAGATAAGACACAAGACGGATATATACATTCAACATACTGTACATAAGTACTGTGTTTGTTTATTATAACAATAAATCAACAAGATGACATTAACATCATTAACATTACGTTAAAGCGATCCATGGATAGAAAGATTTGTAGTTCTTAAAAGATAAATGTTAGTACAGGTTATAGAAATTTTATATTAAAACCCCTCTTCATGTTTTTGTTTTAATAAAATCTGTGAAATTTTCAATCAAAAAATAAACTAGTAGCTCGCCATTGTTGATATCAATAATTACACAATGCTCATTGTGCTGAAACCCATAAAATCAGTTGCACCCAAGCGCCAGCAGAGGGCGACAAAACACCAAAAAACACAAGTAAGAAGTGGACATGACATTGTGCTGTCATTTTAATCTGTTTGAGCGGGGCATGTGTGTTAAATGCTTCAAATATTTTAATGTGATTAATTTAAAAAATGAATTGCCGCCCGTTAACGCGATAATTTTGACAGCCCTAATAAATACGTCTTTGGGACACTGAAACAATTTATAAGTTTTTAGGAGCAAAAAGCAGATTTGTTCAGGGACTTAGGCAGCTTATAGAGCCACGAAATTTGGCACACTTGGTCGAGTTGGCCCAATTAGAAGAAGAATTTTGGTTTTGAATAAGGGCTTGGCTTCACATTTCAGTAACGCTTCCTTTTTTGGATGACCTTCTTCAATAGGGGTTTTTTCACATAGGTATGTGAATGTATTTCTCATGGGGAATTCATTAAAGAAAAAGGTGTGATTGGTTTGTTTTATTTAAGGCACAAAAAAGTGTTAAATTGTCAAATTGGTCGATAAATCGTGTCATTTTTTTAGGGCGAACCCATTCGACGGCGATAGACGTCAATGGCACAAATGCGTTCCTAACCATCTCAACGTGTTTTCTTTTTCCACTTGCAGGTGTACATCCCCTGCAGGACCGCCATTGTGCTGGCCAACGAGGAGATCGATTACTGTTATTAGACCGCACCCCTCACGGATTGGTCAATTTGGACGTCCAATCACTGCTCCAATTCATTCACCAGCTGCCAAACCATTTATTATGTGTATCATGTCTGGCCGGGAAGCAACCCTCGACGATATTTGTAATGAAGAAGGATAAATATATTAAAATATTAGATTAATTTTGCACATTGGGATGATCATGTATGTTTATTTGTGTCGTGAGTGCTATTTTACAACAAGTTTACCCTTAAATCAGGGGTGTCAAACGCCTTCCTTCCTTTCCATATATAGATTGACGCCATTGATGGCGCTAGACGTCCAATCCATTTGGACTGGCAGTTAAGTTCTATATTTGTAATGGCAGGCAACGAGTCACTTCCTTGCTTATTTTAGGGTACATACGGGTCACTTCCTGTTGGTTTTGGAGCATGTCCGGGTCACTTCCTGTTAATTTTGGGGTACTTTCAGGTCATTTTCTTTTTTCTGTGGTCACTTCCTGTTAATTAGTCACTTCCTGTTGATTTTGAGGCATTTCCAGGTCACTTCCTGTTGATTTTGGGCTACTTAAAAGTCACTTCCTGTCAAGTTTGGGGACTTACGTGTCACTTTCTGTTCATTTTGGGGCATTTTCTGCTCACTTCCTGTTCATTTTGGGGTATTTCCTGGTCACTTCCTGTTAATTGGTCACATCCTGTTGATTTTGAGGCATTTACGGGTCACTTCCTGTTGGTATTTGGAATATCATGGTCACTTCCTGTTAATTATGGGGCAATTACGGGTCAATTTTTTGCCATTAAGGGGACTTACAGGTCACTTTCTGTTCATTTTGAGGCATTTCTGGGTCACTTCCTGTTCATTTTGGGGTATTTTCTGGTGACTTCCTGTTCACTAGTCACATCCCATTGATTTTGAGGCATTACTGAGTTACTTCCTGTTGGATTTGGCATATCAGGGTCACTTCCTGTTAATATTGGGGCACTTACGGGGCACTTCCTGTTCATTTTGGAGTATTTTCAGACTCAGAATATTCTGGTGTCTACCTTTTCATTTTGAGGCATTTCCAGGTCACTTCCTGTTCATTTTGGAGTATTTTGTGGTGACTTCCTGTTCATTTGTCACATCCTGTTGATTTTGAGGCATTTCTTGGTCACTTCTTGTTGGTTTTTGGCATATCAGGGTCACTTCCTGTTAAATTTGGGGCACTTACGGGTCGATTTCTTGCCATTAAAGGGACTTATAAGTCACTTTCTGTTCATTTTGAGGCATTTTCGGGTCACTTCCTGTTAATTTGAGGGCACTGAAGGGTCACTTCCTGTTCATTTAGGGGACGTACAGGTCAATTTCTGTTCATTTTGAGGTATTCTTTGGTGACTTCCTGTTAATTGCACACATTCTGTTTTTGGGGTACTTCCGGGTCACTTCCTGTTCTTATGGGGTCTTCCAGGTCAATTTCTGTTCATTTTGGGGCATTTCCTGGTCATTCCCTGTTCATTTTGCGGTATTTCTTGGTGACTTCCTATTCATTGGTCACATCTCTTTGATTTTGAGGCATTTCCGGGTCACTGTTAATTTGGGGTTGCCTAAGGGTCACTTTCTGTTCATTTTGGGGTACTTACAGGTCATTTTTTTCAACGAGGGACATGTCGTTATTGCTTCCTGTTCATTGGTCACATCCCGTTGATTCGGAGGCATTTCCAGGTCACTTCCTGTTTATGTTGGGGTACGTACAGGTTACTTCCTGTTGATTTTGGCGACTTATAGGTAACTTCCTTTTGGTTTTAGAGCATTTATGTGTCACTTCATCTTCATTTTAGGCTACTTATGGATCACTTCCTGTTCATTATGGGGCATTTCATGGTCACTTCCTGTTTATTGGTCACATCCCGTTGATTCTGAGGCGTTTGGGGCATTCCCGGGTCACTTCCTGTTAATAACGGGCCACTTCCTATTCACCTTGGGTCACTTCCTTGGGTCACACTTTTTTTGTTCATTCACCTCTCCAAGTCGAAATTGAGTTCTAGTCTCGTCCATGGAAATAACCACAAAAAAACAATAATTAATAGAGCTCGGAAATGAGAGTCAACAGAAAATTATCCAAAATGTACAGGAAGCCCCTGCATCAACAGGAAGTAACCCAGATACAATATGCCCCAAATTTAATGTGAAGTGAACCAACAAAGAGGAAGTGACCCCGAGATGATCCAAAATGTACAGAAAACCCCCAAAATCTTCATAAAGTGAGCCAAAAAAGCAGAGGAAGTGGCCCAAAAACGTCTCTAAATCATCAAATAGTGACCTGAAATTAACAGTGACACAAAATCAATTGGAAGTGACCCAAAAAACTCCCCTAAATCATCCAAAACTGAACTTAAATTAACAGAAATGGACCCAAAATCACCAGGAAGGGACCCAGATGCAATATGCCCCTAAATCGACGGGAAGTGACCAATAAACAAGAAGTGACCCGGAAATTCAAATAAAAAGAGAATGATCCCAAATGTATAGGAACCTTCCAAATCTTCAGAAAGTGAGCAAAATCAACAGGAAGTGGCCCAAAATCAATATAGGAAGTGACTCAAAAGGAAGTAACCCAAAATCAACAGGGTGGGACCCAAAATCAATAGGAAGTGACCCAAAATCCATAGGAAGTAACCCAAAAGCAATAAGAAGTAACCCAAAATCCACAGTGTGGGACCCAAAATCAATAGAAAGTGACTCAAAATCCACAGGAAGTGACCCAAAATCCACAGGGTGTGACCCAAAAGCAAAATGAAGTGACTCAAAGAAAAAGGAAGTGACCCAAAATCCACAGGAAGTGACCAAAAAGTAATAGGAAAAGACTCAAAATCAATAGCAAGTGACCCAAAATCCACAGGAAGTGAGCCAAAGTCAACAGAAAGTGACCCAAAATCCACAGGAAGTTGCCCAAAATCAATAGCAAGTGACCCAAAATCAATAGGGAGTGACCCAAAATCAACAGGGAGTGACCTAAAATCAATAGGAAGTGACCCAAAATGAGCTGAAAGTGAGCCAAAATCAACGGGAAGTGAGCCAAAATCAATGGCAAGTGACCCAAAATCGACAGGAAATGACCCAAAATCAACAGAAAGTGACCCAAAATCCACAGGAAGTGCGCCAAAATCAACGAGAAGTGAGCCAAAATCAACAGGAAGTTACCCAAAATCAATAGGGAGTGACCCAAAATCAATAGGAAGTGACCCAAAATCAATAGGGAGTGACCCAAAATCAATAGGGAGTGACCCAAAATCAATAGGGAGTGACCCAAAATCAATAGGGAGTGACCCAAAATCAATAGGAAGTGAGCCAAAATCAACGGGAAGTGAGCCAAAATCAACAGGAAGTGACCCAAAATCCATATGAAGTTACCCAAAATCAACAGGAAGGGACCCAAAATCAATAGGGAGTGACCCAAAATGAACGGGAAGTGAGCCAAAATGAACGGGAAGTGAGCCAAAATCAACGGGAAGTGAGCCAAAATCAACGGGAAGTGAGCCAAAATCAACAGGAAGTGAGCCAAAATCCACAGGAAGTGAGCCAAATTCAACAGGAAGTTGATTTCACCTATCAAGGAATTGTGAAAACAAACTCATCGCCTGCCATCGACAAGGATAGACGTCTAATTAATTCAAACTGTTCTCGCTCCGAATGCTCACCTTTTTAATGAATGGCAGCCAGTGATTTTGATTAGGAAAATGCCAACATTACTACAAGATGACTCTTGACACCCTTCATGTTAAAGTAGCACCGTGTCAGTATTAACAGCACTACTCTCATTTATTGTCATGATGCTATCATTTGCACACAATAAATACTATATACACTGCTTGAGAGCTGTAATTTTTTATTCAAAATGTTGAGTTCACCAGTAATTTTCCCCCCCCTCATAAATGATTTTTTCACTTGAATAGGCACGTGTCGGATGTTCTGCGCTTCGTACTCTCAAAGCTGCAGCAGGGAGCGTTCCGCCCGTGTGCTGTATTAGAACTCAACCTGAAGATAAAAAGGGGTCTTGATTTATGCTCAGCGAAAATTTGCGCGGGCGCACGAGATGTAGCAGCAACACCTTCTTGGCATTGTTAGCGGCGCCACAATGACAGCGTGACAGCTTGTGTGGATTTCTGCATATGTATGCGAGTACAACATTGTGTCTTCTCTTGATACTAAAACCAAGTTTGATATGAATACTGCAATGAATCAGGGATACCATTTTATATACTACATAGATTAATAATAATAATTTAAATCAACTCTTTCAGTCTTTCTTGATTGGTGGTCATTATTTTTGAGCCCCTCCCCCTTAAAAACATTTGAACTGCCCCAAAGTTACCAGGAAATGACCCTGGAATGCCCCAAAACATAGAAAAAGTGACCCGTATGTGCTCGAAAACCAACAGAAAGTGACCCAGTTTTGCCAAAACGCAACAGTAAATGACCACGAGACAGGAAGTGACAGTGAAATCGACAAGAAAATATACAAAAGGTACAGGGGGTGACCACAGAATGCCCCAAAATGTAAAGTAAATGACTCAAAATCAACAGTATGTGACACATAAGTGCCCCAAAACCAACAGAAATTGACCCAGAATCAACAGGAGGTGACCCAGAATTTCCCAAAATCAACAGGATGTGACAACTGGACAGGAAGTGACCGGGAAATCCCCTGAAATCAACAGGAAATGATCCAAAATGTAAAGGAATGACCCATAAGTTCTCCAAAACCAACAGACAGTGACCCATTATCAACTGGAAGTGACCTGGAATTTCCCCAAACTAACAGGAGGTGACTGCTGGACAGGATGTGCCCAAGAAATGCCTTGAAATCAACAGAAAATGTACAGGAAGTGACCCATAAGAGGTCCACAACCAACAAAAATTGACGCAGAATCAACAGGAATTCTGAAATAACCAGGCAATTATCTAAAATGTGCAGTAAATGACCCATGAGGGCCCCCAAAATCAACAGAAATTGACCCAGAATCAACAGGAAGTGACCACTAGACAGGTGGTGACTGGGAAATGCCAAAATGTGCAGTAAATGACCCATAACTGCTCTAAAACCAACAAAAATCTGCAGTGAATTAACAGGAAGTGACCTGGAATTTCCCAAAATCATTAGGAAGTGACCACTGGACTGGGAATTGCCCTGAAATCAATAGAAAATTATCCAGTATGTGCAGTAAACGACCAATAAGTGCTCCAAAACCACCAGAAAGTGACCCAGAATCAACAGGAAGTGATCACTGGACATGAAGTGATTGAGAAATGCCCTGAAATCAACAGGAAATGATCCAAAATGTGCAGTAATTTAAATTAAAAAAAATAAAATAAAAAATATATATATTTCAAGAAGATTCTCAAAGTATGCTACGTTGGCTCCCTCTAGCGGTAAACCAGGAAATGGTCCACATCAATGTTCAAACTGCTTCTTCAAAGGCTTTCGTTAAAAAAAAAAAAATACAGTTCATTAGATGTAACATGTACTGCATTTAACTTTTAAATATTTTAATTTCATGTAACCCTTGCTATGTGGGTTGTTTTTAAAAAGTTCTCGAGATGTGGTACGTGTTTGTTTTCATATAGCCTTTTTTAATTCATATATATTTTTTAAAACACGATTGCAGATGTTCAGGGGCTAAAATTGGTATTTGCATGCCCTTATTGCCATCTATTGGTAAAAGATAGAAAGTGCAGCCTATGGGGGAAATGCGTTATAATGGGGGAATGCGTTTTCAGAATAGTGATAAAGGTAAAAGAATATTTAAATGAAATAAACTCGATGCACTTCACCGCGGTTTCGGCCTAAAACACCCTAAAATATGAAGACATTAATATATTAATATTTATTGACGTACATCGCAGCATACACAGGTCGTCCCTGGCTTTTATAGATACGTTACGAACAGATTGGACAAATGACGAAAGTGCCGGGATGAAACAACAGAGGGTTTTAGCTGAACGTCAGCATGAAGGCTAACGCTACGCTAGCCGCTTTGAAACGATTTAAATCAACTAAAAACGCCACCAAAACGTCCCCGAGACCCTCGCTACTAGTAGTTTATCAAGCAATCTTGCTAAATAATTCGTTTTTATCGAGTCAATAAAACATTGTTGTTGTTTTTTTAAAGATTTTGTCGAAGCTAAACTGGATTAGCAACTTGTTATCAAAGTAACCCTTGCTGACGGGCTCTGCTCCTCAAGGGAGCGCCAAAAGCACTTCGTTCCCATCCTCCAAGCCAAAATAAGTCCAAAAAACTTTTTGGGTTTGTCTAATGTCAAAAGTAAGGTAAGTCCTTTTAAAAGGGAAAGAAATACATGTATCGGAGGAATTTATTTGTGTGTAGTAGGGAGAGGAAGCAGCAATTTGACATTGGTAGTTTAAAAAAAAAAAGTGCTTCCAAGCTATATTATTCCGCATAGGTAGTTAAAGAATTCTGGCTAGCTAGGATATATCTACTTGAAAGATGAATAAAATGAGCCCTAGCTTGTACAAATTTGTTGAGAATTCTGGATTTTTGTCATGTAAATAAAACCCAAATTGACTTGTCCACTTGCCAATAGTATCGAAAAGTATCGAAGTAATCGAAACGGAAATGTTGCCTCCTTATACAATGTTTGCAAAAGTATTGATACTCATTGTTTGTTGTTGTACTTACACATTCTTTTAAAAGTAAATGAAAAATTTAATACTATTTTCAAATATATATTTTTATCTATTATATATATATATATATATATTTTTTTTTTTTAAATATATTTAAAATTTTAGTCACTTATTTTATTCTATTCATATTCATTTATTACTATAAATTAATTTAAAAATAAATATACAAATAATTAAAAACACTTTTAAAATTAGAAATGTATAACTATCATCATTCAACTCTATCGACATATTTCCGTAAACTACTAACTACATGTTTTTCAGCTTTTAACCAAGAATTAAGACTGTTTTAGGTCCATATCTCTAAAAAATTCTGGATTTAACCATTTATTCACAAGAATTTTCACTGGAAAAGCTCTGTTTACATATGGCGGCCGCCACATTGACTGACAGACTAGCATCGTACTTCGACATATTTACGTAAAATAAAAGCTAACTACATGTTTTTCAGCTTTAACCTATGATCCAGACTGTTTTACATCCATATCTTAAAGAATTCAGGGATTTAAACATTTATTCACAAGAATTTTCAACAGAAAAGCTGCATTTACATACAGTGCCTTGTAAAAGTATTCGGCCCCCTTGAACCATGCAACCTTTCGCCACATTTCAGGCTTCAAACATAAAGATATAAAATTATAATTTTTTTGTCAAGAATCAACAAGTGGGACACAATCGTGAAGTGGAACAAAATTTATTGGATAATTTAAACTTTTTTAACAAATAAAAAAACTGAAAAGTGGGGCGTGCAATATTATTCGGCCCCCTTGCGTTAATACTTTGTGGTGCCACCTTTTGCTCCAATTACAGCTGCAAGTCGCTTGGGGTATGTTTCTATCAGTTTTGCACATCCAGAGAATGACATTCTTGCCCATTCTTCCTTGCAAAACAGCTCGAGCTCAGTGAGGTTGGATGGAGAGTGTTTGTGAACAGCAGTCTTCAGCTCTTTCCACAGATTCTCCATTGGATTCAGGTCTGGACTTTGACTTGGCCATTCTAACACCTGGATACGTTTATTTTTCAACCATTCCATTGTAGTTTTGGCTTTGTTTTGGATCATTGTCCTGTTGGAAGATAAATCTCCGTCCCAGTCTCAGGTCTTGTGCCGATACCAACAGGTTTTCTTCCAGAATGTTCCTGTATTTGGCTGCATCCATCTTCCCGTCAATTTTAACCATCTTCCCTGTCCCTGCTGAAGAAAAGCAGGCCCAAACCATGATGCTGCCACCACCATGTTTGACAGTGGGGATGGTGTGTTCAGGGTGATGAGCTGTGTTGCTTTTACGCCATACATATCGTTTTGCATTGTGGCCAAAAAGTTCAATTTTGGTTTCATCTGACCAGAGCACCTTCTTCCACATGTTTGGTGTGTCTCCCAGGTGGCTTGTGGCAAACTTTAAACAAAACTTTTTATGGATATCTTTGAGAAATGGCTTTCTTCTTGCCACTCTTCCATAAAGGCCAGATTTGTGCAGCGTACGACTGATTGTTGTCCTATGGACAGACTCTCCCACCTCAGCTGTAGATCTCTGCAGTTCATCCAGAGTGATCATGGGCCTCTTGGCTGCATCTCTGATCAGTTTTCTCCTTGTTTGAGAAGAAAGTTTGGAAGGACGGCCGGGTCTTGGTGGATTTGCAGTGGTCTGATGCTCCTTCCATTTCAATATGATGGCTTGCACAGTCCTCCTTGAGATGTTTAAAGCTTGGGAAATCTTTTTGTATCCAAATCCGGCTTTAAACTTCTCCACAGGAGTATCTCGGACCTGCCTGGTGTGTACCTTGGTTTTCATAATGCTCTCTGCACTTTAAACAGAACCCTGAGACTATCACAGAGCAGGTGCATTTATACGGACACTTGATTACACACAGGTGGATTCTATTTATCATCATCGGTCATTTAGGACAACATTGGATCATTCAGAGATCCTCACTGAACTTCTGGAGTGAGTTTGCTGCACTGAAAGTAAAGGGGCCGAATAATATTGCTAGCCCCACTTTTCAGTTTTTTATTTGTTGAAAAAGTTTAAATTATCCAATAAATGTTGTTCCACTTCACGATTGTGTCCCACTTGTTGTTGATTCTTGACAAAAAGAGATTGTTTTACGCCCATATCTATAAAGAATTCAGGGATTTAAGCATTTATTCACAATAATTTTCACCGGAAAAGCTGTTTACATATGGCGGCCGCCACATTGACTGATAGACTAGCATCGTACTTTGACATTTTTATGTGAAATAATTCCTAGCTGCACTATTTTTATTGCTTTTAACCAAGAATCCAGACTTTTACGCCCTTATCTATAAAGAATTCAGGGATTTAAGCATTTATTCACAAGAATTTTCACCGGAAAAGCTGTTTACATATGGCGGCCGCCAAATTGACTGACAGACTAGCATTGTACTTCGGCATATTCACGTAAAATAAATGCTAACTACATGTTTTTCAGCTTTTAACCTAGAATCGAGACAGTTTTACGTCCATATCTATAAAGAATTCAGGGATTTAAACATTTATTCACAAGAATTTTCACCGGAAAAGCTGCGTTTAGATATGGCGGCCGCCACATTGACTGACATAGCATCTTCGGCATATTTATGTAAAATAATTGCTAGCTGTACTTTTTATTTTTTTTTGCTTTTTTTTTTTGCTTTTAACCAAGAATCGAGACAGTTTTACGCCCATATCTATTAAAAATTCAGGGATTTAAGCATTTATTCACAAGAATTTTCACTGGAAAAGCTGTTTACATATGGCGGCCACCAAATTGACTGACAGACTAGCATCGTACGTCGACATATTTACGTAAAATAAATGCTAACTACATGTTTTTTAGCTTTTAACCAAGAATTGAGACTGTTTTACATCAATATCTATAAAGAATTAAGGGATTTAAGCATTTATTCACAAGAATTTTAACCGGAAAAGTCCTTTTTACATATGGGGGCCTCCAGATTGACTGACAGACTAGCATCGTACTTCGACATATTTACGTAAAATAAATGCTAACTGCATCTTTTTTTTTTTGTTTTGTTTTGGGTTTTTTTTTTTTTTTTTTTGCTTTTAACCAAGAATCGAAACTGTTTTACGCCCATATCTATTAAGAATTCAGGGATTTAAGCATTTTTTCACAAGAATTTTAACCGGAAAAGCTGTTTACGTATGGCGGCCGCCAATTTGACTGACAGACTAGCATCGTACTTCAACATATTTACGTAAAATAAATGCTAACTACATGTTTTTCAGCTTTTAACCAAGAATCGAGACTGTTTTACGTCCATATCTAAAGAATTCAGGGATTTAAACATTTATTCACAAGAATTTTCACCAGAAGGCCGCATTTGCATGCGGCGGCCGCCACATTGACTGACAGACTAGCATCGTACTTCGACATATTTATGTAAAATAACTGCTAACTGCACTTTTTTTTTTTCTGTGCTATTAACCAAGAATCGAGGCTGTTTTACGCCCTAATCTATAAAGAATTCAGGGATTTAAGCATTTATTGACAAGAATTTTAACTGGAAAAGCTGCGTTTACATATGGCAGCCGCCACATTGACTGACATAGCATCGTACTTCGGCATATTTACGTAAAATAATTGCTAGCTGTGCTTTTTTTGCTTTTAACCAAGAATCGGGACTGTTTTACGCCCGTATCTATTAAGAATTCAGGGATTTAAGCGTTTATTCACAAGAATTTTAACCGGAAAAGCTGTTTACATATGGCGGCCACCAAATTGACTGACAGACTAGCATCGTACTTTGACATATTTATGTAAAATAATTGCTAGCTGCACTATATATATATATATATATATTTTTTTTTTTTTTTGCTTTTAACTAAGAATCGAGACTGTTTTACGCCCATATCTAGAAAGAATTCAGGGATTTAAGCATTTATTCACAAGAATTTTCACCGGAAAAGCTGTTTACATATGGCGGCCGCCACATTGACTGACAGACTAGCATCATACTTAAACATATTTACGTAAAATAAACACTAACTACACGTTTTTGGCCATGAGTGCCCTCTAGTGGAGAGAAAACATTAACTCTGTTTGGTATCATAGAGTCATTTGGTTATTGTTTTGACGTCTCATTGGTGAAACTGAGACGGCCAGTGTCTGCATCTCTGACAATAATAAAGTCAATATGTAGAATAAACATGAAAAATGTAATGACTAGTGTAGCCCAAAGTAGTGGAGTAAAAGTAGTGTTTCTTCACAAATCTACTCATGTAAAATTAAAAAGTATTGTGTGGTAAAATTTCCCTAAGAAGTACATTTTTCTCAAAAAGTTACTCAAGTAAATGTAACGTGTTACTACCCTCCTCTGATCTTCAGGGCCCCCACATGGTGTCAACCGGAAATACAATTAGCTAACAATAGAATATTCATAGTTGGTGTAACGAGGATGGTTGGACAGCGCCACATGATTGGACGTCTATGACTGTCAATGGAACTGAAAGCGCTAATAGGACATTTGTGACCAAACCTTATGTGAACCAATAAGAAAACTGATTTTGTGTTGTGTTTTTGTGTCGCTAGGCGACAAGATACCTCCCAGACTCAATGATTTCGGCGTCCCTGAAGCACTTCGGCCGTCAGCTGATACGCGTCAAGGTTCTGGACCTGAGCAGCGACGACACCCAGCTGTCGCGCTGCCTCAACACCTGCGACCTGGTAGTGCTGGGCGTGGGTAGCACGCTGGGCGCCGGCGTCTACGTGGTGGCCGGGAGCGTGGCCAAAATTACCTCAGGCCCCGCCATCATCCTGTCTTTCCTCATCGCATCCGTGGCTTCCATCCTGGCCGGCCTGTGCTACGCCGAGTTCGGCGCCCGCACACCCAAAACCGGCTCCGCCTACCTCTACAGCTACGTCACGGCCGGAGAGTTGCAGGCCTTCGTCACCGGCTGGAGTCTCCTCGTATCTTATTCCATCGGTGAGATTTCAGCCAAGTTGTTTTTTATTTGGGCGGTCGGGGGCAGGGTCATTTCAGAAAAAAATCTCCCATATAGTAAGGCAAAAATTAAGCCTGGGAATGATTTAAACCGAGATTAATCGTGTCAATGCGAACAATCTCGTGGTTTTACGCAATCCAATGATGAGTTGGTATTTGGCCCACCTTTTTTATTGTCTCCTCAGACAAAACATTTTGTCTCTTTTGTTGCTCTGCCATCTTTGCTGAGGTCACGTGAAAGAGTACACATTGACTTCCTTCTTTATAACGAGCGGGGAAAGGGGGGAGAGACTTATGCTGTGAAGCAGTCGGCACATTTGTAGTTTTTTATTGTGGGGCATGGTTCCTGCCACCCTCCTCAAAGTTAATTGGTGTCAGTGAAAATGACACAGAAGTGTTATTGAACAAGTTGTCAGTAGACGGATAATCACAAATGTTAGGAAAATGTTGTATAAAGGTAGAAAGTTACCTAGTGTTGCTTTAATATAAAAGTTAATTAAAAAATTAATATTAAAAAGATATATAAAAAAACTCAATAAACGAATATAAAATATATATATACTGTATAAATTACAATTAAATAAATGAATAAATGTGGAAAAATAAACTAAACACTAAATTAAAAAAAGTTTAAAAATGTAAACAATTATTTTAAAGTATATTTAAAAAATGTGACAGTAACAAAAAATATATATATATATATATATATATATATATATATATATATATATATAATATATTAGGGCTGTCAAAATTATCGCGTTAACGCGCGGTAATTAATTTTTTTAATTAATCACGTTAAAATATTTGACGCAATTAACGCACATGTCCCGCTCAGACAGTATTCTGCCTTTTGGTAAGTTTTACAGAAAGGCTTTTTGTGCTGCAGCACAACAGCGAACTCTTGTGGTCGCTTTGCGACATGGTTTATATTTTTCTTGCCAGTTCATATGGCTGCACGACGTCTCGGGCTGAAGCCTACGTTGTAATGTTGTGCTTATATGATCCTTGGACAAGATTTGTCCGTAAGTATGGTTGTTGTAAAGAATGTACATCTTATATTAGTAAGCGAAATGTTCTATTTTTTGTATGAGACGCTTTTTGTTTATGTTTAGTGAACCTGTATAGCGTGCTAAGCTAACGTTGTTGCTAATGCAATGCTTGTGTACTTTTTTGTTGTAGTTTTATGACGGTCTAAAGAGGACAATGGTTTGAGGCTAATTTATTAATAAATCAGATGAAAAAGGAAGAAGTCTGATTATTAAGGCGTCGTTCACTAGCTGTCTAGCTTTGGAAAAAGTAAACGCTTCGGAGTGAGGACAGCATAGACAGATTAAAATGACAGTAGAGTGAAATGCCCACTACAGTCCTTATGTACCGTATGTTGAATGTACAGTGGGGAGAACAAGTATTTGATACACTGCCAATGGATTTTCCCATTGGCAGTGTATCAAATACTTATTCTCCCCACTGTATATATCCATCTTGTGTCTTATCTTTCCATTCCAACAATTTATTTTACAGAATAAATATAATTTACAGAAAAATATGGCATATTTTATAGATGGTTTGAATTGCGATTAATTACGATTAATTAATTTTTAAGCTGTAATTAACTCGATTAAAAATTTTAATCGTTTGACAGCCCTAATATATATATATAATATATATATACAGTGGGGAAAACAAGTATTTGATATACTACCAATGGGTTTTCCCATTGACTGTATCAAATACTTGTTCTCCCCACTGTATATACAGTGGTACCTCTACATACGATCGCTTCGACACACGAACTTTTCGACATCCGACGTAAAATTTGACTCGCCATTTGTTTCTACATCCGACGACATGCTCGAAATAGGACGACAATGGCAGCACCGCAGACGAATGCACGGCGGATTTTCTTGTGTGACAAATCAACACTGGTTTCAGAAAAGCTTGGTACAGGTGGTGAAACAAGGAAAAAGTTGACGCTTACCTTCTAAATGAAGATGCAAATGACAGAAAAATATGAGCGTAAGGTGGGCATCCGTGAAATGGCTCAACAATACATCTCCACGGTCCTCCTCCGACCATCGTTCGCCAGTCTTTATAAGTTAAGCTGACAATTCTTATTGTGGTAACATCTCCAGAGAAATCGCCAACTTCGCCACGTTTTTATCATTTATTTCACAACTTATTCAAAACAAAAACACCTTCTGTCTGCCGCAATTGACGGTGTTCTCAAGAAAGCATTCAAAGTGAAAGTGAAACTCAAGCTCACCGGTCTGTGTCTGGCACGTAAGCCCCGCGGTGCGTTCAGGGTCAGCAAAAAACGTCCGCCACATTAGAACCCGATTCGTTACATTAATACAGGAATTATTATTATTATTATTATTCCGATTTTGATTTATAATTTATTTGTTTTGCTATGTGTAATTGCCATTTGTAATAGTACCAGCAGTTTTTTTAAGGATTTAGTGAAGGTTTTTGGGCTGTGGAACGAATTAATGGAATTATAATGTATTCCTATGGGAAAATCCTGCTCGACATACGACCATTTCGACTTACAAACAAGGTCCTGGAACGGATTAACTTCGTACGTAGAGGTACCACTGTATATTCTTTTGTCTACACTTATAGATTAGTTGATTTTTTTTTTCCATTTATTCAAGACAATTGCTATAGGTTGGTTTTAAATACCTGACCTGTTTCAGTGAACACTTCATGAAGGCGGAAGTGTTCGCCAAAACAGGTCAGGTAATTAAAAACAACTACTATATAAATATATATTCCCACAAGAAACGGCTACATATACCTACAGTGGTATGAAAAACTATATAAACCTTTTGGAATTTCTCACATTTCTGCATAAAATCACCATCAAATGCGATCTAACCTTTGTCAAAATCACACAGATGAAAATACAGTGTCTGCTTTAACTAAAACCACCTAAACATTTTTAGGTTTTCATATTTTAATGAGGATACCATGCAAACAATGACAGAAGCGGGAAAACAAAGTAAGTGAACCCTCTGCCTAAGGCAGTACTTCTCAAATAGTGGGGCAGCCTCCCCCACCCCCCCGGGGGGGCGCAGAGCAATGCTGGGGGTGGTGCATGTGACCTTGGGGAACATACATTTTTGTTATACTAGATTAAAGTGTAATGGCACACAATGGCACATCCACTCAGTGAGTGGCAGTGCCACTCATTTTTATCATGTGCGCAGTATTTTTTGAAAAAAAACGAGCACACAGCAAAGAGCTCTGGAGATATGAAAAGCTTAGACAAGGAAATATGTAGCATATGTAGCATTTAGCTTTTGGCTTTGACTTTTAGTACAGTGGGAGATGAAGAAAGACCAGACTGTTTACTTTCGCAGCGGACAGCCGGAATTATTTTTTTCAACGAGTGCCAAATATTGCCAACAATTCTCCCGCTTTGTAAGTGTTACATCGGTAAACCAGCGAGCACTGTCAGCATCATACAAGGTGGCATACCAAGCTGCTCAGTGCAAAATAACCACACCATAGCAAAGGAGCTAATACTGCATGCAGCAAAAATAAATACTGTCCCTCTCTCCAATGACACTGTTCTTTTTGTCGTGTTAATTTTTCTTTTTTCGGTCTAATTGTTCGACATATCATCCTAATGAGTTAATGTTGCTAATCAATTTGAATTTATTATCATTTATTGATTTTATTCAGTTTTATTTTTTAGCGTCAAACGGTTAAAAATGTATGGAGTGTATTTTTACAGAAGGGATGTTTTTGTTTTTTTTTTGACACTTTATTGTAAGTTGATCTATATTCATTTTACTTTAATATTTAAAAGAACACAATGTTATGCAGAGTTGTACTTATAATAATTTGAATTTTGTATACAAATGATACTACAGTATATTTACAGTGGTGGCAGAGAATTGGGGGGGCGCGGAACGTTTGCGTGTTCCTGGGTGGGGCGTAACAGAAAATAATTGAGAAGCACTGGCCTAAGGAGAATTTAAGAGGAATTGAAACCAATTTTTACCAAACATTTTAAGTCAGGTGTGTGCCCAATAGGAGTGGGAACCTCAGGGCAACTCACGATACGATACGATTCGCGATACAAGGCTCACGATAACGATTATATCACGATACAGCGATTATCGATATACTGGTCAGAAATTTGATACATGATATTCTACGATACAACTGTTGAAACGGAAAAAATATATATATATATTTCAAAATAGAAAAAAATACTGTTTAAGTCATTTATTGAACAGTGACACTTTTTTTTGTGCAACATTGCTGTAAAATATACATCTACTGCAAATTGTGTACCTGCACATATGGAGGAAACACACCACAACCACTGATATCTCTTGGAGAGATCATGATGAATGGCACCGTTAATTTCTTTAAAGTTTTAAATCTTTTAAAAAATAATTAACAGAGCTGTAGGTGTCTGTCAGCAGTTGAGCTTGGAGTGGGGCAACGATAAAATTGGTGGGTCTTTTCTTCGTATTTGACCTTTGTTGCCAAAAGCATTGGTTTGAGCACTTCCCCAATCTGCTTCAGCATTTGAGATGTTGCACTCGGTCAGTCGCATTCTTCCTCACCTTAAAAACAAAACAAAAAATATTAGCTACTTAATAGCTTTTGAGTTTAAGTCCTGATTTTTTTGTTTTTGTTGTTGTGCTGGAAGTATTGAGTAAAATAAAAAATATGAATGTATAGAAATTAAAAATGCAATAATTACCTATTTTTAATATGTAGGCTACATTAATTATCATGCACATCACCTTATATATCTTGGAAGCTATTCAAACCATTTTTATAGCTTATTGTATCAAAATGGTAGTAATAACAGTTTGTGTAGTAAACTAGATGGAAAGTGGTACTCAAATAATATCAAATAAATCAGTAAATTCATGTAGGCTTGTTCGATATTCCTTTTCATCCAGTTTAGGGTCCTGGTTTATTTTATATCATTCAACACCAAATATCATCAAAATAATACATGTAAATTAAAAAGTCAATTACATTGCAAAACTTTCTTACCTCATGTGATGAAAGCGAAGCACACAAACTCCGGTGTCCCCTACGTCACCAGCTGCCAGTGAACCTTATTTTTCTTAGACAATTCTTGCATACAGCAAAGTCCTTGTTCACATTACTTCCTTTCTTGTTGGTGTAAAATCTAAAGTGTGTCCACATGTGTGATTTGTAGCAATATTTTCTAACTTTGTCCTCCAACGTTCTCACGGAGCTTTATTTTTTTCAACACACTAGCAGCTTCGTCTCTTCTTCTCTAGACGACTTGTGCGCACTTTACCTTCACCGCCACTCATGAGCGCCCCCTAGTGGGCCGCCAAGGAATTGCTCAAACATTGAGCAGTTTACAACATTCATACTCCAT
This sequence comes from Corythoichthys intestinalis, assembly GCF_030265065.1. Taxonomy (NCBI): domain Eukaryota; kingdom Metazoa; phylum Chordata; class Actinopteri; order Syngnathiformes; family Syngnathidae; genus Corythoichthys; species Corythoichthys intestinalis. The sequence continues at coordinate 5,081,802 of NC_080400.1, forward strand.
TGTATTGCCAATATGTCAACTAAAAGTATCGATACTTGGCGGGAGCATATCGATAACCAATCGGGTTGCGAAATATCGCGATATATCGGTGTATCGAGATATTGTCACACTCTTAGTGCCCAATCACTAATGAGTGGTTTAAAGCTGCCCTGCCCACTATAAAACACACACCTGGTAAGAAACGTCTTGAAGAGAAGCATTGTCTGATGTGCATTGTGGCACAGTTATAAGAGCTGTCTGAAGATCTGTGATCCAAGATTGTTGATTTGTACAAAGCTGAGAAAGGATACAAAACCATCTCTAAAAGTCTGGATGTTCAGAGAAGGCGTCTACAAATGGAGAGTTTGGCACTGTTGCCTCTCTCCCAAGGAGTGGCCATGCACCAAAGATGACGCCAAGAGTTCAGCGCAGAATACTCAGAGAGGTAAAAAAGAACCCTAGAGTGTCTGCTAAAGACTTACAGAAATCACTGACACGGTCCAATATCTCTTTGCACACATCAGCTATATGTAAAACAATGGCCAAGAATGGTGTTGATGGGCGCATTCCACGTAGGAAGCCACTGCTGTCTAAAAAAAAACCAAAAAAAACATTGTTGCTCGTTTAATGTTCACACTTGGACACTACACAGAAGTTTTGGAAAAATATTTTGTGGACTGATGAAACCAAAGTTGAATTGTTTGGGAGTAACACAAACCGTCATGTGTGGAGGAAAAATGAAACCGCTCACCAACATCAAACCCTCATCCCACCGTGAAGCGTGGTGGATGGAGCATCATGATATGCTGCCTCAGGGCCTGGTCAACTTTAAATCATTAATGGAAGATTGAATTGAAAAGTTTATCGTGATGTTTTGCACGAAAACCTGAAGCCGTCTCACAGCTGAAGCTAAAAAGAGGATGTATGCTGCAACAAGACAATGATCCAAAACATAGAAGTTAATGCACTTCAGAATGGTTTCAGAAGAACAAAATACACATTCTGGAGTGGCCAAGTCAAAGTATAGACTTGAACCCCATTGAGATGCTGTGGTATGACCTAAAGACAGCGATTCATGCCAGACATCCCAGGAATCTGACTGAACTACAGCAGTTTTGTCGACGAATGGGCCAAGATTAGTCCTCATCGATGTGCCAGACTGATCTGCAGCTACAGGAAGCATGTGGTTGAAGTTATTGCTGCCAAAGGGGTGGCCACAAAATATCAAATGTGATGGTTCACTTACTTATTTTTCCCCCTTCTGTCATGGTTTGCATTGTATCCTCATTAAAATATGAAAACTGAGGGAATTCGGCCTCCAGCCAAGCCACCGAACCAGTAGGTGTACTGCTGGCGCAGCCCCAACAAGTCGGCCGGAAAGACCAAACTCTGCGCATTCACTCCAGCGTTAACCCTTCGTACCGACTCCAATTGGAACGGTTTAAAGACAGCTGACCGAGAACAGGTTGACAATTAATTCGCGACAGTGATCAAAAAGCAAGGCAAAATAGATGACGGAGAGGCAGTGCAAAATCCAGGGTCCGGAAAAAAAACGGACACATCGGAATGTTCCCGAGAAGCGACGGTTGTTAGCTAAATATTCAGTCTTTTGAAAGCTGCGGTGGAGTGGGCCGGGCGGAAGGGGTGCCTGGGTGTCGTCTTGGGATCATCTTTCTGTGGCAGGTTTGGGCGGTCAAGTTCGTGTGTCATCTTTCGTGGCTGGGTCGTGGTTGCCACGGCAATTGAGGCATGTCTTGACGTCCAAGGCGCCGAGCTATCAACTTGTTGCCATGGTAGGGCGGGGGTGTCCTGACCCCACCGAAGAGATGCTGACGTCTTGTCCTTCGCTTATCAGGCGAGGGCTTGTCAACTTTACTGTGTCAAATGGCATGGAGTAACATCTCCTTATACTATGGTTATAGTAATGGTAAATGGAAAATGGCGTTATACTTATATAGCGCTTTTCCACCTTTCAAGGCGCTCAAAGTAAAATGAATGAATGTGTTAGACTAATGCAAACAGTTATACGGTGTCTGCGAGAAAAGTAACTATCCCCTTAAAAACTTATAAATATTTGGGTGGTTTTAGTTAAAGCAGACACTGTTTTTCATCTGTGGGATTTTGATAAAAGATCACATCACATTTGATGGTGATATTATGCAGAAATGTGAGAAATTCCAAAAGGTTCAGCTACTTTTACATACCACTGCATAAACTAAATTACGAATGCATTAAAACTCAAACCAAAACTTACCCTATGTTGGTCTTAACAGGAAGCAGCTGGATTCACCCATGTTAATTGAGTTATGTCATCTTCACTGTTGCCACCAGGTGGCAATTTTTCCACCCTAATCAATGAAACTAAATGCAAACATTTTCAAAACAAACCATTACAATGCCAGGAATACTCGAAGCTGCAAAATTTGATTCAAAGCTTTTTTTCTCATCGAATTACTCAAGTTAATCAATTCATTGTAGGCAGCACTAGAAATGTGTATAAACAATACGAAGCATGGAGTAACGTCTCCTTAAACTATGGTTAAATGCTTTACTATAATGAATGTGTTAGACTAATGCAAACAGTTATACGGTGTCTGCGAGACAAAACCTATAAATATTTGGGTAGTTTTAGTTAAACCACACACAGTTTTTTCATCTGTGTGATTTTGACAAAGATCACATCACATTTGATGGTGATTTTATGCAGAAATGTGACAAATTCCAAAAGGTTCGGATACTTTTTCATACCACTGCAAAAACTAAATTACGAATGCATCAAAACTCAAACCAAAACTTACCTTATGTTGGTCTTAACCGGAAGCAGCTGGATTCACCCTTGTTAAATTATCTCATATTCACAGTTGCCACTAGGTGGCAGTTTTTCCACCCAAATCAATAAAAGTAAATGGCAAACAATTTCAAAACAAACCATTACAATGCCAGGAATACTCGAAGCTGCAAAATTTGATTCAAAGCTTTTTTTCTCATCGAATTACTCAAGTTAATCGATTCATCGTAGGCAGCACCAGAAATGTGTATAAACAATACGAAGCATGGAGTAACGTCTCCTTAAACTATGGTTAAATGCTTTACTATAATGAATGTGTTAGACTAATGCAAACAGTTATACGGTGTCTGCGAGACAAAACCTATAAATATTTGGGTGCTTTTAGTTAAACCACACACGGTTTTTTCATCTGTGTGATTTTGACAAAAGATCACATCACATTTGATGGTGATTTCATGCAGAAATGTGACAAATTCCAAAAGGTTCAGCTACTTTTTCATACCACTGCATAAACTAAATTACGAATGAATTAAAACTCAAACCAAAGCTTACCTTATGTTGGTCTAAATAGGAAGCAGCTGGATTCACCCTTGTTAAATGAGTTCTGTCATATTCACTGTTGCCTCTTGGTGGCAGTTTTTCCCACCCAAATCAATAAAACTTAATGCAAACACTTTCAATGCCAGGAATACTCGAAGCAACCAAAGTTGATTCAAAGCTTTTTTCTAATCGAATTACTCGAGTTAATAGATTCATCGTAGGCACCACTAGAAATGTGTATAAACAATAGGAAGTGACCGCAAATTGAAGTTGGTCCTCCATCAGACACGAATTTATATAAAGATTATATCAGTTGCTTGCGCTGCCTTCGTGTCGGTAGTTTTTGTTTGTGCGGCTATCGTTTTGTAGGTATTTACAATTCTTTTATAGGTCAATATGAGATCATCCAGCCCGCCATTTTAAGATACTGGAGCACTTTTGTTTTGCTTTATGCTTAGGTACGTCGAGCGTGGCCAGGACGTGGAGCAGCACCTTCGACATGCTGATCGGAGGCAAAATCCAGAAGTGGAGCAAAAATAACGCCCCGATGAACTTTTCTGACGTCCTGGCGGAATACCCGGATATTTTTTCAGTCTTGCTCGTCATCATTTTGACAAGTTAGTGCCATTTCAACAAGGGCGTAGGTTTGGTCTCAACATTGGTAGGGACGATATACAGTGGGGCAAATAAGTATTTAGTCAACCATTAATTGTGCAAGTTCTCCCACATGAAAAGATTAGAGAGGCCTGTAATTGTCAACATGGGTAAACCTCAACCATGAGAGACAGAATGTGGAAAAAAAAACAAAATCACATTGTTTGATTTTTAAAGAATTTATTTCTAAATTAGAGTGGAAAATAAGTATTTAGTCACCTACGAACAAGCAAGATTTCTGGCTGTCAAAGAGGTCTAACGAGGTTCCACTCGTTACCTGTATTAACGGCACCTGTTATAACTCATTATCGTATAAAAGACACCTGTCCACAACACACTCCAAACTCCACTATGGCCGAGACATAAGAGCTGTCGAAGGACACCAGAGACAAAATTGTAGACCTGCACCAGGCTGGGGAGACTGAATCTGCAATAGGTAAAACGCTTGGTGGAAAGAAATCAACTGTGTCAGCAATTAATAGAAAATGGAAGGCATACAAGACCACGGATAATATCCCTCAATCTCGGGCTCCATGCAAGATCTCACCTCGGAATATAAGTATTTGGTCAATACCAAAAGTTCATCTCAATACTTTATGTACCCTTTGTTGGCAATAACGGAGGGCAAACGTTTTCTGTAACTTTTCACAAGCTTTTCACACACTGTTGCTGGTATTTTGGCCCATTCCTCCATGCAGATCTCCTCTAGAGCAGGGGTTTTCAACCCAGTCCTCAAGGCACACTGTGGGTCCTGGTTTTTGTTCCAGCCGATCCAGCAGAGACAGTTGAACCAATGAGGCTTCTGCTAAAACAAGCCACACCTGACTGCAATCAACTGATTGCACTTGTAAAACACCAGATTGGGGAAAAAGTGTTGTCATCTTGTTTGGTAAGAATGAAATCCTGCACCCACAGTGTGCCTTAGTGGAATAGGTTGGGAACCCCTGCTCTAGAGCAGTGATGTTTTGCGGCTGTCATTGGGCAACACAGACTTCAACTCCCTCCGCAGATTTTCTATGGGGTTGAGATCTGGAGACTGGTTAGGCCACTCCAGGACCTTGAAGTGCTTCTTACGAAGCCACTCCTTTGTTGCCCTGGCCGTGTGTTTGGGATCATTGTCATGCTGAAAGACTTAGCCACGTCTCATCTTCAATGCACTTGCTGATGTAAGGAGATTTTCACTCAAAATCTGTCGATACATGGCCCCATTCATTCTTTCCTTTACACAGGTCAGTTGTCCTGGTCCCTTTGCAGAAAAACAGCCCCAAAGCATGATGTTTCCACCTCCATGCTTCACAGTGGGTATGGTACAATTCGGTATTCTTGTCCAAACAGAATCTGTTTCTAACAAAAAGTTCTATTTTGGTTTCATCTGACCATAACACATTTTCCCATTCCTCTTCTGGATCATCCAAATGCTCTCTAGCGAAACGCAGACGGGCCTGGATGTGTACTTTCTTCAGCAGGGGGACACGTCTGGCAGTGCAGGATTTGAGTCCCTGGTGGCGCCTTTGTTACTGTGGTCCCAGCTCTCTGTAGGTCATTCACTAGGTCCCCCCGTGTGGTTCTGGAATTTTTGCTCCCGGTTCTTGTTATCATTTTGACACCACAGGGTGAGTAGAGAGTTGAAAGTCCGTGTTGCCCCACGACAGCCCCAAAACATCACTGCTCTAGAGGAGATCTGCATGAAGGAATGGGCCAAAATACCAGCAACAGTGTGTGAAAAGCTTGTGAAGAGTTACAAAAAATATTTGGCCTCCGTTATTGCCAACAAAGGGTACATACCAAAGTATTGAGATGAACTTTTGGTATAGACCAAATACTTATTTTCCACCATGAATTTCAATAAATTCTTTAAAAATCAAACGATGTGATTTTTTTTTTTTTTTTTTTTCCCCCCCCACATTCTCTCTAATGGTTGAGGTTTACCCATGTTGACAATTACAGGCCTCTCTAATATTTTCAAGTTGGAGAACTTGCACAATTAGTGGTTGACTAAACACTTATTTGCCCCACTGTATAAGTGTCTAAGATAGGTGCCTGTTTTGGTTTTAGGTCAGTAGCAGCTTTGGTTTTGTCAATATTTGAATTTGAAGTTTTGGAAAATAGGCCCCTACGAATCGGCCCTGCGCCCCGTGTCATGTCAACATATTATGAAGTCTACGGCTCAACCGTCGTTAACATTTTTCGAATTTCATAAATTTTGATTTATTGACCTATTTTGCACTTGCACCAATTGTTTTAAATAAAACAAGAAATGGAATCATGAAATCCAAATGTTTTATTGCGATCAATATCTGCAATAAAAATGACATATTATTTATGTTTAAATGTACATACCTTCTTCATCCGGCAAATATAATATAATTTGTAATTTCACCTCAAGTGGCCGACGTATCAATCTAAACTTCACGTCAACTCGGGCTGCACACAGATTGTTATAATTTTATCCACAAATGATCAACGCAGTGTTAAGAGCAATCGTACTTTCTCATCTACGTCTCGTATACGTCGTGCTGAATCCATTTTTGGAGATTCCGTGCATTCCTTTGCTTTAATTTTTCTGTTTTAACTTTGTCAACACACTGCTTTCTTCAACCGCAACTAATGTTTTTTTGAAACTGGAAGTTCAGAGCAGACATTTTCCAAGATGCCCCCTTCCCCCTATATTTTGCTCAGGAAACTTGTCTATTGGTTCAGGTGATAGGGCTGTCAAAATGATCACGTTAACAGGCGGTAATTTTAAAAATGAATCACGTTAAAACATTTGACGCAATTAACGCACATGCCCCGCTCAAACAAATTAGAATGACAGCACAGTCCAATGCCAACTTGTTACTTGTGTATTTGGGAGTTTTGTCGCCCTCTGCTGGCGCTTGGGTGCGACTGATTTTATGCGCTTAAGCACCCGATGAGCATCGTGTAATTATTGACACCAACAATGGCGGGCTACTAGTTTATTTTTTGATTGAAAATTTTACAAATTTTATTAAAACCAAAACATTAAGAGGGGTTTTAATATAAATGTTTTATAATTTGTACTAACATTTATCTTTTAATCACTACAAGTTTAAGGAGGTAGACTAGTGCCAAAAGAAGTGAGGTTGTAAAATGAAAATTATCCCTGTAAAATGACCGATTTTGACTAAAAAAAAAAAACACTTGTACTTCCAAATGTTGCGTTGTAAAATAAACATGAAAAAAACTCGAAGGAATAAATTGTCCTACAAGTTTTTTTCTGTTTGCAAGTATTTTTTTTTTTTTTTTTGTTCTACAGGTGTTTTTTCTTCACTACGGGTTAAAAATGAGCAATTACAAGTGCACAAGTTTTGTCACATTCTTGTCGAGTTTTATGAGGCAAAAACGATACTCGTAACCTAGTTTTAAAATTTTAAAAATACCTGTAAAATGACTAATTTTAACTTGCAAAACAAAAAAAATAACTTGTATTTCCAAATTTTGCGTTGTGAAATAAACATGAAAAAAACACACAATGCAAAAAAAAATTACTTCATGTGTTTTTTTTTTTCATTTACAAGTGATTTTTTTGTTCTACGTGTGTTTTTTCTTTGCTGCAGGTTAAAAACCACCAATTACAACCTCACGAATTTTGTCTCCCCCTTGTCGCGTTTTCAAAGACAAAAGTCACTTGTAACCACAGACGAAAAAAAACTACTTGTACATCGAAATAATCTGTTGTTGAACACAAACACAAAAATACAGGGGTGAAAGTGGCTAGAATTTCTTGCCGGAACTCCCCGACGTGAAGGTCGCCGCGGAGCCAGAAATGTATTAATTTTTTTTTTCCTTTCTTTTTTTTGGGGGGAGCAAACCTCTTAAACTACTGAAATGCAAAGAAAACTGTTTTAGCACCATTATTTCTATAACGCATACAAAAACTGGTTGCCATTCAAAATTGTGTTTATCTATGATTTGCAAAATAAAATGTAACAAAAACAGCAACTACTTAAGAACATAGGATGTATATTAAAATTGAAGTTAATGTACACATTTACTTTTTTTTTTTAATAATAAAGATATAAGTAACATACATTCATAAAAATAAGTACAAATGACTTATATTATGCAGAGTGAAATGGAATATATTTTGAATATCGCGCAAGCATTGACTTTTTTAAATCATAAGGAAATGGATAAGTAGTCTAACATAAATGAACAAATATACAGGTAAGTCCAAAGTTCAAAATGACAGCTAAGATGTTCTGAACCTCCGCATCAGAGCAAATAAAACTAAATATGATAAATAGGCCTCCTCAACTCTCTCATTGCTCTTAAAGATTTGAGCCATTTTATGTTGTATTGCCATTTTTTTGTCGAATCAATTCAACTTTTTTTTGTTTTGCTGTTCCAGAAAGCATGCACATTTGAACCAATCAAAGCTATCTCTGCTGATCACATGTCAGTATGTCAGCCAATTGAACATATACCGTATTTTTCGGACTATAAGTCTCGGTTTTTTTTCATATTTTGGCTGGGGGTGCGACTTATACTCAGGAGCGACTTATGTGTGGAATTATTAACACATTATGATATAATTTCACATGTTATTTTGGTGTTTTGCAGTGACACTGATGGTTTTGTAAAGTTGTTAGCATGTTCTTATGCTATAGTTATCTGAATAACTCTTTATAGCTATGGCCGCGTTCGCGTTCTGCCTTTGGCAGTGTATGTTCAATTGTATTATTGACTTTTTTTTATCTTGAAATGGATGCATTTAGTTTGTGGCGCTTTCACGCCCACGTGAGGGCGCACTCGCACTTGTTTACGTGACACGCCAGAAGACGGACAGCTACGTAGCTCTGAGTGTGAGTGGGCGAGTTAGCTAGAGAGAATAGACGGATGCGAACCTACTTTCATTGTTTATGCTTTTAAATCATCTCTACAGAGGCAACGCCTGCGTGTATCATCTTTTCTGTTGTTGTTGTGTGTTTTCCACCCGCGATCGGACACTTAGAGCCAGTTGTGTGGTTGTTTGAACGATGTGCTAATGATAGCGAACGCATGCTAACCTGTTACTGATTACTAATAGTACCTAATTATCATTTATTTACGTTGATGCGAACCTGTTTTCTATCGAGGACAAAATTGATTCAGAAAATTATACGGACGTCCAGCATTGTCTTTTGGGAGTTCGCTGTATAGCCAGGACAGGCCGTAGCGTAGGACATTATATTCACATTTCGTTGTTCATGCACTGTACAATGTACATTTATTTAGCATGTTGTTCTCTATTGTATTTTTTTATTAAATTGCCTTTCAAGATGACATGTCTGTTCTATGTGTTGGATTTTATCAAGTAAATTTCCCCCAAAAATTCGACCTATACTCCGGTGCGACTTGTATATGTTTTTTTTCTCTTCGTTGGGCATTTAATGGCTAGATCGACTTATACTCAGGAGCGACTTGTAGTCCGAAAAATACGGTAAATGAGTCGAGGAGTTTTGCTTTGCTGCGTGCATTCGCACGTTAACGTGACTCATCATCGTCCTACTCCGATAAATGCATCAGCTGGGGAAACCTCCATGCCGTCCGTGGAATAAAATAAATAATAAATATTGGTGGAAACGGATTACACGCCACAAGCACTTTATTATGCTTGTTGATAACACTTGTGTATGTAAATCTGATGTTGGTAGATTGTTTTCTTCTTGGAGATGAAATGCATGTGTGGCAGCTTTTATTTATTTTTTGTACATTGCGTTTTGACAGTTGCCGTCATATTTTCGGAATCAAAGCACCGTGTACCGAAACAGCATTCCAGCCCTGAATCTTATACCGGAACTGCGTTCCTGACCGGTCTGGCCCATTTTCACCCCTGCAAAAATATCATTCCAAGACGTGGTCAAAAAGACGTTAAGAACACAGCCTAATGAATAGTTCTTTGGGCGTTTTTACTTTAACCCTTGTGCCGAATATTACGTTATATGTAATTTTTTGATGGTTTTTGTTTTTACATCAAAGAGAAAGCATAGGGAAAAAACACTACGAATGTTAAATATTTCCTAGTTTCTTAAAACAGGCAGACGTTCCAAACTTTGCCGTCACCTCTAAACCTTTGCATTAAGTAGCCAAAGAACTTGAATGCACGTGACTCAAAATGACAAAATAGGTAACCATTGACTACCATTACAATTCATAAATTTGGATTTATTGTACACCTGACGTATTTATTTTATTGCAATTTTCGTGATTTTCGCATCAATCCTTTCAACGACGGTCAAATAACATGAGACGGATATAGACCCTACCCACGTGACGTCACAACTCCTTCCTCCTGACTGGTGCCGCCCAATTGTCCGTCAACACATCATGTTTACCTGTTACGGCTACGTACATTCCTCCTATTTACGACGTGTTTTTCTGCTCGTTAATATTAATAATCAAAATGGTGAAGGCGTGTGTGGCGGTCGGTTGCAATAACAGAGAAGATAGACGGAGAGACTTGAAGTTCTACCGGATTCCGAGAGACCCGGAGAGAAGAGAACGAGATGGGCTGCTGCAATTCGACGAGAAAACTGGGCTCCAAACGATTACCACAGATTATGTAGTAGTCATTTTATATCTGGTAAGATGCATTTAATATATATTTAGAGGGTTTTGGGCTGACAACCACAAATAAGATCATTGCTAGGCTAATCGCCGACAACATACACGTATGTACAGGACTGTCTCAGGAAATTAGAATATTGTGATAAAGTTCTTTACTCTCTGTAATGCAATTAAAAAAACAAAAATGTCATACATTCTGGATTCATTACACATCAACTATTTCAAGCCTTTTATTATTTGAATATTGCTGATTTTGGCTTACAGTTTAAGAAACCTCAAAAATCCTATATCAAAAAATTAGAATACTTCCTCAGACCAAGTAAAAAAATAATTTTATAACAGCAAAACTAAATCAAACATTTGAAAATGTCCATTGATGCACTCAGTACTTGGTTGGGAATCCTTTTGCACGGATTACTGCATCAATCCGGCGTGGCATGGAGGCAATCAGCCTGTGGCATTGCTGAGGTGTTATTGATGCCCAGGATGCTTCGATAGCGGCCTTCAGCCCATCTGCATTTGTAGGTCTGGTGTCTTTCATCTTCTTCTTAACTATACCCCACAAATTCTCGATGGGGTTCAGGTCAGGGGAATTAGCAGGCCAATCAAGGACAGTGATGCCATGGTCAGTGCACCAGTTACCGGTGGTTTTGGCACTGTGGGCAGGTGCCAGATCATGCTGGAAAATGAAATCCTCATCTCCATAGAGCTTTTCAGCAGATGGAAGCATGTAGTGCTCTAAAATCTCTTGGTACACAGTTGCATTTACTCTGGACTTGATGAAACACAGTGGACCAACACCAGCAGCTGACATGGCTCCCCAAACCATTGCTGACTGTGGGAACTTCACACTGGATTTCAAGCAACTTGGATTTTGCTCCTCTCCAGCCTTTCTCCAGACTCTGGCGCCTTGACTTCCAAATGAAATGCAAAACTTGCTTTCATCTGAAAAGAGGACTTTGGACCACTCTGCAACTGTCCAGTGCTTCTTCTCCATAGCCCAAGTCAGACGCTTCTTCCGTTGTCTTGAGTTCAGAAGTGGCTTGACCATGGGAATACGGCTATTGTAGCCCATTTCCCGGACACGTCTGTGAACTGTGGCTTTTGATACCTGGACTCCAGCTTCAGCCCACTGTCTTTGAAGCTCCCCCAAATTCTGGAAGCGGCTCTTCTTCACAATTTTGTTAAGGCTGCGGTCATCTCTCTTGGTTGTGCAGCGTTTCCGGCCACATTTTTCCCTTCCAACAGACTTTTTGTGGATATGCTTTGAAACTGCACTCTGTGAACAGCCTGCTCTTTGAGAAATTTCTTTTTGTGTCTTACCCTCCTGATGGAGGGTATCAATGATGGTCCTCTGGACAGCAGTCAGATCAGCAGTCTTCCCCATACTTGTGATTTAGTTTACTGAACCAAGCTGAGTGTTTTTAAGGCTCAGGAAACCCTCGCAGGTGTTTCGAGTTAATTAGATGATTCAGGTGATTAGTTGAATAGCCTACTTGTATACTTTTTCATGATATTCTAATATTTTGAGATAGGATTTTTGAGTTTTCTTAAGCTGTAAGCCAAATTCAGCAATATTAAAATAATAAAAGGCTTGAAATAATTCAGTTGATGTGTAACGAATCCAGAATGTATGACATTTTTGTTTTTTTAATTGCATTACAGAAAGTAAAGAACTTTTATCACAATATTCTAATTATCTGAGACAGTCCTGTATGTAGTGAGAGTGCTATCGCTAAACCGTATAAACATTAAAAGCCCTAACTCCATTGACAAATGACATGAAATACATTAGACTTGACAGTGGATGTTAGCAATAACAAAAGATTTTGAATTGAAAATTTCGTAACTCACCTTTCCAAGCACAAGATAGATTCCTGCCCAATTTTCGTGGACGAGGACCTGTTTCACCCAACCAGCAACGAAGTATTTATAAGCCTCCAAGCTCTTAAAGTTTTTCAAACTTTCGTGAGAATAGGCTGATTTTGTGTGGACAAGATAGTTGTACATATCAGGCTAGCTAGCAGATGTCAGGCAAATACGGCGGAGACAGCGGGTCGAAAAACATCGATTTTGGCATCAAATATGGATCTGGCGAATGGATAAACTGAAGCTTTTCCACATAACGCCTTTTATGCAACGCATCAAGTGAGTTTACGGCATCCGAAAGCACCGGGTCTTCCATGAAATGCATTATAAATTGCTCGATCAATTGAGACCATTGATAATACAGACACAAAATGACGGACAAGGGGGCGGAACCATACAGCGAGCACGTGATTTTGTGACGTCGGTGGGTAGGGTCTATAGAGTGTATTTACACCCCTAACCCTGCAAGTGACGCAAGAGGCCACTAAATGATTTTGCATGCAAATCCATACTGTTTAAAAGGTGGATTTTCCGCTACTTTTGGTATTGCCATGCTTGCTGATGGTTGCTCACACCTGGTCGTGAAGAACTATTCACTAGATTGTGTTCTTAACGTCTTTTTTTTGACCACGACTTGGAATGATATTTTTGTGTTTGTGTTTTACAACCGATTATTTCAATGTACAAGTGGTTTTTTTCGTCTATGGTTACAAGTGATTAATGTCTCTGAAAACGCGACAAGGGGGAGACAAAACTCGTGAGGTTGTAATTGGTGGTTTTTAACCTGTAGCAGGGCCGGCCCAGCCTATACGCAGACTATGCAGCTGCTTAGGGCCCCTGACCACTAGGGGGCCCCCAATCTGGCAATTGTTTAATTTATATTCTGTTTTGTTTACTACAGTTTGCTTTATTTGACTTTTGTGAGTTTTGATACTTGATTACAAGCCTAAAAAAATAAAAGTTCTTCCTTAACTTTCTTTCCTCTTTTAGAAAAAAGTTTGGCGCTATCTACTGTGAGTACTGACAATCATTTGGGGTGAGAAGTTTGAAGTATGCAGTGCAACAACATCTGATTAATATACAAAATATGGACGTATGGTTTGGATTGCATGTATGGGTTTCACAGTACACTGTGACGAAATGGTGGGCCAAAAATAGGGCCGCTTTGCATTATTTTGCTTAGGGCCCCCAAATGGCCTGGGCCGGCCCTGACCTGTAGCAAAGAAAAAACACCAGTACAACAAAAAAATCTCTTGTAAATGGAAAAAAAAAACACTTGTAGAAATTTTTTCTTACATTGTGTTTTTTTCATGTTTATTTCACAATGCAAAATTTGGAAATACAAGTTGTTTTTTTTGTTTTACATGTTAAAATTTGTCATTTTACAGGTGTTTTTTTTTTTTTTTTTTTTTTAAACTAGGTTACGAGTATCTTTTTTTTGGCTCATAAAACGACAAGAATGTGACAAAATATGTGCACTTGTAATTGGTCATTTTTAACCTGTAGTGAAGAAAAAACACCTGTAGAACAAAAAAAAAAAAAAAACAACTTGTAGAACAATTTATTCCTTCGAGTTTTTTTCATGTTTATTTTACCATGCAACATTTAGAAATACAAGTTGTTGTTTTTAGTTAAAATTGGTCATTTTACAGGGATAATTTTCATTTTACAACCTCACTTCTTTTGGCACTATTCTATCTCCATGCAAGTCTTTCTATCCATGGATCGCTGTAACAGAATGTTAATAATGTTAAAGCCATCTTGTTGATTTATTGTTAGAATAAACAAATACAGTTCTTATGTAACGTATGTTGAATGTATACATCCATCTTGTGTCTTATCTTTCCATTCCAACAATAATTTACAGAAAAATATGGCATATTTAATAGATGGTTTGAATTGCGATTAATTGCGATTAATTACGCTTAATTAATTTTTAAGCTGTAATAAACTCCATTAAAAATTTTAATCGTTTGACAGCCCAAATTCAAACATTTTCATCAAACGTGAGCTGATCTTTGTCAAAATCACACAGATGAAAAAGACAGTGTCTGCTTTAACCAAAACTACCCAAAAATGTATAGGTTTTCATATTTTAATGAGGATAGTATGCAAACAATGACAGAAGGGGGAAAATAAGTAAGTTGAACCATCACATTTAATATTTTGTGCCTCCCCTATGGCAGCAATAACTTTAACCAGACGCTTCCTGTAGCTTCAGATCAGTCTGGCACATCAATCAGGACTATTCCTGGCCCATTCTTCTCTACAAAACTGCTGTAGCTCAGTCGGATTCCTGGGATGTCTGGCATGATTGAATCGCTGTCTTTAGGTCATACCACAGCATCTCAAGGGGTTTTTTAGTCTGGACTTTGACTTGGCCACTCCAGAATTTGTATTTTGTTCTTCTGAAACTATTCTGAAGTTGATTTACTTCTGTGTTTTGGATCATTGTCTTGTTGCAGCATCCATCCTCTTTTTGGCTTCAACTAGACTGCCTGAGGTTTTCCTGCAAAACACGCATAAACTTTTGAATGCATTCTTCCATTAATGGTTGTCCAAATCATGATGCTCCCTCCACTGTGCTTCACGGTGGGGATGAGGTGTTGACGTTGGTGAGCTGTTCCATTTTTCCTCCACACATGACGTTGTGTGTTACTCCCAAACAATTCAACTTTGGTTTCATCGGTCCACAAAATATTTTTCCAAAACTTGTGTGGAGTGTCCAAGTGCCTGTTTGCAAACATTAAACGAGCAACAATTTTTTTTTTTTTTTTTTTTTAGACAGGGGTGGCTTCCTCCGTAGAATCCTCCCATGAACACCATTCTTGGCCATAGTTTGACATACATTTGAGATATTGGACTGTGCCAATGATTTCTGTAAATCCTTAGCAGATACTCTAGGGTTCTTTTTTTTACTTCTCTGAGTATTCTGCGCTGAACTCTTGGCATCATCTTTGGTGGACAGCCACTCATTGGGAGAGAAGCAACAGTGCCAAACTCTCCATTTGTAGACAACTTCTCTGACTGTCGATTGATGAACATTCAGAATTTTAGAGATGGTTTTGTATCCTTTCCCAGCTTTATACAAATCAACAATCCTTGATCGCAAGTCATCAGACACCTATGTTGACCGAGCCATGATGCACATCAGACAATTCTTACCAGGTTTGTGTTTTATAGTGGGCAGGACAGCTTTAAACATTCATCAGTGATCCGGCACACACCTGACTTAAATTGTTTGGTAAACATAGGTTTCAATTGTTCTTTAAGTCTCCTTAGGCAGGGCGTTCCATACTTATTTCCCCCCCTTCTTTCATTGTTTGCATGCTATCCTCATTAAAATATGAAAACCTATAAATGTTTGGGTGGTTTTAGTTAAAGCAGATCCTGATTTTTCATCTGTGTGATTTTGACAAGATCAGATCACATTTGATGGTGATTTTATGCAGATATGTGAGAAATTCCAAAAGTTTCAGATACTTTTTCATACCACAAGATATTGAAATTTTGAAATGTTTGCAGGCCTGTTATGCCTCGGCGTGAAGGAGTCAGTGCTGGTGGGAAAAGTGTTCACCAGCATCAACGTCTTAGTTCTGATTTTCGTCATGGTCGGCGGGATCATCAAGGGAGATACCAAAAACTGGAGCATCAACCCCGATGACGTCCTCAGCGCCGCCACGGCGCGTTCGCCAAAGTGAGAAGGGATATAATTGCCCCATTAACATATTTTCTTTCAAAGAGTGATTTTTGGGCTGACTATTAGACACAAGTGTTTTTTTTTGTTGTTGTTTTTAATTTATTGGAAGCCATTGATGCCTGAATTTATGTTTAACATGTATAACATAAAAGTACATACAAAAAATAATACAATTTTTTTTTTTTAATTTGAAGAATAAAGCTAAAAATGGGAACATCCTAAATAATAAAAAAAAAAACATAAAAAGATCAAATGAAAAGAAATTTAACATGTACAGAATTAATTTTTTAAATTACAAATAAAAAAATATATTTAAATTAAAATATAATTAATATGAATAATGCAATGAAATAATAAATAGAAATATTATTCATATAATAATAATTAATATTTTAAAAATAAAACAAACAAAAAAATTATCTGAAAATTTCCCCCAAAAAATATTTTTCATTCCAAAATACACTGAGTACATTTTTTTTGTTTGATTTCACCTCCCCAAAAAATTGTATTTTTTTTTTTTTTTTTTTTTTACAATTGTTCTGTTTTCTGTTTTAGCTGTGTTTTTCCAATTTCTGTATTCTGTATTTCACCCCCCCATCGATACGATTTTTAAACTATTTCTTTATATGTACTTGTTAAATATAAATTCAGGCATCTAGAGTTTAAAAGTAAGTCTCACTTTCTCGCCTAAAAAAACCCACAAAAATTTCAAAATTATTTTCTAATATTTTACAAACACATTTTACAAAAAAAGATGGCAGAATGATAACATGTATAGTTTTATCTACGTTAAAAACATTTTGTTGCAAAAAATGGTGTAACAAAATGATGTAAAAAGTTGCCATTCACAAGAAATATGAACATTTACAAAAATCAAGTTCTATTTAAAAAAAAAAAAAAAAAAAAGTCATTCCTTTATACAGACGATTCTTTTTTGTCTTGTTTTTTAGTACAACGGATCATTCGTCTCTCAAGAAAAGACTAGGGGTTGGGGGCTTCCTGCCTTTTGGTTGGATGGGGGTCTTCTCAGGGGCCGCCACCTGCTTCTATGCCTTTATTGGCTTTGAATGTATTGCCACCTCAGGTGGGTGTCCGATTACAGTGGTATGAGAAAGTATCCGAACCTTTTGGAATTTCTCATATTTCTGCATAAAATCGCCATCAAAATCAAATGTGATCTGATCTTTGTCAAAATCACACAGATGAAAATACAGTGTCTCCTTTAACTAAAACCACCCAAACAATTATAGGTTTTCAGATTTTAATGAGGATAGCATGCAAACAATGACATAAGGAGGAAAAATAAGTAAGTGAACCCCCTGCCAAAGGAGATTTAAAGAGCAATGAACCCAATGTTTACCAAACAATTTAGGTCAGGTCTGTGCCCAATCACTGATGAGTGGTTTAAAGCTGCCCTGCCCCCTATAAAACACACACCTGGTACATAAGCGGATTTTAAGTGGGCATATATACATATTGTTTTATCAAACACAACAGTTCTTTTGGCTTAAATTGCAGCAGTTTCTTTTAAAGAGGAGTGCAGTAACTGCTTTTTCAGTCTTGTCTGTGTAGTAGTGTTGTCTATATGCTGCCATCGCAGATTCATGGCGCATTAAGCCCCCGAACTATTTTAATTTGTCCATTTTTAAAATAAGTATTTGGTCACGTACAAACAAGCAAGATTTCTGGCTGTCAACGAGGTCTATATTCTTCTAACGAGGCTCCCTTCATTACCTGTATTAGTGGCACCTGTTGTAACTGATTATCGCTATAAAAGACCTGTCCACAACTTCAGTCAGTCACACTCCAAACGCCACTGTGGCCGAGACCAAAGAGCTGTCGAAGGACACCAGAGACAAAATTGTAGACCTGCACCAGGCTGGGAAGACTGAACCTGCAATAGGTAAAACGCTTGGTGTAAAGAAATCAACTGTGCGAGCAATTATTAGAAAATGGAAGACACACAAGACCACTAATAATCCCCCTCGATCTGGGCCTCCATGCAAGATCTAACCCTGTGGCGTCAAAATGATAACGAGAACGGTGAGCAAAAATCCCAGAACCACACGGGGACCTAGTGAATGACCTACAGAGAGCTGGGACCACAGGGCACACACAAAGGCTACTATCAGTAACGCAATGCGCCGCCAGGGACTCAAATCCTGCACTGCCAGACGTGTCCCCCTGCTGAAGCCAGTACCATGTCCAGGCCCTTCTGCGGTTCGCTAGAGAGCATTTGGATGATCTAGAAGAGGACTGGGAGAATATGTTATGGTCGGATGAAACCAAAATAGAACTTTTTGGTAGAAACACAGATTCTTGTGTTTGGAGGAGAAAGAATACTGAATTGCATCCGACGAACACCGTACCCACTGTGAAGCATGGAGGGGGAAACATCATGCTTTGGGTCTGTTTTCTGCAAAGGGACCAGGACGACTGATCTGTGTAAAGGAAAGAATGAATGGGGCCATGTATCGAGAGATTTTGAGTGAAAATCTCCTTCCATCAGCAAGGGCATTGATGATGAGACGTGGCTGGGTCTTTCAGCATGACAATGATCCCAAACACACAGCCAGGGCAACAAAGGAGTGGCTTCGTAAGAAGCATTTCAAGGTCCTGGAGTGGCCTAGACAGTCTCCAGATCTCAACCCCATAGAAACACTGTCGGAGTTGAAAGTCCGTGTTACCCAATGACAGCCCCAAAACATCACTGCTCTAGAGATCTGCATGCAGGAATGGGCCAAAATACCAGCAACAGTTTGTGAAAGCTTGTGAAGAGTTACAGAAAACGTCAATGCCAACAACGGGTGCATAACAAAGTATTGAGATTGTTGAAATTCGCCCCCCCCCCCGGCCCAGACGCACCCGCGGACAGCACCAACCAAAACAAGTGCCGCTCGGCTGACGCTGCCCCGCGTGCGCCCGCCGGGAAGGCCGAATCTCGCGCGTCTTCTCACTTTAACCCTTTGTACTGACTCCATGTTTTCAAAAGCTTGAAGAACACTCACCGAAAACAGGTTGACAATTTATTTGTCGACAATGGTAAAAACAAGGCAAAAACAGACGACGAAGGGACAATTCTGGATCCAAAACAAGGCTATATGTTTCCGAGCAGAAAAAAATCTGTGTTATCTCAGTGTCCAGTCATTTTAAAGTCTTTGCGGAGGCGGGCCTTGTCGAAGGCGTTTCTGGGCGTTGCTTTTGGGCCATCCCCTCTGTGGCCGGTTTTGGGCGGCTTAGGTTCGTGCGCGGATTGGGACGCCCGCTATCACCTTTGCTGTCCGGGCTGGTTGTACTTGTTTTAGGACAAAGCGCTTTGTCCTTGGAGTTTGCTGGGAGAGCTGATTGCCAGAGTTGGTGCGTCAATCTTGTGATAAGACGGCATTGTGTATCTCTTCTATTTCTTCTCATTAAACTATGGTGTGCTATTTATTTTATATTAGTAGTGTAGTCCTACCGTAAATATGAAAATGATACTATTTCCTGATTAATTATATTACGTGTATTAGACTAATGTAAACAGTTAGACGGTGCCTACGAAAACCTGTACCATATGTATGTGTTAGACTATATATGTGTTAGACTAATGCAAACAATTATATGGTGTGTGCGATGACGATATCTTTTCTCCTTCAAGATGAACTTTTGGTATTGACCAAATACTTATTTTCCACCATGATTTGCAAATAAATTCTTTAAAAAAATCAAACAATGTGATTTTCTGTTTTTTTCCACATTCTGTCTCTCATGGTTGAAGTTTACCCATATTGAGAAAAACAGGCCTCTAATATTTTCAAGTGGGAGAGCTTTCACAATTAGTGGTTCACTAAATACTTATTTGCCCCACTGTACATTTATGTATGCATTTGTAATTAAATTTAGAGCTACAGTTTGTGGAGTTATGTGTCAGTGACTTGCTATGAAAATTGTGACTACGCTAGCATTCGCAGCATTTGAGCTAGCGGATTTTTGCTAGGTAAATTAGGCTAATTAAATTTGCACTTTGAACAGACGAGATGGACGTGTGAACACCAATTATTTTGCGTCAAGTGTTATATAGTTAAAATGTGAGTCGTTTTGAACAGTAGTGTTCATGTGTGCTACAGCTTTACAAATGGTCAAAAGTAGGGTGACCAAACGTCCTCTTTTGTCCGGACATGTCCACCTTTCACATCGTGTCCTCGTCATCCGGCCGGGTTTTATAAATTCATGAAAATGTCCGGTTTTTATTATCTTTCACGGGACCAATTTGAGGAGAATCCCTCCGGCCGCTGAGGGCAGCGCTTGCCTGCGTCGTCGTGGCTCCTACTAGTAGAGGTGGGAGAAGGAGTATAGTTTACCCCTTGTATTAAGGGGCATTACTGCCATCTACTGGGTTGACGGTTTGGCAAGAAAACAGAAAGTTACTGACTACAATAAGGAGTAGTTGTAAGAGACGTTTATAGTGGTCCGTACACCTTTCTGTAAGTTTATCTTCTGTTAATGTCGCTCATGTGTCTTCTGTTATATACTATACAATATATGGGTACAAAGAGATGCAGTATGTTGTATTAGTCTTGTATTAATTGTTCTGCACTCGTGTATTTGGTTGAATGTTAGTATTATATTCTAAGTGGGAGCGCCTGCACAGTTGTTAAGTTTTTTACGATAAATACGTATATAATGACAACTGTTGACTTCAGTCGGAGTTTTGTACTAGCGTGATCTGTAAAATTCCATTTGGTGTCGCATCGTTGTGCTACAGATGATTGTAAACTTATATAGCAAAGTTTGATTTTGCCTCGTCTCCCGGTACTCGCTAATAGGGTAGCTATCAGTGAGCTATCTAAGCCGCACTACGCATTACGGGAAACGCAGTTTTGAACTGCGTTTGGAAACATGCCGGTTGAACAGTTTGTCAGTTTATTTTAGTTATTGTTTGCGTGCAATCTAGAACATTGAATGAGAATAAAAATTGAGTGGGAATAACAATTTCTCAACGACAATTGTCGTGATGATAATTTATAAAAATATTTATGTGGCACAAGCCTGCTGTGTGGCTGTATTGACTGTACTATATTTCCACGGGTCTGCATGATATTTTTTTTTGTCATTATTTAAAATTTTTTTTTGCGTTTTTTTTTTTTTTTTTTTTTTTTTAATTTGCGTTTGATTATGTTTTAGTAAAAATAAAGCCTGTTGAGCAAAAAAACATATTTCCATATAGTATATAATATATACTATTTGGCTTTTTTTTTTTTTTTAATAATAAAACTGAATTTTTCTGTCCAGACGGAGGAGGCACACTTTAAACATTAAAGTGATATAGGCATCTTTGAGTGAACGTCGAGTAAAATTCAATTATCTCGAGGCTGGGCAAAGTGTCCTCTTTTTTGGAAATCAAAATATGGTCACCTTAGTCAAAAGTGAAGGAAGGAAAACGCTTCAAAAACCATAATTGCCTTGTTTGCTGTCTGTCAAGCTGAGCGACTTCACGTTGTGTAAGAACAGAACACGTCAAGTTGATAAAGTTAGAAATAAGATACTGTGTGGTACAATAACGTACTGTTTACGCAGCTTAAAAAAACCTAGCGGACGAGACTCCGGCCTTGTAAAGTCGAAATAGTGTGGTTCGATCGTCATAACCCGGGGACTACCTATTACAAAACGTATAACTACACTGACAAACCTGAAAGGAAATGGACATGTAATGGTAAAATGAGTGATTTTCTGTTGCCACTAGTTGGTGCTGTTACGTTGATGCAAATGACCCTTACAGGAGGACGAAGGAGGGAGAAGTTTTGTGCAGATATGTTGTTTATCTTTCATATTATGACCAGTGACGTGCAGTGAGGTTCATGGTTGGTGAGGCACTGACTCCTTTAGTGTCAGATTTCCAAATATATAAACCAAAAAGGGTAGCTTATTCAATTGGCTACTGGTTATTTCATATCTCACCAGCATTCTTCACAAAACACGCACACACGGTACATATTATCGATACGTACAAGTAAGAACATGCATTTGCTCTACACCCTCAATGTGTTGGCCGTCGCCATTCTATAATTAATGCAACATAAATGAGAGTAAAGAGTGGTGTACAAAACCACAGAATTCAATTCTGACCTTTAGTGAAATATTCAGTTGTTTTTAAAACTTTTAATTCTGATACTTTAATCAATTTATTACAGATTGCTAAACAAAAAGTGTGAAAAGAAAAACAAAGGATATTTTATTTAAGTCCAAAATTTAGTTTTTAAATATTCTATTGTATTTTTCTTAGTCAAAGCTCTTTTTTTTTTTTTGAATAAGATTGAAATGAAAACTGTTTGTGGTCTTGCGCCTGTCCTTCACCACAAAAACCGCCGTTACTTTGGAAGGGCATGTCAAGTTCAAAAATAGATCCTTAGGTAGACATTGTAAAATTACCCGAAAATAAGGAGAGAAGACACTCAGTCTTCTTGGCCAAGGAGAGCAAAAGAGTGACTCGTGCCAGTCACCAAAATTGATCTAAAGAAAAAAAATCCTCCTTGGTATTTTATTTAGGGGTTTGTCCTAAAAAAATGGATGCCACCCGAGGGAGGGGGAGTGCAAGCTGGAGACACCCATGTGGTTTTGGATTGGATATGTGTGTGCATGTAGGTGGAACTAAGTAAATACACGTGTGTAAGCAAGGGCTCATGTAAACAATCATGTAAACAGTCAAAACAATCATGTAAACGGTCAAAATGACCCAGACACTTCAGTTATGCAACGCTGCAGCCATGGAAGATGTCCTCGGATGGAAAATTGTCCTCGGAGGTCTAGACGAAAGTCCAGACGCCAGGTGCTGAAGATGCCTCGGAAGGTCTAGTTACGCAATGATTCGGCCATGAAGCAAGGCAGTTGTCACCCCGACCCTCTTTTACCCCATTGTAACACTTAAGCATTATACTACAACCTGGTATAGCAAGCAATAATCATTTACTGGTTATATTAGTAAGAAAAATATGGCAATATGTATTGTTTATGGTATATATGAGCACAAGCAAATATTCAATCAATCAATCAAGCAAATATTTAATCAATCAAACCTCGATAATTACCTCAACAGGCATAGGTTTGGTCTCAACATTCGTAGGGACGATATAACAGCATAACCTGCATGTAGGTACACTTTTTGCTGGGGACGGGACATTAATAAGACCAAACAGATTGGATGAAGGGGGCAAAGGGCCACATTTCTCATGTATATGAACCTAATTAATTAACAGGCAAAAAGGATCAATGCAAAATAAATCCTTATCTACTGATAATAACTTTTACGTGCATTGGTTCAGATGATACACTGTTCGATTCAAACCTTTGTTTTCAAAAAATACTAAAGAAACATTTTGAAAACTTCCTGAATAAATGTCTGGTTTTTATTAGCAAACATAAACATAATGAAAATAATTCACTTAATAATGGTAAGGGCAATTCTATCCTTACAACATATGGAACTATTGAAAGATCTAAACTCTCTATATAACTGAACATTATACCATGCAAAAAAATTTAAGGTTGCTTAAAAGTTGGTGGGGACAATTTTAGCATCCTGAAAAGTTGGTAGTGTTATGTCCCTACCGTCCCTATGCAAACCTACGCCCTTTTTGTAAATGTCCTCCTTATTTTCCATTACTTTAAAAAATCTCTCCGCCTCAAAGGAGAGGATTGCTTCAATTAGATCGTTCTGTGTTCTATTTGACAAGCCAGAAAACACAGTGGATGTGTTCAAATGTCTAGCTAACGTTTCATCTTACTCAGCAAAACCATGTAATCGTTCTACATATATGCCACGTTTAGAAGAGCTTACACGCTCATCGTTACCACGAAATGTTAACTCCTGTTTAGCTAGAATGCAGGTTGCATTAATGAGGTCTTTCAAACTCTTTCGGTTTTCCTTTACCTTGGCATTGTGGATGCTACCGTTGAGCTTCCGCTGTTCGTCAAAGCCAAATCGATCCTTGAGCTTCCAAAAGTTTTTAAAGCAATCAGGCTTTAAATGTGAGTGGTCGAGCTCAGGGCCGGCCCAGCCTATACACAGACTATGCAGCCTCTTAGGGCCCCTGACCACTAGGGGGCCCCCAATCTGGCAATTGTTTAATTTATATTCTATTTTGTTGACTACAGTTTGCTTTATTTGACTTTTGTGAGTTTTGACACTTGATTATAAGCTTAAAAAAATAAAAGTTCTTCCTTAACTTCTTTCTTTCCTCTTTTAGAAAAAGGTTTGGCGCTATCTACTGTAAGTACTGACAATCATTTGGGGTGAGAAGTTTAAAGTATGCAGCGCAAGAAAATCTGATTAATATACAAAATATGGACGTATGGGTTGGATTGCATGTATGGGTTTCACAGTACACTGACGAAATAGTGGGCCTTTTTCGAAGGACAGCCACATAGCCAGTCTTTTCGGGTGTACCAGTCCGTTTGAAAAGCGCGAGTTATCTTCTGTCCCGTAGTTTGAAGCAAACCATTTAGCTCCGGTGTTGTTAATCGCATCCACTTTTGACGGAAAGTCCAGTTTCACGTACGCCCCCTTTCAGTGCGGCAGAGTAATATCTGCCGCAACCTGTGCCTTTTCACTGCGGTTTTATTTCCCATCAGCAAAACTAAATATGTCGCTAACAAACATTAAACTTTAAGGGTTAAAGACATTAGCCAGACTGTGGAAAATCAGGTCAAATAAACGTATCTGGAAACATTATAATGGCGACATGCAGATGTACGGCAACCAGCACGCTCCAATTCCATGTACCAACCCAGTTTGTTATGGATTGCGCATTCAGAGGTGAGGCTTACTCGTCGCTGCCGCACCTCTCGTTTCATTTCGTTATTTGAACAGGAAATAGGCAAGTTCAGCGATTTTGACTATAAAAAATGTTTGAAATGAGTCATACATAAAGAGCAATGGACAAATATTAATATAAATTTGATGCTATATTTATTTTTTTGTCATGATGACAGGTGAGGCTCTGCCTCACCTGCCTCCCCTGACCGCACGTCACTGATTATGACTGTTCAAAATTTGTGGCAACACAAAATGGCGACGGTCATTTTCTCTTTCCTGTTTGGACCCCTCCGCTTCAACGAAACCTCAATATTTTTCATCAGTCACCTGAACACATATCTTAATGCTCCTCTGATGCAGGTCAAAATTGTTTCCCTTGGAGGAGTAGCCTATCTCGAAAAAAAATGTCATTTCCTGTTCCCAGCAGGGGTCGATAGGCCTAATGGGTAATATTTCAATGCAGTTTTGTTCAGGCTGGGATACCTCTCATACATAAAAGATATGAAAAAAGACTGAACCTTGGATCAGGGAGTTATTAGACATTTACTGAATTTGGCGTGTTGCCCCCCAATAAAGGCTGACTTTGCCACTCCGTCCAGGTCAGGCCCCGTGAACATCATTTTCATAACTTTAGATCTCATATGTCTCATGAACAGTCTCACCAATTTTGAGGAAGATCCAACCAAATACCTGGGCTCCGATGTCTCAACTGTGCATCCTTTAAATCGAGAAAAAAAAATCACATTTAATACAAAATACCAAATTCCTGTTGAGACGTTTAGGTGCATTTTGGCACAAGGTATCAACCCCCCCAATTTTCGTGGCTCAGGTGCAGTTTTACACAGGGTATCGACTCCCCTAATTTTCATCGCTCTACGTTCTAATATTTGTTATTATTCCTCTTCTTTAATTGATTAGGATTTTACACTTTTAATTAGTATTTTTCAAAATAATGTTTCTATATATTTTTTTTTATCACGATATTTTTGCTATTTGGACTACAATATTTTGGCGAAAAACATGATTTCAATGCTATGTGATTTACTTTTGTGGGCCACACAAATTGATGCGGCGGGTGGAATCTGGCCCCCGGGCCGCCTGTTTGATAGCTGTAAATGGTTGAATGTTGCAGGCGAGGAGGTGAAGAACCCGCAGAAAGCCATCCCCGTGGGGATCGTTAGCTCGCTGCTCATCTGCCTGATGATGTACTTGGGCGTGTCCACCGCCCTCACCATCCTCATGCCTTACTACCTGCTGGATGAACACAGCCCGCTACCTCAGGCCTTCACCCACGTGGGCTGGCCCATAGCCACCAACGTCGTGGGCGCTGGCTCCCTCTGCGCCCTCTCCACCAGGTCAGTATCCTCGCTCTCCACCAGGGGTCTCCATACTCTTGAACCGATACCGGAACGGCACTAATATGACATCATCGTAGCAATACGTACGCTTCGAGATTTAGTTTTTAGCTGCGCCACTTACACACACCGTCGTAAAACAAGGAGCACTGGTCACTAGGAGTGGGGAGCCTCCGTGTACCTCATAATACGATACGATTTACGATACAAGGCTCATGATAATGATGATCTCACTAGATGGCGATTCTACAATATATAATATCTTGATTTTTGGTCACTTCTGTAGATATTGGGTCACTTCCTGTTGATTTTGGGGGTATTTTTTGATCGTTCCCTGTTGATTTTGGGGGCATATACTAGTCCTTCTCAAAAAATTAGCATATTATAAAGTTCATTATTTTCTGTAATGTACTGATAAACATGAGACTTTCATATATTTTAGATTCATTACACACAACTGAAGTACTTCGAGCCTTTTATTGTTTTAATATTGATGATTTTGGCAAAAAATTCAAGAAAAAACAAATCCCTATCCCAAAAAATTAGCATATCATGAAAAGGTACTCTAAAGAAGCTACTAACCTAATCATCTGAATCAACAAATTGACTCAAAACCACTCGGAAGATTCCTGAGGCTTTTAAAAACTGCCAGCCTGGTTCGTTAGGCAAGGCAAGGCAAATTTATTTATATAGCACAATTCAACACAAGGCAATTCA
The DNA here is from genome assembly GCF_030265065.1 of Corythoichthys intestinalis. Classification (NCBI taxonomy): domain Eukaryota; kingdom Metazoa; phylum Chordata; class Actinopteri; order Syngnathiformes; family Syngnathidae; genus Corythoichthys; species Corythoichthys intestinalis. The sequence goes on from NC_080400.1 coordinate 5,108,765, forward strand.
AACTGCTTTACATCAAATGAAGATCATAAAAATCACATTTAAATCAATACAACGTAAAAACCAAGACAAAAGATCGCATGTAATCACAAATAGAATAAAAATAAATAAATAACAATAAAACAAAAATATAACAAAAACTAATAATAATAATAATTGAAATCAGCAATGGAGATAAGCACAAGAGGAATAGAAAGCAGGTAGATTGAAATATATAGCCAGTTATGGATATGCACTGCTAAACAAAAGCGTTTTTAGCCCTGATTTAAAAGAGCTAACAGTTTGAGCATACTTCAGACGTTCAGGCAACTTGTTCCAGAGGTGAGGAGCATAATAACTAAATGCTGCCTCACCCTGCCGTTCCAGACAACCTTAGGGGTCTAGATGTCTCATAGGAATCTAACAAGTCAAGCATGTATTTTGGTCCAAGGCCATTAAGTGTTTTGTAGTATTTTATAGTCTATCCTTTGACTCACTGGAAGCCAGTGTAGCGATTTCAAAACCGGTGTAATGTGGTCCAGCTTCCTTGTATTTGTGAGGACTCTGGCTGCAGCATTCTGTACTAGCTGCAGCTTCCTGACTGATTTTTTTATCGAGACCCGTAAATATACCGTTGCAATAGTCCAATCTGCTGAAAATGAATGCATGCATACGTTTTTCCATGTCTTGTTGAGTCAGAAGCCCCTTAATGCTGGTTATATATTTTAGGTGGTAATAAGCGGATTTAGTGACGGACTTTAGATGGCTATCAAATTTTAGGTCTGAGTCAATAATTACGCCAAGGTTTCTGACTTGATTTGTAGCTGTAACTACAGCTACTCAAAACCGCAATCATTGGCAAGACTGCCGACCTGACTGCTGTCCAGAAGGCCATCATTGACACCCTCAATCAAGAGGCTAAGACACAGAAGAAATTTCTGAGCGAATAGGCTGTTCCCAGAGTGCTGTATCAAGGCACCTCAGCGGGAAAGAAAAAGTGTGGCAGGAAACCCTGCACATCCAGAAGAGGTGACCGCACCCTGAGAAAGACAGTGGAGAAGGGCCGATTCCAGAACTGCAGAAACAGTGGACTGAGTCTGGAGTAGAAACATCCCGAGCTAACGTGCACAGGCGTGTGCTGGAAATGGGCTACAGGTGCCACATTCGCCAGGTCAAGCCACTTTTGAACCTGAAATGGCGGCAGAAACAACTGACCTGCAGCACTGGACTGTTGCTCAGTGGTCCAAAGTAATTTTTTCAGATAAAAGCAAATTTTGCATGTCATTTGGAAATCAAGGTGCCAGAGTTTGGAGGAAGACTGGGGAGAAGGTGTTAAGTACCCACAGTCAGTGATGGTCTGGGGTGCCATGTTAGCTGCTGGTGTTGGTCTACTGTGTTTTATCAAGGGCAGGGTCAATGCAGCTAGCTATCAGTAGATTTTGGAGCACTTCATGTTTCCATCTACTGAAAAGCTTTATGGAGATAAAGATTTCAAAGATTTCATTTTTCGGCACGACCTGGCACCTTATCACAGTGCCAAAACCACTGGTAAATGGTTTACTGACCATGGCATTACTGTGCTCAGTTGGCCTGCAAACTCTCCTGCCCTTAAACCCCATAGAGAATCTGTGGGATATTGTGAAGAGGAAATTGAGACCCAAGGCCGCTAACGAAGCATCCATAACATCTCAGCAATGCCACAGGCTGACTGCCTCCATGCCACGCCGCATTGAGGCAGTCATTTCTGCAAAAGGATTCCCGACCAAGTATTGAGTGCATAACTGATATAATTAGTTGAAGGTTGACTTTTTTTGTACTAAAAAACACTTTTTTGTATTGGTCGGATGAAATGTGCTATTTTTTTGAGATAGGGATATGTACATTACAGAAAATAATGAACTTTATCACAATATGAAATTTTTTTGAGAAGGACTAGTACAGATCACGTCCTGCTGGTTTTGGGTTACTGAACACGAAGTGTCCTCGGAAGGTCCCAAAATGAACAGGAAGTGACCTGTAAATGCTCTAAAATGAACATGAAATGACCTATAAATGCTAGTGGTGTCAACAATAATCGATGCGGCGATACATCCCGATGCGGGGCATGGATGATTCGATTCGATGCGGGCAACAAGCCGAATCGATTCAGCGCATTTTAAAATATATAAGTACGTTAAAAAATCTTCCCTGTGCAATTCCGGTGATGCAACGGATTTGGTTTCCCCATTTGTATTATTATTCTCATGTTTCATTTTTTACACACCGCATAACTCTGGTCAAGTTTCCCACCAACCTCGTAGAAGCCAAAATGTCTCCAGATGTCTGCTTTCAATGTCTTAGGTGCATCAATAATCTTTCTCGCTCTCTCTTTCTCCGCTTCAGCCATTGTTATGTTATGTCCTATCTCTTAGAGGTTAGATCTTGTGCCCGAACCCGATTAATATTATTTTGGGTCGGGTCGGGCCCAAAATGTTAAGCATTAATGTTCGGGTCGGGTCAGGTCGGGCCACCGCGCCGGACTAATAAATTATATTTTAAAAAATGGGATAAAACCGAGAGCAGATTCTCTGTATTGTGCTTTTGTTTGTGCACGCACATGAACGCCGTGGCCCGCATGTTTTTTTTTTTTTATATATTAAACATTCCCAGCGTTATTTCGTTGTGTAAATGCTTTTATAATGATCATAAAAATATGTAGAGTATTTTAAACATTAAGAAAACTTGCGTTTTTTTTCTGCCAACTGAGAATTCGTTACGAAAGGCGCTTTTGTTTATGCACACAAAGGCAACAGAAATGTGATCCTTTTGAATCTTTTCCTCTGTGTGTCTGCAAAACCCAAGGGTTTTTATTTTACATTAAACATTCCCAGCGTTTTTTCGTTGTGTAAATGCTTTTATAATGATCATAAAAATAAGTAGACTATTTAAACATTAAGAAAACTTTTTTTCTGCCAACTCGAAGAAATTAAAATAAATTGATGCTGCTGCGTTTTTTTTTTTTCCGCGTCACTCCAACAAAAAAAACAACAACAAAAAAAGTTTTTTTTCGGGCTGGGCCTGCAAATCTAGTTGATTGGGCTCGGGCCGGGTCGGACTTCAATACCAGCGGGCCGTGTCGGGTCGGGCTGGATTTTTTAGGCCCGATCTAACCTCTATTGCACATATACTGTATAGTGGGCTAGGCCTACATTTTACTTTTGTTCTACATTGCAATTTAGTAGCGTTTGCTTGTGCGCGCACATGAATGCAGTGGCGCCGCCCGCTTTTTCTTCTTCACCGCTGTGGCGCTCGCGATTCGTTACGAAAGACACTTTTACGTATGCACACAAAGGCAACACAAATGTGATCCTTTTGAATATTCTCCTCTGTGTGTCTGCAAAATCGCATGTTTTTTTTTTTTTTTTATATTAAACTTTCCCAGCATTATTTCATTGTGTAAATGCTTTTATAATGATCATAAAAATGTGTAGACTATTTAAACATATAGAAAACTTGCGTTTTTTCTGCCAACTCGAAGAAATAATAAAAAATTGCTGCTGCTGTGTTTTTTTGTCACGTCGCTCCCAAATAAATTTTTTTTTTTTAAATCGGGTTTTTCGAGCTGGGCCTGCAAATCTAGTTAATTGATCGGGCTCGGGCCGGGTCAGGCTTCAATACCAGTGGGCCATGTTGGGTCGGGATGGATTTTTTAGGCCCGATCTAACCTCTATTGCTCATATATAGTGGGCTAGGGCTACATTTTACTTTTGTTCTACATTGCAATTTAGTTGTTTTGTTTGCAACTGAACTGATCCCTGGATTGATATTGCGATAAAGATGCTGCTGCACTACAATATTTTCTTTGTCGTTTTCTTTAATATTTACTTGAATATTTTTATTGATGGGTCGTTGTGACTAAAATACAGTGACTGTTTTTAATTGTTTTCAATTACTGATTTTGCACAGAGTTCAGATGTTGCACTGTGTGAAAGGCTGCTACTGTGTGTAAAAAAAAAAAAGAAAGCCCTGGTCTCATTCAAAGCACTAATTAATTGCTGTGATTTTTTTTTTTTTTTTAAATAAATATATCTGAAAGTATTTTCATTTGACTTCAACCAGGGGTGACACAAGAGCCTATAAAAAGTTGTTTAATGTCTGACCGCTTGTGTTGCCTCATGATTCACAAAAAATATGCTTTGCTTTAGAATTTTAATGCATCCCAGGCTTTAATGCATCGCCATGCATTTCCGAATCGAACCGAATCGTGACCAGCTGAATCGAATCGAATCGTGGCCCTCCGAATCGTAATCGAATCGAATCGTGAGGGCAGTGCCGATGCACACCTCTAATAAATGCCCCCCAAACCGGGAAGACTTGCTGTCAATGCTCGGTCTTAGTGACCCTCACAGTCAAAATGGATTGGACATCTAGCACCGTGAATAGCAGCCAATGAGTTAACAAAAATTTGGTCGCTAACTGATGGTTGTTTTATTATTTTTTTAAAACCTTTTGGGATACAAAGTACATCACCATTTTGAGAAACACTGCCAAAAGTACTGGCACCCCTGTAATTCTGTCAGAATCTCCCAGAAAATGGTCAACAAAAGAAGACTCCATACTGCACAGCGTCAGCACATTATTTCTTAGTACTTCCCGATACCGATGACGTCATTTTATCGCCGTATCGTTACCGATACTAAAACTAGTTGAGAATCCCGGCTTGACTGACATGCTTGTTTTTGCCCGTAGCTTGCTGGGAGCCATGTTTCCCATGCCCAGAGTCATCTGGGCCATGGCGGAAGACGGCCTGCTCTTCAAGTGTTTGAGCAAAATCAACAGTCGCACAAAAACGCCGCTGGTGGCGACCATCGTGTCGGGCGTCATAGCAGGTGAGTCCATTTGTGGGAATCTCAATTTGGCCATTTCTGGACTTGTTGAGGTTCTCTGTCCGCCGCAGCCACCATGGCCCTGCTCTTCAACTTGAGGGATCTGGTGGACCTCATGTCGATCGGCACTCTGCTGGCGTACACGCTGGTGGCCGCCTGCGTGGTGGTGCTCAGGTACGCACTCGCTCTCAATCTGGACACAGATGAGAACTTTAAACCCTCTTAACCCATAAGTACATATACAGTGCCTTGCAAAAGTATTCGGCCCCCTTGAACCTTGCAACCTTTCGCCACATTTTTAGGCTTCAAACATAAAGATATAAAATTTTAATTTTTTGTCAAGAATCAACAACAAGTGGGACACAATCATGAAGTGGAACAAAATTTATTGGATAATTTCAACTTTTTTAACAAATAAAAAACTGAAAAGTGGGGCGTGCAATATTATTCGGCTCCTTGCGTTAATACTTTGTAGCGCCACCTTTTGCTCCAATTACAGCTGAAAGTCGCTTGGGGTATGTTTCTATCAGTTTTGCACATCGAGAGACTGACATTCTTGCCCATTCTTCCTTGCAAAACAGCTCGAGCTCAGTGAGGTCGGATGGAGAGTGTTTGTGAACAGTAGTCTTCAGCTCTTTCCACAGATTTTCGATTGGATTCAGGTCTGGACTTTGACTTGGCCATTCTAACACCTGGATACGTTTACTTTTGAACCATTCCATTCTAGATTTGGCTTTATGTTTTGGATCATTGTCCTGTTGGAAGATAAATCTCCGTCCCAGTCTCAGGTCTTGTGCAGATACCAACAGGTTTTCCTCCAGAATGTTCCTGTATTTGGCTGCATCCATCTTCCCGTCAATTTTAACCATCTTCCCTGTCCCTGCTGAAGAAAAGCAGGCCCAAACCATGATGCTGCCACCACCATGTTTGACAGTGGGGATGGTGTGTTCAGGGTGATGAGCTGTGTTGCTTTTACGCCAAACATATCGTTTTGCATTTTGGCCAAAACGTTCAATTTTGGTTTCATCTGACCAGAGCACCTTCTTCCACATGTTTGGTGTGTCTCCCAGGTGGCTTGTGGCAAACTTTAAATGAGACTTTTTATGGATATCTTTGAGAAATGGCTTTCTTCTTGCCACTCTTCCATAAAGGCCAGATTTGTGCAGTGTACGACTGATTGTTGTCCTATGGACAGACTCTCCCACGTCAGCTGTAGATCTCTGCAGTTCATCCAGAGTGATCATGGGCCTCTGGGCTGCATCTCTGATCAGTTTTCTCCTTGTTTGAGAAGAAAGTTTGGAAGGACGGCCGGGTCTTGGTAGATTTGCAGTGGTCTGATGCTCCTTCCATTTCAATATGATGGCTTGCACAGTGCTCCTTGAGATGTTTAAAGCTTGGGAAATCTTTTTGTACCCAAATCCGGCTTTAAACTTCTCCACAACAGTATCTCGGAGCTGCCTGGTGTGTTCCTTGGTTTTCATAATGCTCTCTGCACTTTAAACAGAACCCTGAGACTATCACAGAGCAGGTGCATTTTTACGGAGACTTGATTACACACAGGTGGATTCAATTTTTCATCATCGGTCATTTAGGACAACATTGGATCATTCAGAGATCCTCACTGAACTTCTGGAGTGACTTTGCTGCACTGAAAGTAAAGGGGCCGAATAATATTGCTCGCCCCTCTTTTCAGTTTTTTATTTGTTAAAAAAGTTTAAATTATCCAATAAATGTTGTTCCACTTCACGATTGTGTCCCACTTGTTGTTGATTCTTGACAAAAAAATTAAATTTCATATCTTTATGTATGAAGCCTGAAATGTGGCGAAAGGTTGCAAGATTCAAGGGGGCCGAATACTTTTGCAAGGCAATGTAGACTTCACTATCAGTTTACGGGACTCGGGGCTGAAACGTCAAATTCAAATACTTTCCAAACCAAAGCTGCTAGCGAACTAAAACCAGAGGCATTGCGTCCCATTAGGCAAACCAGGCAATTGTCTATGGCCCCCAGCCAGCAGGGGCCCCCAAAGGGCCAACAGATTTAGCACACGCAGCTTTACTCCACTGTCGCAGCGACAAGTGCGACAGTGCCAGCCTTGTGTTTGAGTTCCCTGAAGGGGCCCCTTCACTCGCAAAAAGCAGAAGAGGAGAAAAGGAAGCAAGACATCGGTGAGTGGGCTATGTTACTGTAGTTTTACACTCACCAGCCACTTTATTAGGTACACCATGCTCGTAACGGGTTGGACCCCCTTTTGCCTTCAAAAGTGCCTCAATTCCTCTTGGCATAGATTCAACAAGGTGCTGGAAGCATTCCTCAGAGAGTTTGGTCCATATTGACATGATGGCATCACACAATTGGTGCAGATTTGTCGGCTGCACATCCATGATGCGAATCTCCCGTTCCGCCACATCCCAAAGATGTTCTATTGGATTGAGAACTGGTGACTGTTGAGGCCATTTGAGTACAGTGAACTCATTGTCATGATTCCAGCTTTATGACATGGCACATTATCCTGCTGAAAGTAGCCATCAGAAGTTGGGTACATTGTGGTCATAGAGGGATGGACATGGTCAGCAACAATACTCAGATAGGCTGTGGCGTTCCAACGATGCTCAATTGGTACCAGGGAGCCCAAAGAGTGCCAAGAAAATATTCCCCACACCATTACACCAGCCACCAGCCTGAACCGTTGATACAAGGCAGAATGGATCCATGCTTTCATGTTGTTGACGCCAAATTCTGACCCTACCCTCCGAATGTCGCAGCAGAAATCGAGACTCATCAGACCAGGCAGCGTTTTTCCAATCTTCTATTGTCCAATTTCGATGAGCTTGTGCAAATTTTAGCCTCAATTTCCTGTTCTTAGCTGAAAGGAGTGGCACCCGGTGTGGTCTTCCGCTGCTGTAACCCATCTGCCTCAAAGTTCGACGTACTGTGCGTTCAGAGATGTTCTTCTGCCTACCTTGGTTGTAACGGGTGGTTATTTGAGTCACTGTTGCCTTTCTATCAGCTCGAACCAGTCTGGCCATTCTTCTCTGACCTCTGGCATCAACAAGGCATTTCCGCCCACAGAACTGCCCTTCACTGGATATTATATCTTTTTTGGACCATTCTCTGTAAACCCTAGAGATGTTCCAGAGATGTTAGAGAAGTTCCAAGTCAATTCCTGTTGATGTTGGGCCAACTTACATTAGTTATGATGCACTTACAGGTGACTTTCTATTGATTTTGGGTCACTTTCTAATGGTTTTGGGGCATTCCCAGGTCACTTCCTGTCAGTTTGTGGGCATTTTGGGTTCACTTCCTGTTCGTATTGGGTCAATTCCTGTTCATTTTGTCACTTCCTCCTGATTTTGGGGCATTTTTTGGTCACTTCCTGTTTATTTGGGGGCATTTCGGGTTCACTTCCTGTGCATATGGGGTCACTTCCTGTTGATATTGAGGCATTCCAGGGTCACTTGCTGTAGATAACGGGTCGCTTCCTGTTCATACGTCACTTCCTGTTGATTTTGGGCCAACTTACATTGGTTTTTATGCACTTACAGGTCACTTTCTGTTGATTTTGAGTCACTTTCTGATGATTTTAGGGACTTTCCAGGCCACTTCCTGTTGGTTTGTGGGCATTTTGGGTTCACTTCCTGTACGTATTGGGTCGCTTCCTGTTCATTTTGTCACTTCCTGTTGAGTTAGGGCATTTCCTGGTCACTTCCTGTTGATTTTGGGCCAACCTTCTGTTGGTTTTGGCACACTTACTGGTCACTGTTGTTTTTGAGTCACTTTGTGATTAGTTTGCAGCATTCCCGGGTTACTTCCTGTTTATTTTGGGGGCATTTCAGGTCACTTTCTGTTGATTTTGGGTCACTTTGTGACGATTCTGCGGCATTCCAGAATGACTTCCTGTTCATTTGCCACTTCCTGTTGATTTCGGGAAATTTCCAAGTCATTTCCGGATGATTTCACACGTTTCTGTTGGTTTTGGTGCACTTCCTGTACATTTTGAGCCACTTCCTAGGGAAAATATTCAATAATTTACTGTTGATTTTAGGGTATTTTATGTTCACATCTTTGTGATTTTGAGGCATTCCCGGGTCACTTTCTTGTTCATTTCTGACTTACTGTTGAGTTCGGGCCACCTTCTGTTGGTTTTGACGCACTTACACGCCACTCTTTGTTGACTTTCTGGTGATTTCGCGGCATTCCCGGGTCACTTCCTGCTCATTTGCCACATTATGTTGATTTTGGGGCATTTCCAAGTCACTTCCGGTTGATTGCAGATCCCTTTTGGTTGGTTTTGGTGCAATTATGGGTCGCTTTCTTATGAGTTTGGGGTATATCTGCACATTTTTACTCACTTCCTGTTGATTTTGGGCCACCTTCAGTTGGTTTTGGAACATTCCCAGGTCACTTTCCTTTGTGTTTCTGCTCAGTTTGACGATGTTACAGCATTCCCGGGTCACTTCCTGTTCATCGGTCACTTCCTGTCCTTCTATCTCCAGGTCACTTCCAGTTGATTTCAGACCACTTTCTGTTTGTATAATTCTGGGGTACGGTATGTCGTATCGAAAATAGTATTGCGCATACATATCGAGTTGAAAATTTTCTCGTGTTGAATTATGTTCAAACCAGTAAATGATCATGTTTCATTGCCATTGACAGTGATAGACGTCCGAGCTGCCTTCAAGTCCAAATGTCTACCACCGTCAATGAGTCTAAACAAGACCAAAAAATCTGTTCTAAAATGGCGTCTGGTCCGAAGGTACAGGCCCGAAAGGAGAACCAGCTACGAGATGAGCGCCGTCGCGGATGAAGCGGATACCGAAGGTGACGTCACCATCCAGAAAAAGGACAACCTCTGCTCGGCCGTGCTACGGCTCCTGCTCCGACCCGACAAAGAGCCCACTCCTCGCTCCGGGTTCGCCGTGGTGGTCTGCACCGTCGTCCTCAGTGAGAAGCGCCGCCGATGACGACGGGCGCGGTGGCCGTGAGGTTGATTGTGATTGTCACCGGCAGCGGTGTTGGCGTTCCTCTTTAGCGTGGTAGCCGTGACGAGCAAGCACGCGGCGTGGACTCCCGCCTTTTTGGGCGCTGTGGCGGCGGTCAGCGCGGGCGTGACGCTGGTGGTGTGGAGGCAACCGCAGAACAAGGCCAAGCTCAGCTTCAAAGTAGTGTTGCGCCGATAACATTTTTGAAACAATACGGCATCGGCCGATACTGTACTGATACCACATGTTCTCTTTAAATACAAAATGAATACAAAACTAATTGGCTACCATTGACCAATCCATTTGAAGGGACATTCCCATTAAAGTCTGCATTGACATATATCAACAGGAAGTGACTTTGAAATGTCCCCAAATTAACAGGAAGTGATGTTATATGAACAGGAAGTGGCCAGATAACAACAGGAAGTGACTTTGAAATGTCCCCAAATCAACAGGAAGTGACCTGACTTCAACAGGAAGTGACTTTGAAATGTCGCCAAATCAACAGGAAGTGACCTGTCTTCAACAGGAAGTGACCTGATAACAACAGCAAGTGACTTTGATATGTCCCCAAATCGACAGGAAGTGACCTGACTTCAACAGGAAGTGACTTTGAAATGTCCCCAAATCAACAGCAAGTGGCCAGATAACGACAGGAAGTGACTTTGAAATGTCCCCAAATCAACAGGAAGTGGCCAGATAACGACAGGAAGTGACTTTGAAATGTCCCCAAATCAACAGGAAGTGACTTTGAAATGTCCCCAAATCAACAGGAAGTGACCTGACTTCAACAGGAAGTGACTTTGAAATGTCCCCAAATCAAGAGGAAGTGATCTGATACCAACAGGAAGTGGCCAGATAATGACAGGAAGTGACCCCAAAATGTCCCCAAATCAACAGGAAGTGATCTGATATTAACAGGAAATGACTTTGAAATGTTCCCAGATCAACAGGAAGTGATCTGATATCAACAGGAAGTGACTTTGAAATGTCCCCAAATCAACAGGAAGTGACCTGACAACGCCAGGAAGTGACCTCAAAATTGCCCCAAATCAACAGGAAGTGACCTGATTTCAACAGGAAATGACTTTGAAATGTTCCCAAATCAACAGGTAGTGATCTGATATGAACAGGAAGTGACTTTGAAATGTCCCCAAATCAACAGGAAGTGACCTGACTTCACTAAGAAGTGACTTTGAAATGTCCCCAAATCAACAGGAAATGATCTGATATCAACAGGAAGTGGCCAGATAACGACAGGAAGTGACCTGATTTCAACAGGAAGTTACTTTGAAATGTCCCCAAATCAACAGGAAGTGACCTGATAACAACAGGAAGTCACTTTGAAATGTCCCTAAATCAACAGGAAGTGATCTGATACCAACAGGAAGTGGCCAGATAACAATAGGAAGTGACTTTTAATTGTCCCCAAATCAACAGGAAGTGATGTTATATGAACAGGAAGTGTCCAGACTACGACAGGAAGTGACCTCAAAATTGCCCCAAATCAACAGGAAGTGACCTGATTTCAACAGGAAATGACTTTGAAATGTTCCCAAATCAACAGGTAGTGATCTGATATCAACAGGAAGTGACTTTGAAATGTCCCCAAATCAACAGGAAATGATCTGATATCAACAGGAAGTGGCCAGATAACGACAGGAAGTGACCCCAAAATGTCCTCAAATCACAGTAGGTGACCTAATATTAGCATGAAATGACTTTGAAATGTCCCCAAATCAACAGGAATTGATCTTATAGCAACAGGAAGAGGCCAGAAAACGACAGGAAGTGACCTGATTTCAACAGGAAGTTACTTTGAAATGTCCCCAAATCAACAGGAAGTGACCTGACTTCAACAGGAAGTCACTTTTAATTGTCCCCAAATCAACAGGAAGTGATGTTGTATGAACAGGAAGTGGCCAAATAACAACAGGAAGTGACTTTGAAATGTCTCCAAATCAACAGGAAGTGACCTGACTTAACGGGAAGTGACTTTGAAATGTCCCCAAAGCAAGAGGAACTGATCTGATATCAACAGGAAGTGGCCAGATAATGGGAATGCCCAAATTGCCCGAAATGAACAGGAAATGACCCATAGTGGATGGGAAGTAAACTAGAAAGGACCAATGAGCAGTAAGTGACAGAAAATCAACAGGAAATGACCTGGGAATTGCCCAAAATCAATAGGAGGTGATCCAAAATGAACAGGAAGTGACCTGGAAATGCCTGAAAATCAACTGGAAGTGACCAATGAGCAGGAAGTGACTGAAAATCAACAGGAAGTGACCTGGGAATTACCCCAAAATCAATAAGAGGTGACCCAAAGTGTACAGGCAGTGACCTGGAATCAACAGGAAGTGATGTATAAAACCTCTAAAATTAACTGTCTGCCACTGATAACGCTAGACTCGTTTCAATTCATTGCAGAACCATGAAAAGACCTTTCATGGCCCCTACATTGCCCCTACCAACGTGGCCTCTGGGCGGCCATGTTGGTTGGGGCAATGTTCCGTGCAATGACATTAAAATGAAGTCTTAACTAGCTAATGTGTACTCTCTGCAGGTCCCTTTGGTGCCTTTCATACCTGTGGTGAGCATGATGATCAACACCTACCTGATGATGCAGCTCATGACAGGACCTTACCTGCATTACATTATCTTCATGTCCATAGGTGCTTAAGACATTACATACAAGCAGCAATTGTTGCTTTTTTTTTTGTTGCCGTCATGGCTTGATCAGATACTGCCTTTTGTACGCCATTGGTGGTGCCAGACGTCCAATCCATTTGAAGCGGGAGGTGTGGAAGCGAATGAACGAATTTCAATTCATCACCAATTGTGACCCTCAAATGTCCCCAAATCAACAGGAAGTGACCTGATATCAACAGGAAATGACCCCAAAATGCCCAATATCCACAGGAAGTGGCCCCAAGATACACTCAAATCATTTGGAAATGGCCTGATATACACAGGAAGTGACCCATACATGCACCCAAATCAACAGGAAGTGACCTGATATTAACAAGAAGTGACCCAAAAATGCCCAATATCAACAGAAAGTGACCTGATATACACAGGACGTGACCCATAAATGCACCCAAATCAACAAGTGACCTGATATTAACAGGAAGTGACGCGGAAATGCCCAATATCAACAGGAAGTGACCTGGTATCAACAGGAAGTGATCCTGGAAACGCCCCAAAATCAACAGGCAGTGACGTGATATCCACAGGAAGTGACCCCAAAATGCACCCAGATCAACAGGAAGTGACCTGATGTCAACAGGAAGTGACCCAGAAATGCCCAATATCAACAGGAAGTGACCTGGTATCAACACAAAGTGATCCTAGAAACGCCCCAAAATCAACAGGAAGTGACATGATAGCCAAAGGAAGTGACCCCAAAATGCATCCAAATCAACAGGAAGTGACCTGATATCAACAGGAAATGACCAAGAAATGCCCTGTATTAACAGGAAGTGACATAATATCAACAGGAAGTGAACCAGAAATGGCCTATATGAACAGGAAGTGACCTGGTGTCAACAGGAAGTGACATGATATCCATAGGAAGTGACCCCAAAATGCACCCAAATCAACAGTAAGTGACCTGATATCAACATGAAGTGAACCAGAAATGGCCTATATCAACAGAAAGTGACCTGGTATCAACAGGAAGTTATCCTGGAAACGCCCCAAATCAACAGGAAGTGACATGATAGCCAAAGGAAGTGACCTAAAAATGCATCCAAATCAACAGGAAGTGACCTGATATCAACAGGAAATGAACCAGAAATGGCCTATATGAACAGGAAGTGACCTGGTGTCAACAGGAAGTGACACGATATCCACAGGATGTGACTCAAAATGCACCCAAATCAACAGGAAGTGACCTGATTTCAACAGGAAGTGACCCAGAATTGCCCAACATCAACAGGAAGTGACATAATATCAACAGGAAGTGAACCAGAAATGGCCTATATGAACAGGAAGTGACCTGGTGTCAACAGGAAGTGACATGATAGCCAAAGGAAGTGACCCCAAAATGCATCGAAATCAACAGGAAGTGACCTGATATCAACAGGAAGTGACCCAGAAATGCCCAGTATTAACAGGACGTGACCTGGTATCAACATGAAGTGATCCTGAAATGTCTCCAAATCAATAAGAAGTTACCCAGAAATGCCCAATATCAACAGTAATTGACCTGTTATTGATAGGAAGTGACCCCAAAATTTTCAATATCAATAAGCAGTGACCTTTTAGCCACAGGAAGTGACCACGAAATTTCCCCAAATCGGCAGGAGTTATCTTATATCGATGCGACATGACCTGATATCAACAGGAAGTGACCTTACAGTGCCCCAGAATCAACAGGAAGTTACCTGATATCAATAGCAAGTGACCCAAAAATGACCAATATCAATAGGAAGTGACCTTTTAGCTACATGAAGTGACCCTGAGATGTCCCCAAATCAACAGGAAATGACCAGATATCAACATGAAGTGACCCTCAAAAGCCTCCAAATCAACAGGAAGTGACCTTATGTCAACAGGAAGTAGTCCTGAAATGTCACCAAATACCTGATATCAACAGGACGTGACCTTACACCAACAGGAAGTGTCCCCAAAATGCCCCGAATCAACAGGAAGTGACCTTATGTCAACCGGGAGTGATCCCCCAACAGGAAGTGACCCCGAAATGCCCCAAAATCAACAGGAAGTGTTTTATGTGTTTACCTGCCATAGCATAGCTATTAGCTACCATTGCAATTTTTGCTAATACTATTGATATTCGTGTTGTCTGTGAATTATACATGTTGCATGCATTACAGTACAGTTGGCAAGTCAGTGCAAATTGGTCTCCATCTGCTGGCCAAAATGTGCATTGCTTGAACAGCTCTGTGTTGATAGAGCGTTTTATATCGTTTTGGCGTATAAATCGTCATATTGTACACATAGGCGGAGTTTGACTTTTGGGGCGGGGGGGGGGGGGGGGGGCACAACATGTTGATGACCCCGAAACGCAGTGTCAGCAATAAAATTAACTTGCAGGAATATTTATAATAATAAGTTGACAATGAGTGTTTTTTGTTTCCCAACATTCTTGAGGGGAATTCTAAATCGGGCTGCTCAGGCAATACTTTTTCATCCATTGAATATGGTACGCCTGCCGGTGTCGTGCCAATGTAGTTACCCCAGTCAAAAATTTTATCCCCTGGGCGGAACCATATGGAGGTAGATTTGTCTTTATTATTCAATCAAAAAAGTTGCTTCAATCAAAATATTTTTAAATAAAAAAAAAGTCACTTCAATAAAAAAAATGTGTTTGAATGCAAAAATAATTTGAAACTCAAAAAATGCATGTGAAAGCTATGGTTTTTTTGGGGGGGGATTTTTTTTGTTCTTTTTTTTTGATTGAAGTAATGTTGATATGTGTTTGGGCCACATTTTGGCGAGGACGTTTTTGTCTTTTATTATTCAATCAAAAAATAAGTTGCTTAAAAAAAAATAGATTTTTAAAAAGAAAAATCACTTCATTCAAAAAAAGAAAAAATTCAATCATAGAAAATGTTTTTGAATGCGAAAAAATATTTGAGATTGAAAAATTTGCATCTGAACACTTAATTTTTCATTGAAAAAGTTTTCTTTGGTTCAAGCAATCCTTTTTGTTTCGGCCACATTATTGGTAGAACATTTGTTTCATCATTCAATCCCCCAAAAAGTTGCCTCAATCCCCCAAAAATATTTTCAAAGAAAAAATCGTTTTAAAAATAAAATTGCCCTTCCTTTTTTTGTTGTTGTTGAAAATTATATGCAAAGTAAATGACCATCTAAGGTGCTAGTCACATGTTCTATTCGAAAAAATAATTTTGACCCATTATAAAAATATTTTTTTGTTCATTTCATTCATTTTTGTTGTAGTTTTACTGCTTTACAACTTATATTTACAATATATTTACTTATATTTACAAATTTACAACTTATACTTACAGTATATATATATAAATATATATATAATATATATTAGGGCTGTCAAAGTTATCGCGTTAACGGGCGGTAATTAAGTTTGTAAATTAATCACGTTAAAATATTTGACGCTATTAACACATGTTTTATGGAGTTTTGCCGCCCTCTGCTGGCGCTTGGGTGCGACTGATTTTATAGGCTTATATATTAGGGCTGTCAAAGTTATCGCGTTAACGGGCGGTAATTTTTAAAATTAATCACGTTAAAACATTTGACGCTATTAACGCACATGTTTTATGGAGTTTTGCCGCCCTCTGCTGGCGCTTGGGTGCGACTGATTTTATAGGCTTATATATTAGGGCTGTCAAAGTTATCGCGTTAACGGGCGGTAATTAATTTTTTAAATTAATCACGTTAAAATATTTAACGCTATTAACGCTCATGTCAGACAGATTCAAATGTCAGTAGAGTGAAATGCCCACTTGTTAATTGTGTTTTACGGAGTTTTGCCGCCCTCTGCTGGCGCTTGGGTGCGACTGATTTTATAGGCTTCAGCACCCATGAGCATTGTGTAAGTAATTATTGACATTAACAATGGCGGGCTACTAGATTATTTTTTGATTGAAAATTATACAAATTTTATTAAAACGAAAACATTAAGAGGGGTTTTAATATAAACTTTCTATAACTTGTACTAACATTTATCTTTTAAGAACTACAAGTCTTTCTATCCATGGATCGCTTCAACAGAATGTTAATAATGTTAATGCCATCTTGTTGATTGTTATAATAAACAAATACAGTACTTATGTACCGTATGTTGAATGTATATATCAGTCTTGTGTCTTATCTTTCCATTCCAACAATAATTTACAGAAAAATATGGCATATTTTATAGATGGTTTGAATTGCGATCAATTGTGATTAATTACAATTAATTTTTAAGCTGTAATTAACTCGATTAAAAATTTTAATCGTTTGACAGCCCTAATGTATATATTAGGGCTGTCAAATGATTAAATTAAAAAAAAAAAATTTTTTTTAATCGCAATTCAAACCATCTATAAAATATGCCATATTTTTCTGTAAATTATATATATATTCTGTATAATAAATTGTTGGAATGGAAAGAGACACAAGATGGATATATATATTCAACATACGGTACATAAGGACAGTAGTGGGCATTTCACTCTACTGTCATTTAAATCTGTCTATTGCCACGTTTACATGGAGCCAAATATTCCAATTTCAATCGGAATATTTGTTCAAACCGAATAAATGTTCCATATAAACACCTCATTCGGAATGAACAGGCCCAAACCGAATGGAATTTCATTCCGATTCACAGGGGTGGAATATTCCTTTTCCCAAACCGATTAGAAGTCAAATTATATCATGTAAACAGGGAAGCGGAATGGTGTCTGGCTGCGTTCTTTCTGCACATGCTCCGTACTGACGTGGTGACGTCACTTGGTGACGTAAGTAACGTCACATGCAACATGGCTTCCAAGCACACGCACAGCGCACCCACACAACTTTTTAAATGAACGGTGTGTCAT
Source organism: Corythoichthys intestinalis (assembly GCF_030265065.1). Taxonomy (NCBI): domain Eukaryota; kingdom Metazoa; phylum Chordata; class Actinopteri; order Syngnathiformes; family Syngnathidae; genus Corythoichthys; species Corythoichthys intestinalis. Next base: position 5,126,123 of record NC_080400.1, read on the forward strand.
TCTGAAGTTTTGTTTCCACTCGAAAAGTTAGAACAGCAGCTGATCTGACGATCGATCTCCATGTTTTGCAACGTGACGCTTTTTGATTAATCTGCGCATGTCAGACGGCAGTTGTCAAACGTCCTTTCGGAATAAAGGCAGACACATGGAAACGCTGGATCGGAATAGATGAAGTGACATGTAAACAGCTGATGTGAAATTTCCATTCGGAATGATTTGAATCGGTATGAAAAAAAGTCAGCATGTAAACGTGGCTTATGCTGTCCTCACTCCGAAGCGTCTACTTTTTCCAAAGCTAGACAGCTAGTGAACGACGCCTTAATAATCAGACTTCTTCCTTTTTCATCAGATTTATTAATAAAATAGCCTCAAACCATTGTCCTCTTTAGACCGTCATAAAACTACAAAAAAAAAAAGTACACAAGCATTGCATTAGCAACAACGTTAGCTTAGCACACTTATACAGGTTCACTAAACAAAAAGCGTCTCATACAAAAAATAGAACATTTCGCTTACTAACATAATATGTACATTCTTTACAACAACCATACTTACGGACAAATCTTGTCCAAGGATCATATAAGCACAACATTACAACGTAGGCGTCAGCCCGAGATGTCGTGCAGCCATATTGAACTGGCAAGAAGACAATAAACCATGTCGCAAAGCGACCACAAGAGTTCGCTGTTAGACAGCACAAAAAGCCTTGCTGTAAAACTTACCAAAAGGCAGAATACTGTCTGAACGGGACATGTGCGTTAATTGCGTCAAATATTTTAACGTGATTAATTAAAAAAATTAATTACCGCGCGTTAACGCGATAATTTTGACAGCCCTAGTATATATATATATATATATATATATATGAAAGTCAATTTCATGCAATGACACTTTTTGGCCACCAGGGAGGGCCTGCCCCCCCCCCCCTTAAAATCCGCTTATGATTGTACAGCACTACTTTCATATGTGGAAGTAGCAATCTAAACAAAAATGGCGATCTTACAAAAAAAAAAAAAGGAAAAAACTGGTGAGGTCTGTTTGTCTTTGCCATTTTGCAGGTTTGCTGATCTACTTCGGCTACGGATTTCACCACAGCGTGCAGGGGGAGTGGGACAAGATGTACGGAGGCAGACGGGACGGTCGGGGAGACCAAATTGAAAAGTGAAAAAGCGGGCGGGGCCAGATGACTTCATCCATTTGAACTTTATCCCGGGTAGATGTCCAATCCATTTGACGTGGGAGGGCTGGCAGCGCATGAACAAACGTCAATGGCAGCCACCTTGGTGGAGACTGGCGCCAGTTGGACTGTTTTGTGACCATTTTGAAGACCAGCTCATTTCTTTCAACTATTTTTTTTAATCTTTTAATGTAATGTTTGAATTGTTCTACCATTTTGTGCATTTTTCTATCATGATTTTAATGTTACTTTACAAACGGTGTACTTAAATCATGATTTAAAGATTCACAATATTGACAACAGAAATTGCAATTGTAGTTTGTACAATTGGCTCAATTTGGTCGGTCACTTGTTTCTTTGAGGGACCACTACAATGGACAGCCAATCACTGAAGACCTTTAACCCTTTATAGAAGTTAAAAGTGTAAGTTTGTAAGTGGGGCTTTTTTTGTCATTTAAAAAACAATATTTGAAGTGCTTAAGATGTCGGAACACAGTACATTTGACAGGGCAGGGATGACGAGACGGGCACAGGTCCCGGAACATATGCAGAAAATGGTGCTGAAAACACGCAAATGCCCACTTGCCATGCTGTGGGACTTGCAAGCCTCAATTTCAGATAATATCCATGGTATAAATGTTATGATAACAATTCACATTTAGGCTACACTCTGCACAGAACGGGCAACTGCCCACATAACCACAGGTGGGACTTACAGAATACAGTCAGCAATTAGTTTCTCAACAGGTCTAACTTGTAAAGAGATTACAAAAAATAACACAAATCTCCCATTAATATAATAACGGGTGGGTTTGCGGAAGCTCTCTTGACTGGTCAGTTGCTGTGTATTAATCAGGATACAGTGCTGGCCAAAAGCGTTTTGGGGTCATAACTTTCTGTTTTGGGGGTTACTTGATGATATTGGGTCACTTCCTGTTGATTTGGGGACATTTCAGGTTCACTTCCTATTGATAGTGTGTGACTTCCTGTTGATTTTGAGGCATTTCAGGGTCACTTCCTGTTGTTTAAAGGACTTTTTTGGGCCGCTTCCTGTAATTGGGTCCCTTTGTGTTTTGAGCGCATTTATGTGTCACTTCCTGTTGAGTCACTTCCTATTTTGTAGGCCTGTTGATTTAAGGACTTTTCAGGTTCACTTCCTGTTGTTTTGGAGGCATTTCAGGTTCACTTCCTGTTATATCAGGTTACTTCCTATTGTTTTGAGGGTGTTTTTTTTGTGTCACCAAGTTCATTTGAAGGCATTTTTGGGTCACTTCCTGTTTCTACCCAGTAACTTCATGTTTTGGGGGCATTTCAGGGTCACTTCCTGTTTATTTGGCTCACTTATAGTGTCCGTTCCTGTTTTAAGGGGCATTTTTGGGCCAGTTGCTGTTAATAACCTGTAATTTCCTGATTTGGGGGCATTTTGGGGTCATAACTTTGTTTTGGGGTCTCTTCTTGATGATATTGGGTCACTTCCTGTTGATTTGGGGGCATTTCAGGTTCACTTTCTATTGATAGTGTGTGACTTCCTGTTGATTTTTAGGCATTTCAGGGTCACTTCCTGTTGTTTAAAGGACTTTTGGGCCACTCCCTGTTATTGGGTCTCTTTGTGTTGTTTTGAGTGCATATTTGTGTCACTTCCTGTTGAGTAACTTCCTATTTTTTAGGCGTTTTGGCGGCACCTCTTTATGATATGGGGTCACTTCCTGTTCATTTAAGGGCATTTCAGGTTCACTTCCTGTTGTTTTGTAGGCATTTCAGGTTCACTTCCTGTTATATCAGGTCACTTCCTGTTGTTTTGAGGGTGTTTTTTGTGTCACTTCAAGTTAATTTGAAGGCATTTTAGGGTCACTTCCTGTTTTGTACCAAGTAACTTCATGTTTTGGGGGCATTTCAGGGTCACTTCCTGTTTATTTGGGTCACTTATAGTGTCCGTTCCTGTTTTAAGGGGCATTTTTGGGCCAGTTGCTGTTAATAACCTGTAATTTCCTGATTTGGGGGCATTTTGGGGTCATAACTTTGTTTTGGGGTCACTTCTTGATGATATTGGGTCACTTCCTGTTGATTTGGGGGCATTTCATGTTCACTTCCTATTGATAGTGTGTGACTTCCTGTTGATTTTTATGTATTTTAGGGTCCCTTCCTGTTGTTTTGAGTGCATTTTTGTCTCACTTCCTTTTGAGTAACTTCCCATTTTTTAGGCGTTTTGGCGGCACATCTTTATGATTCACTTCCTGTTGATTTGGGGGCATTTCAGGGTCACTCCGTTCTATCAGGTCACTTCTTGTTGTTTTGAGGTAATTTTTTTGGTCACTTCCTGTCTATTTTGAAGCATTTCGGGGTCACTTTCTGTTATATTGCATCACCTGTTTCAATGGAATTTTTTGGTCACTTCCTGTTGATTTATGGCCGAATGCAGGTTCACTTCCTGTTATATCAGGTCACTTCCTGTTGTTATGAGGGTGTTTTTGTGTCACTTCAAGTTCGTTTGAAGGTATTTTAGGGTCACTTCCTGTTTCTACCGAGTAACTTCATGTTTTGGGGGCATTTCAGGGTCACTTCCTGTTTGTGTGGGTCACTTATAGTGTCATTTCCTGTTTTGAGGGCATTTTTGGGCCAGTTGCTGTTAATAACTTGTAACTTCCTGATTTGGGGGCATTTTGGGGTCACTTCTTATGAAACTGGGTCACTTCCTGCTGATTTTGGTGGCATTTCAGGGTCACTTCCTGTTCTATCAGGTCACTTCTTGTTGTCTTGAGGGGATTTTTGGGTCACTTCCTGTTGATTTTGAAGCATTTCGGGATCACTTTCTGTTATATTGCATCACCTGTTTCGATGGAATTTTGGGTCACTTCCTGTTGATTTATGGCCGATATCAGGTTCACTTCCTGTTATAACAGGTCACTTCCTGTTGTTTTGAGGGTGTTTTTTGTGTCACTACAAGTTAATTTGAAGGCATTTTAGGGTCACTTCCCGTTTATTTGGGTGACTTATAGTGTCATTTCCTGTTTTGAAGGCATTTTTGGGCCATTTGCTGTTAATAACCTGTAACTTCCTGATTTGGGGGCATTTTGGGGTCACTTCTTTATGAAATTGGGTCACTTCCTGTTGATTTTGAAGCATTTCGGGGTCACTTTCTGTTATTTTGAATCACCTGTTTCGATGGCATTTTTGGGTCACTTCCTGTTGATTTATGGCCGATTTCAGGTTCACTTCCTGTTGATTTAAAGGCATTTTAGGGTCACTTCCTATAAATTATCGAGCCACTCCCCGTTGATTTGGGACACATTTGCTGCAGTTTCCAAACTTGTTGCCAGGCAGACATTGTCAAGACACCTACTCGCTCACTGCCGTTGACAGCTATAGACGTCGAAACATTTGAACTTGAAGAGTAATGATGTAATGATGTGTGAGTGCCATTGACGATGATACGCGTCCAATATCACCGTTACTGAGAGCCAATGAGATAACATTTTCAAAAAATACTATGAAAATGCACGCAGGGAAAGGAGTTTGCTGAAGCACCGTTTATAAACACCAGAGGTCGCACTTGAACAGGTGGGCGTTGCATAGCCCTCCTCTTCCTCCTCTTCCTCCCGACGCTCATATGTGTTTTTCCGCGGGATGCTGCAGACTGCGCGTCTCCATCACGACTACGAGCGACTGATGCTTTTCCTTCACATGCACGGTGAGAACTTTGACCTTTTTTATTCATATTTCCTCATTTTTGCTCCAATGAAAGATCTCGCAGGTAAGGAAAATGATGTCAGAAGCTTTTTAAATGATAATATCCTCATATCTGCTTAGTGAGATGAAGGTGGGGCAAGTAGAAGAACTAAAGCCTTCATTTCCATCCTTAATATTTCATGAGGTTTACGCGAAGCCAGCCAATTATCCATAAAATTATGATCATTTTTGAATTTTAATACAGAGACTGCAAGTAGAAGCTATCAGGTTGCATAAGAAGAAGAGCAGAAGGTGCTCATTTTCTGCAGGTAGGGTTGCCTTATGACCTGCCCGACAATAAGGAAAGGAAGGGGGAGGGGCGGAACATAAATTTCCCGCGTCTCCGGGGTGTCGTGAAGGCGTCACATCAAGGCCGTTATCTTTTCCTGCGAGGCGCGAGCAGTTTTATGGATGTGGATAAAGGGTTGTGCATCCATAAAGATTTTTTCCCCAATAACAACGCAAAAATGACCGTTCACCCAAAAACGCAGTTTTTTGGGGGTTGAAAAAAAGTGACATTTCAAAACCGTATTTGTCCAACATTTTTTGTGTAAATCATATTTATACATTTAAAAAAAAAAATCAGAACCACAAGGGGCACAAAAGTTAGGTAGTTTTTGCTGAAAACGTACAGTTTGGCCGAAATTTGCCAAAAATATACTTATTCATTCATTTCAATAGCAAAACTTCCATTCACTCCTATTGATTTACAACCTAAAGGACTCCATATTAACGGGAAGTGATCCCAAAATGCCTCGAAGTCAACAGGAAGTGACCCAATAATGCCCCCAAAACAGGAAGTGACCCTGAAATGGAAAAATAAATAATAAATAAATAAATTAAACGGAGAAAAAAAAAGATCTCGGGTCACTTCCTGTTGATTTGTGGGCATTTCAGGGTCACTTCCTGTTAATATTGGGTCAGTGTCTGTTGATTCGGGGCATTTCAGCATCACTTTTTGATGATTTTGGGGCATTTTCAGGGCACTTTTGATTGATTTTGGGGCATTTCTGGATAACTTCCTGTTATTCTTTTTTTTTTTTAAATCAACTTTTAAATCATTCCTGGGTCACTTGTTATTTCAAATCCCTCTTTTGTTTTTTTATTTAATTTGGGTCACTTCCTGTTGATTTTGGGGCATTTTCAGGTCGCTCCCTATTGATTTGTTTTGGCATTCCTGTGGCACTCTTTAGTTCAAATCAATTTTTATTGATTTTTGGGTCACTTCCTTTTGATTTTGGGTCAGTGTGTTGATTCGGGGGCATTTCTGCATCATTTTTGGATGATTTTGGGGCATTTTCAGGGCACTTTTGATTGATTTTGGGGCATTTCTGGATAACTTCCTGTTATTCTTTTAATTTTTTTATTATTTTTTTAAATCAACTTTTAAATCGTTCCTGGGTCACTTGTTATTTCAAATCCCTCTTTTTTTTCTTATTTAATTTGGGTCACTTGCTGTTGATTTTGGGGCATTTTCAGGTCGCTCCCTATTGATTTGTTTTGGCATTCCTGTGGCACTTTTTATTTCAAATCCATTTTTGTTGAGTTTTGGGTCACTTCCTTTAGATTTTGGGGCATTTTCAGGTCCCTTCCTTTCAATTTTTGATTAACGATTGATTATTTTGGGCATATCCGGGCCGCACCCTTTTCATTGGTTGCTTCCTGTTTCCAGGTACAGTGCTGGCCAAAAGTATTGGAACCCCTGCAATTCTCTCAAATAATGCTCCATTTCTCCCAGAAAATGATTGCAATTACAAATCCTTTGGTAGTAATATATTCATTTATTTTGCTTGCAATGCAAAAACACAAAAGAGAATGAAAAAAAAAATAATCGTCATATTTATCATTATCGCAAAAATTCCAAAAATGGGCCAGACAAAAGTATTGGCACCCTCAGCCTAATACTTGGTAGCACAACCTTTAAACAAAATAACTGTGAACAACAGCTTCTGGTATCCATCAATGAGATTCTTACAGTGCTTTGCAAAAGTATTCGGCCCCCTTGAACCTTGCAACCTTTCGCCACATTTCAGGCTTCAAACATAAAGATATAAAATGTTAATTTTTTGTCAAGAATCAACAACAAGTGGGACACAATCGTGAAGTGGAACAACATTTATTGGATAATTTCAACTTTTTTAACAAATAAAAAACTGAAAAGTGGGGCGTGCAATATTATTCGGCCCCCTTGCGTTAATACTTTGTAGCGCCACCTTTTGCTCCAATTACAGCTGCAAGTCGCTTGGGGTATGTTTCTATCAGTTTTGCACATCGAGAGACTGACATTCTTGCCCATTCTTCCTTGCAAAACAGCTCGAGCTCAGTGAGGTTGGATGGAGAGTGTTTGTGAACAGCAGTCTTCAGCTCTTTCCACAGATTCTCCATTGGATTCAGGTCTGGACTTTGACTTGGCCATTCTAACACCTGGATACGTTTATTTTTTAACCATTCCATTGTAGATTTGGCTTTATGATTTGGATCATTGTCCTGTTGGAAGATAAATCTCCGTCCCAGTCTCAGGTCTTGTGCAGATACCAACAGGTTTTCTTCCAGAATGTTCCTGTATTTGGCTGCATCCATCTTCCCGTCAATTTTAACCATCTTCCCTGTCCCTGCTGAAGAAAAGCAGGCCCAAACCATGATGCTGCCACCACCATGTTTGACAGTGGGGATGGTGTGTTCGGGGTGATGAGCTGTGTTGCTTTTACGCCAAACATATCGTTTTGCATTGTGGCCAAAACGTTCAATTTTGGTTTCATCTGACCAGAGCACCTTCTTCCACATGTTTGGTGTGTCTCCCAGGTGGCTTGTGGCAAACTTTAAACGAGACTTTTTATGGATATCTTTGAGAAATGGCTTTCTTCTTGCCACTCTTCCATAAAGGCCAGATTTGTGCAGTGTACGACTGATTGTTGTCCTATGGACAGACTCTCCCACCTCAGCTGTAGATCTCTGCAGTTCATCCAGAGTGATCATGGGCCTCTTGGCTGCATCTCTGATCAGTTTTCTCCTTGTTTGAGAAGAAAGTTTGGAAGGACGGCCGGGTCTTGGTAGATTTGCAGTGGTCTGATGCTCCTTCCATTTCAATATGATGGCTTGCACAGTGCTCCTTGAGATGTTTAAAGCTTGGGAAATCTTTTTGCATCCAAATCCAGCTTTGAACTTCTCCACAACAGTATCTCGGACCTGCCTGGTGTGTTCCTTGGTTTTCATAATGCTCTCTGCACTTTAAACAGAACCCTGAGACTATCACAGAGCAGGTGCATTTATACGGAGACTTGATTACACACAGGTGGATTCTATTTATCATCTTCGGTCATTTAGGACAACGTTGGATCATTCAGAGATCCTCACTGAACTTCTGGAGTGACTTTGCTGCACTGAAAGTAAAGGGGCCGAATAATATTGCACCCCCCACTTTTCAGTTTTTTATTTGTTAAAAAAGTTTGAATTATCCAATAAATGTTGTTCCACTTCACGATTGTGTCCCACTTGTTGTTGATTCTTGACCAAAAAATTAAATTTCATATCTTTATGTTTGAAGGCTGAAATGTGGCGAAAGGTTGCAAGATTCAAGGGGGCCAAATACTTTTGCAAGGCACTCTACAATGCTCTGCTGTGATTTTAGACCATTCTTCTTTGGCCAACAGCTCCAGGTCTCTGAGATTTGAAAGGTGCCTTCTCCAAACTGCCATTTTCAGATCTCTCCACAGGTCTTCTATGGGATTCAGGTCTGGACTCATTGCAGGCCACGTCAGAAGTCTCCAGTGCTTTCTCTCAAACCATTTTCTAGTGCTTTTTGAAGTGTGTTTTGGCTCATTGTCCTGCTGGGAAACCCACAACTTCAGAGGGAGACCCAGCTTTCTCACACTGGGCCCTACATTATGCTGCAAAATTTCTTGGTAGTCTTCAGACTTCATAATGCCATGCACACGGTCAAGCAGTCCAGTGCCAGAGGTAGCAAAGCAACCCCAAAACATCAGGGAACCGCCACCATGTTTGACTGTGGGGACCGTGTTCTTTTCTTTGAAGGCCTCGTTTTTTTTTTCCCCTGTAAACTCCTTTTCCAACAAAGCTCTACTTTTGTCTCATATGACCAGAGCGTTTCTTCCAAAACGTTTTTGGTAAACTCCAGCCTGGCTTTTTTATGTCTCTGGGTCAGAAGCAGGGTCTTCCTGGATATCCTACCATAGAGTCCCTTTTCATTCAGACGCCGACAGATAGTAAGGGTTGACACTGGTGTACCCTGGGACCGCGGGACAGCTTGAACTTGTTTGGATGTTAGTCGAGGTTCTTTCGCCACCATCCGCACAATTTTTGGTTGAAATCTCTTGTCAATTTTTCTTTTCCGTCCACATCTGGGGAGGTTAGCCACAGTGCCGTGGGCTTTACACTTATTGATGACGCTGCGCACAGTAGACACAGGAACATTCAGGTCTTTGGAGATGGACCTTTAGCCTTGAGATTGTCCATTCTTCCTCACAATTTTGCTTCTCAAGTCCTCAGATAGTGGTTTGGTCTTCTTTCTTTTCTCCATGCTCAGTGTGGTACACACAAGGACACAGTACAGAGGTTGAGTCAACTTTAATCCTTTTTAACTGGCTGCAAGTGTGATTTAGTTATTGCCACCACCTGTTATGTGCCACAGGTAAGTAAAGGGTGCTGTTAATTATACAAATTAGAGAAGCATCACATGATTTTTCAAAGGGTGTCAATGCTTTTATCTGGCCCATTTTTGGAGTTTTGTGTAAAATGATAATGATTTGGCATAGAAAACGAAAATATAGCTGGATTTTATCAATTTGTTTTCTTTTATTGACGGTGATAGACGTCCACTCTGTTTTGACGGTCTTTCAAGTCAAAATCACAGCTTGCACAAAAAGTAACATCTCATTTTTCGACAGATCCCGATCTGGAATGAGTTCCCTCACCCGATCGGATCTACCGGGAAGCGAGCTCGCCCTGCTGACCGTAGCCGAAATGTGCGAGCGAGCGGCGCCGCAACGAAACGACAACCTGGCGTCGGACGCTCCGTCCGACGGGAACGCCAACGACATCGGGACGAACGACGGAGGCGGGAGCGGCGTTTGTGGGACGCCGTGCGACGACCCCGAGTTAGCGGAGTTCGAGATGCTGGAGTGCCAGGAGCTGGAGTCCTACCCAGCGGAGGACTTTGTCGGGCTGAGGGAGCGCGGCGAGGAACCACCTCCCGCCGAACCTCCGACCTTTTCTCGCGTGGACAACTCGGAACGAATTCTCCAGCCCTGGGTGGATCTCAACTGGAACTCTGCTCGGGATCTCGCGTCAGAAGCGCGAGAACAAAACCAGAACAACAACCAGAAGAACAAAGCCGCCAAGGCGTCGCCTGTCAGAAACGCTACAAAAACACGAACGGATGAAAGTGGGAGTCCTCGCAAAGCCAAATCCAAGCAAAGCTCCTTTGATAACTCCTTGAAAAAGCAAAATTCCTTTGAGAGGAGCTTCAAAAAACAGATTTCCTTGGAGTACACCTTGAAAAAGCAGCTCTCCTTTGATAATTCCGCCAAGATCTCCTCGGAAAACTCCTCTCGAGCTTCCAGTCTGGAACGCAGGAAGCCCTGGGTCAACTCCGGTCGACCTGTCAAGCAACTTCCCGCCTCTCCGGCCAAGGTCCAGAACGTCCAGACGCCTAGAAGCAATCTGGGCTGCAGCGGGATCCCTAAACCGGTAGCTCCTCTGGAAAAAGATTCCGACTTCAGGAGATCTTCTCCCTCGAAGAACAAAAATGTCCGTCCGAAAATCATCACCTGCGTTCGCAAGAACCCTCAGGGAAATTTACAAGGGAGCAACGTGGACGTATCCGGACATTTTGAAGACCATGGGAAATGTCCTCAGGAGGTAGGACCATGTGTTAGATCTCTTGTTCATTGATGGTGAGAGAGGTCCAATCATCCTTCTGCTGTGAATTGATCACTAGTAGATCTCTAATCTGTTGGAAGTGGGAATCTGCCAGTGAATGAACGCGTCTGTCAATGGCAGTGAATAATTTTGCGGTACTCTAGGGTCACTTCCTGTTGATTTTGGGGCATTTTCAGGTCACTTCCTTTTGATTTTGTGGCATTTCCAGGTCACTTCCTTGTTATTTCTGATCATTTTCTGTTGATTTGGGGCATTTTCTGGTCACTTCCTATTGGGTTTTGGGCATTCCTGGGTCACTTGTTATTTCAAATGAATTTTTGTTGATTTTGGGTGACTTCCTGTGTATTTCGGGGCATTTTCAGGTCACATCCTTTTGATTTTGGGGCATTTCTGGGTCACTTCCTTGTTATTTCAGATCATTTTCTGTTGATTTGGGGCATTTTCCGGTCATTTCCTGTTGGGTTTTGGGCATTCCTGGGTCACTTGTTATTTCAAATGACTTTTTGTTGATTTTGCGGCATTTTTAGGTCACTTCCTGTTGATTGTGGGGCATTTCTGGGTCACTTCCTTGTTATTTCAGATCATTTTCTGTTGATTTTTGGGCATTTTCAGGTCACTTCCTATTGGGTTTTGGGCATTCCTGGGTCACTTGTTATTTCAAATGAATTTTTGTTGATTTTGGGTGACTTCCTGTGTATTTCGGGGCATTTTCAGGTCACATCCTTTGGATTTTGGGGCATTTCTGGGTCACTTCCTTGTTATTTCAGGTCATTTTCTGTTGATTTTGGGCATTTTCCGGTCACTTCCTATTGCGTTTTGGGCATTCCTGGGTCACTTGTTATTTCAAATGAATTTTTGTTGATTTTGGGGCATTTTTAGGTCACTTCCTGTTGATTTTGGGGCCTTTCTGAGTCACTTCCTTGTTATTTCAGATCATTTTCTGTTGATTTGGTGCATTTTCTGGTCACTTCCTATTAGGTTTTGGGCATTCCTGGGTCACTTGTTATTTCAGATGAATTTTTGTTGATTTTGGGTAACTTCCTGTTGATTTTGGGGCATTTTCAGGTCACTTCCTTATGATTTTGGGACATTTCTAAGTCACTTCCTTGTTATTTCAGATCGTTTTCTGTTGATTTTGGGCAATTTCTGGTCACTTCCTATTGGTTTTAGGGAATTTTTTGGTCACTTGTTATTTGAAATAACTCATTTTTTTATTTGGGGTCACTTTCTGTTGATTTTTGAAGCATTTCCAGGTCGCTTCCTATTGATTTTTGGGCATTTCCACATCACTTCCTTGTTATTTCTGATCACTTTCTGTTGATTTTGGGCCACTTTCTGTTGATTTTTTGGCATTTCTGGGTCACTTCCTTGTTATTTCAGATCACTTTCTGTTGATTTTTTGGGGGGCATTCTTGGATCACTTTTTATTTCAAATAACTTTTTGTTGACTTTGGGTCACTTCCTATTGATTTTGAGGCATTTCCAGGTCATTTCCTATTGGTTTTTGGTACACCTGGTATTTCAAATGATTTTTTGTTGATTTGTGGTCACTTCCTGTTGATTTTGGGGCATTTTCAGGTCACTTCCTTATGATTTTGGGACATTTCTAAGTCACTTCCTTGTTATTTCAGATCATTTTCTGTTGATTTTGGGGCAATTTCTGGTCACTTCCTTTTGGTTTTAGGGAATTCTTTGGTCACTTGTCATTTGAAATAACTCTTATTTTTTATTTGGGGTCACTTTCTGTTGATTTTTTTCAAGCATTTCCAGGTCGCTTCCTATGTTTGGGCATTCTTGGGTCACTTGTTATTTCAAGTGACTTTTTGTTGATTTTTGGTCACATCCTACTGATTTTGAGGCATTTCCAGGTCACTTCCTATTAATTTTTGGGCATTCCTTGGCCTCCTTTTATTTCAAATGACTTTGTGTTGATTTTGGGTCACCTCCTGTTGATTTTTTGGGCATTTCTGGGTCAGTTCCTTGTTATTTCAGATCACCTTCTGTTGGTTTTTTCGGGCATTCTTGGGTCACTTTTTATTTCAAATGTCTTTGTTGATTTTGGGTAATTTCCGGTTGATTTTTGAGCATTTCTGGGTTGCTTCCTTGTTATCTCAGATCACTTTCTGTTGATTTTTTTAGGGGGGCATTCTTGGGTCACTTTTTGAAATGACTTTTTGTTGATTTTGGGTCACTTCCTGTTGATTTTTGAGGCATTTCCAGGTCGCTTCCTATTGATTTTTGAGCATTTCCACGTCACTTCCTTGTTATTTCTGATCACTTTCTGTTGTTATTTCATATCACTTTCTGCTGATTTTCAGGCAATTTCCGGTCACTTCCAATTAAGTTTTAGGCATTCCTGGGCTACTTGTTAGTTTAAATTACTTTTTGTTGATTTTGGGTCACTTCCTTTTTATTTCAGATCATTTTCTGTTGATTTGGGGGCAATTTCTGGTCACTTCCTATTGGTTTTAGGGAATACTTTGGTCACTTGTTATTTCAAATAACTCTTATTTTTTATTTGGGGTCACTTTCTGTCGATTTTTGAGGCATTTCCAGGTCACTTCCTATTGATTTTTGGGCATTCCTGGGTCATTTGCTATTTTAAATTACTTTTTGTTGATTTTGGGTCACTTCCTGTGGATTTTTGAGAATTTCTGGGTCACTTCCTTGTTATTTCAAGTACTTTCTGTTGATGTTTTTGGCATTTTTGGGTCACTTCTTATTGTATTTGGGCATTCCAGGGTCACTAGTTATTTCAAATGACTTTGTGTTGATTTTGGGTCACTTCCTGTTGATTTTTGGGCATTTCTGGGTCACTCACTTGTTATTTCTGATCACTTTCTGTTGATTTTTGGGGCATTCCTAGGTCACTTGTTAATTCAAATGACTTTTTGTTGATTTTTGGTCACTTCCTATTGATTTTGAGGCATTTCCAGATCATTTCCTATTGGTTTTTGGTACACCTGGGTTTTCAAATGATTTTTTTGTTGATTTGGGGTCACTTCCTGTAGATTTTTGGGCATTTCTGGGTCACTTCCTTGTTATTTCAGATTACTTTCTGTTGATTTTTTCGGCATTCTTGGGTCACTTTTTATTTCAAATGACTTTATGTTGATTTTGGGTCACTTCCTGTTGATTTTTGGGTATTCTGGGTCACTTCCTTGTTATTTCTGATCACTTTCTGCTGATTTTTGGGGCATTTCTCGGTCACTTTCTCGTTATTTCAGATCACTGTCTATTGATGTTTTGGGCATTCCTGGGTCACATCTTATTTCAGATCCCTTTCTGTTGATTTTGGGGTATTTTCTAGTACTTCTTATTGGCTTTTGGGCATTGCTGGGTCACTTTTTATTTCAAATGACTTTTTGTTAATTTTGGGTCGTTTCCTGTTGATTTTGAGGAATTTCCAGGACATTTCCTCTTGATTTTTGGGCATTTCCAGATCACTGCCTTGTTATTTCTGGTCACCTCCTATTGGATTTTGGGCATTCCTGGGTCATTTGTTATTTCAAATGACTTTTGTCGTTGGTTTGGGGGCGTTTTGGTTCACTTCCCGTTGATATTAAGTCAATTTCTGTTCATTTGGGGGCAGTTCAGGGTCACCTCCTGTTTATTTTTGGGCATTTTTGGGTCACTCCCTTGTTATTTCAGATCACTTTCTGTTGATTTTGGGGTATTTTCTAGTACTTCTTATTGGCTTTTGGGCATTGCTGGGTCACTTGTTATTTCAAATGACTTTTTGTTCATTTTGGGTCATTTCCTTTTGATTTTGAGGCATTTCCAGGTAATTTCCTCTTGATTTTGGGGCATTTCCAGGTCACTGCTTTTGTTATTTCTGGTCACCTACTATTGGATTTTGGGCATTCCTGGGTCATTTGTTATTTCAAATGACTTTTGTTGTTGATTTGGGGGAGTTTTGGTTCACTTCCCGTTGATATTAAGTCAATTTCTGTTAATTTGAGGGCAGTTCAGGGTCACTTCCTGTTTATTTTTGGGCATTTTTGGGTCACTCCCTTGTTTTTTCAGATCACTTTCTGATGATTTTGGGGTATTTTCTAGTACTTCTTATTGGCTTTTGGGCATTGCTGGGTCACTTTTTATTTCAAATGACTTTTTGTTCATTTTGGATCATTTCCTGTTGATTTTGAGGCATTTCCAGGTCATTTCCTCTTGATTTTTGGGCATTTCCAGGTCCCTGCTTTGTTATTTCTGGTCACCTACTATTGGATTTTGGGCATTCCTGGGTCATTTGTTATTTCAAATGACTTTTTTGTTGATTTGGGGCGTTTTGGTTCACTTCTCGTTGATATTAAGTCAATTTCTGTTAATTTGGGGGCAGTTCAGGGTCACTTCCTGTTTATTTTTGGGCATTTTTGGGTCACTCCCTTGTTTTTTCAGATCACTTTCTGATGATTTTGGGGTATTTTCTAGTTCTTCTTATTGGCTTTTGGGCATTGCTGGGTCACTTGTTATTTCAAATGACTTTTTGTTAATTTTGGGTCATTTCCTGTTGATTTTGAGGAATTTCCAGGACATTTCCTTTTGATTTTTGGGCGTTTCCAGATCACTGCCTTGTTATTTCTGGTCACCTCCTATTGGATTTTGGGCATTCCTGGGTCATTTGTTATTTCAAATGACTTTTGTTGTTGATTTGGGGGCGTTTTGGTTCACTTCCCGTTGATATTAAGTCAATTTCTGTTAATTTGGGGGCAGTTCAGGGTCACCTCCTGTTTATTTTTGGGCATATTTGGGTCACTCTCTTGTTATTTCAGATCACTTTCTGTTGATTTTGGGGTATTTTCTAGTACTTCTTATTGGCTTTTGGGCATTGCTCTGTCACTTGTTATTTCAAATGACTTTTTGTTAATACTGGGTCATTTCCTGTTGATTTTGAGGCATTTCAAGGTCATTTCTTCTTGATTTTTGGGCATTTTGGAGCATATTTAGATATTTTCTTGTTGATTTGGGGCATTTATGGTTAATTTCTTGTAATTTTTTTTTAGCATTCCTGGGTCACTTGTTATTCAAACCCCCCACCCCCCTCTTTTTTTTTCTTTTTAAATTTGGGTCACTTCCTGTTGATTTTGGGCATTTCTGGGTCACTTTCTTGTTATTTCAGATCACTTCCTGTTTATTTGGGGGGATTTTCAGGCGATTTCCTATTCCTTTTTGGGCATTTCTTGGTCAATTCCTGTTAGTTGTTTTGGCATTCCTGGGTCGGTTGTTATTCCACCTCATTTTTTCTTGATTTTGGGTCACTTCCTGTTGATTTTAGGCCATTGTCAGGTCATTTCATATAGATGTCCCGGTCACTTCCTCCTTATTTTGGATAACTTCTTGTTGATTTGGAGCCACTTCAGGTCACTTCCTACTATTTTTTTGGGCAATTCTGGGTCACTTCCTTGTTATTTTGTATAACTTCAGGTCACTTCCTCTTGCTTTTTGGGGCATTTTCAGGTCATTTGGTCAGATCATTCGTTTGGGGAAGGCCCCTGCGGTTTACTAAATCTACCTTAGTTCTGCTTAGTTTTAACTCGACGGCCATTTTTGGCAGCACCCATCCAGAGGAGCGAGGCCTCAACTGGGACTGGGTGCGGTCACTAGACAGCCCACCCCCAAAACTCGAGTTCAGCCAGCGGCTCCCAAGTCATCGCCAGGAATGCTCGGCCAACACGGCTACCGGGAAGCTTCAGGTAAGATAAGAAACGCCTTTCAGGTGGTTTTTTTTTTGCTTCCTGAAGCATTCTCACCACCAGGGGAACAGAGGCGATCCGGTCCGGAAAGTTCCCCCAGGAACCAGATGCTCAAATCGGGCCAAACCGGTCTTCGCCCTCCGGGGTTCTCCGCTCTTCCTCCTCCTAGAATCGCTCCCGTGGGCATCATGAGAAGCTTGTCGTCGATGTCCAGTGACAGTTACGCTTGCCGAACCTCACAGCGTATGTTGAAAGCTCTCTATTAAATCTAAAAATGTCTCCAAAAAAAAGCATGCAGTCAGTCTGCCCCACTTTCTCCTCATTACACAACTATAAAAAAAAGTTCTTCTCACTAGTGCTCCAGGATATTGGGAAAAAAATCTATACAATATAGGCCATGTTATGTCACAATATACCATACCATAATGCATTTTTAAAGAATGATAATAAACTATTATTACAGTTTTTTTATTTTTTAAATTGACATTTACCAAATGAAATGCTTCAAAAAGTGCTGCAACTTAAAACTTTCCAGTGTAAACAGCAGCAGCACAGAGGTATTTTGATCAAATGTAAAGACATTTAGGGTTCTACCTATGCTTAGATTTTTAAGATTCCTTTATCTTAAATTAGCTTCACATCATTACTAAAATGTTAAATAATAATGATATTGGAACGAATTGCGTTGTCTGTTTTGTGAATTTTTTGTGACTGAATTTTTGCTACCAATTTTTTTTTCAATGAAATTCTTGCTACTATTTTTTTTTCACCTGAATTTTTGCTTTTTCAATTTGCTTTGTGGCTGATTTATTTATTTTTTTTGTGACTGAACTTTTTACGCATGAACATTTTTCTGGCCAAGTTTTTTTCCTACCGGATTTGTTTGCACTTTATTTTTTTGCGCCGCCATTTTTTTTTTGTGTCTGACTTTTTTTTTCGAAAGAATTTTCGCTACTAAATTTCCGATTGCTGATTTTCTTTTCGTGACAAAATGTTTTCGCCATTGAATTTTTGCTAATAAAATTTTTGGGGTGACCGAATTTTTTGCCCCCTGATTTTTTGCGACTCAATTTTTGCTACTAAAACGTTTTTGTGGCTGATTTTTGTGAATTTTGTGAATGGTTTTTTGCCACCAGATTTGTTTGCACTTGATTTTTATTTTGTGCCTCCATTTTTTTGTGTACCTGATTATTTTCGTGAGAGTTTTTACTACAAAATTTTTACTATGGCTGTTTTTTTTTTTTTTTTTTTTTTTTTTTTTGTGACCATTTTTTTGTTTTTTTTGCCACTGAATTTTTCTATTAAACTTTTTTTTGCAGCCGATTTTTTTTGCGACTGAATTTTTTTGCCACCGGATTTGTTAACAATTTTTTTTTTTTTTTTTTGCACCTCCATTTTTTTGTGTGCCTGACTTTATTTTGTGAAAGAGTTTTTGCTACAAAATTTCATATGGGCTGTCATTTTTTGTGACTATTTTTTTATGCCACTGACTTTTTACTATTTTTATGATTATTTTTTTTTGGGCTGAATTTTTTTGCCACTGATTTTTTTGCGACTCAATTTTTGCTATAAAAATGTTTTTGTGGCTGATTTTTTTTTTTTTTGTGACTGAACTTCTTACGCCTAAATTTTTTTCTGGCTGAATTTTCTGCAACGGTATTTGTTTTTATTCAATTTTTTTTCGCGCCATTTTTTTTGTGCCTGGGGCTTTTTTTTTTTTTTTTGTGAAAGAATTTCTTATGGCTGATTGTGTGTGTGTGTGTGTGTGTGTGTGTGTGTGTGTGTGTGTGTGTGTGTGTGTGTGTGTGTGTGTGTGTGTGTGTGTGTGTGGGGCAGAATTTTATGTGACTGAATTTTTTTGCCCCTGAATTTTTTGCCGAAGAATTTTTTTGGGACTGAACTTCTTCCGCCTGAATTTTTTTGTGGCTGAATTTTCTGCTACTGGATTTGTATGCACTTAATTTTTTTTGTGCGTCCTTTTTTGTGCCTGACTTTTTCTGCAAAATAATTTTCACAACTGGATTTCTTGAGACAGTTTTTTTTTTTGTTTTTTTGTTTTTTGTTTTGCGGCTGAATTTTTCGTGACTGGACTTTTTTTTGTGACAAAATTTTTTGTGGCTGAATTTTTGCGACTGCATTTTTTTAATTGTGAGTATTTTTTTTTCGGGACTTTATTGTTTTCCACCTGAATTTGCGGCGACTGATTTTGTTGTTTTTTTTAAGACTAAATTTTTGTGACTACAATTTTTTTGTGACTGAATTTCTGCGACTGATTTTTGATACTCCTTTCTTTGCAGCTGAATCTTTTTGTGACTACATTTTTTTTGGCCGGATTTTTTTTTCCACCTGATTTTCTTTTCTTTTCTTTTTTTTTTGTGACTGTATTTTTGTGTGACTGACTTTCTGCTACTATTTTGTTCTACTAATTTTTTGTAGGCGATTTTTTCTGGACAACATTTTTGCTGGATTGAATGTTTTGGTGACTGATTTCTTTTGGGGGGGGTGAATATTGACGCTGAAAAAAATTCATTGAACAGTATGTTTTGCTATTTTCAATCGTCTTACATGCATTACTCACATACGGTTGGCAGGGGAAGCCCATTTGCTAACTACTGAGTTGGAATAAGGACATCTTGAGGCCAATTGGTGGTACTACTACGGCATATGGAGTTCCATCAATGTAGCAAGTCTGCGCGGATTGGACGCCATCTGCTGGCCATAATATGCATTGCAGGAACAAGACTAATAATGGCAATAATAACGAACGACATGTAAAATGTCGCTCCCTGCTGGTTCATTGCTGTGAGTGCACATTGGGCCTCCAGCGTTTTATGACATTGTTAATAATTGAACGTTTTCTCGAGAATGAAACCTTGCAGATTGAATGAATAATTAATGTTTTTGTTCTGTCACAGGTGTATTTTGGGGGAAAAAATATATATGTGATGTCTAGAGGCTTTTATGGTATTAACTACATTATTGTTCTTTCAATAAAAAGTATACAACATTAAATTTAACATGATGTAAATAATCGCAAACATGTAAAATTCTAAAAATCTTGATCATTTATGTTGATGATTTTTTTTCCTTCTCTCCATCACAGCTTTGAGAAAAGAAACATTGAAGGAGTCCCAATCTGCATCGCCTATCAAGTCCTCCCCTAAAAAATGTGCAGTGGTTTCGCCCAAGCCTCAATCTCTCGGTGAGTCCCCCCGGATCTCATTACACTCTACTGTTGTTCACGTGTACGTACACGTGAATGCGACATTTAATGCGTATGTGCGACATCTATTACGGAGGAAAAATGGAGGCATCGATCCGTGTAAGCGTCACAGTCAGTTTGACCGTCATCATCAATCTTCAGTGTGCACTTTATGACCAAAGCCCATGCTGAGCTGCCTGCTGTTGCCATGGCAACTGACTCCAGAAGCAACAGTCATGACTTGAGCGCAACCCATAATCCAAATAGAGTTGCGCCGATACGGTATCGGTACCAATACGCCGCCAAAATGGAGTACTAAGAAATAATGCACATAATAAAGCACAATACGCGCTTTTCCAGATCTAGTTTCCAAGCGTTGGTTGCCCTACCCAATATGGCCGCCAGCTAGTTGATAGTCGTCCAATCGTGTTTATGGCTATGACTCCCATTCGTTTGTTCATTCGCTGCCATCCCTCCCACTTCAAATGGATTGGACGTCAAGTGCCGTCAATGGCAGCGACTCAGTACATAGCAGATGCTTTGAAATTGATGAATTAATCTTGTAAAAATCGGTTAAGAAATAAGCAAGTTATGACTTTGTTTTAATGTCAGACTTTGATGGGTTGGTTGGTTGCCTCTACCAACATGGCCGTCCAGAGGCCATGTTGGTTGGGGCAATGAAAGCTCTTTTCATGCTTCCGCAGTCAATAGAAATTAGTCTAATGGCGTCATGGCAGACAATGAGTTAATTTTAAAGCATTTATACATCACTTCCTGTTGATACATTTCCAAGTCACTTCCTGTAAATTTTGGGTCACCTTCTATTGATTTTGGGCAATTCCCAGGTCACTTCCTGTTTATTTTTAAGTCACTTACTGCTCATTGGTCACTTCCTGTTGATTTTGAAGCATTTACAGTTCACTTCCCATCCATTTTGGGTCACTTACTGCTGAATTTGGGTCACCTCTTATTGATTTTGGGCCATTTCCAGGTCACTTCCCGTTTATTTTCCTTCTCATTGGTCAGGTCATTTTTGGGTCACTTCCTGTGCACTTTGGGTCACTTCCTTTTCATTTTGAGTCGCCTTGTATTGATTTTGGGTCATTTCTGAGTCATTTCCTGTTTATTTTCAGTCATTTCCTGCTCATTGGTCGGGTCCTGTTGATTTCGATGCATTTCCAGGTCACTTCTTGTGCATTTTGGGTCACTTCCTGTTCATTTTAAGTCACCACCATTTGTTTTTTGGAACACTTCCGGATCACTTCCTGTTCATTTTCAGTCACTTTCTGCTCATTGGTCACTTCCTGTTGATTTTGAAGCATTTACAGTTCACTTCCCATCCATTTTGGGTCACTTCCTGTTCATTTTGAGTTGCCTTGTTGCCTTGATTGATGCCTTGATTTTGGGCCATTTCCGGGTCACTTCCTGTTTATTTTCCTGCTCATTGGTCAGGTCCTGTTGACTTTGAGGCATTTTTGGGTCACTTCCTGTTCATTTTAAGTCACCGCCATATGTTTTTGGGCCATTTCCAGGTCACTCCCTGTTGTTTTTCAGTCACTTCCTGCTCTTTGGTCACTTCATATTTATTCTGAAGCATTTCCAAGTCACTTCCCATCCATTTTGGGTCACTACCTATTGATTTTGGGCCATTTTTGGGTCACTTCCTCTTCATTTTACGTCTCCACCATTTTTTGGGGGGCCATTTTCGAGTCACTTCCTGTTCATTTTCAGTCACTTCCTGCTCATTGGTCACATCCTGTGGATTTTGAGGCATTTCCAGGTCACTTCCCATCCATTTTGGGTCACTTCCTGTTTATTTTGAGTTGCCTCGTACTTGATTTTGGGCCATTTCCGGGTCACTTGCTGTTTATTTTCTGTCATTTCCTGCTCATTTGTCAGGTCCTGTTGATTTTGAGGCATTTTCGGGTCATTTCCTATCCATTTTGAGTTACTTCCTTTTCATTTTAACTGACCGACCACCTATTGATTTTGGGCTATAGTTAAGACTTTCTTTTAGTGTCAATGCATTGATTTTGATGGGAACTTCACCCTTACCAACATGGCTGCCCTGAGGCTTTATTTTACAGTGGTGTAAGTAGGTGGCGTCCATCTTGGGTAGGGCATCCAGCAGTTGGAGACTAGATCAGGAAAAGTATATATTGCGTTTTTTTTTTTTTTTTTTAATGGAATTTTATTGTCATCATCATCGGTATCGAACCGAAGAAGACGACAAAGGCGGACGAGATAAAGCATATGCTTATCAGTTTCCCGTCCCCCATTCATCGCCACATTATTTTTTGGTACATACCGATGATTTCATTTTATTGTGCTATCCGTACACAGACCGATAACCCAAAAGATTTCAATTGCTTTTCCTCATTCACTCCCAGATCTGTTTGAACTCTCATTTCTACCAACTTGATTGTTTGCTGACCATTTTTTGTTAGCGCACGGGCGGTGCGGGTCGTCCCAGGAAGTGGACCGGGCGCTGATCACGCTGCTGAGGGAACGCTGCGAGCAGCAGGGACGCCAGCTACGCAGCCTGGAAGCGCAACTGAAGAAGGCCTCGCTGTGCATGAGTGTATTCTCAATCACCACGCAGCATTTCTGTCACAAGGTAGGCAGACCCGACTTGACACACGCAAGACGGTGGCGCCAAGACAATGGAGATGTCCTTTATTTGGCTTGCATGCGGCGAGGGTATTGTTAAAGTTGTTAAAATGTCATATTGAAAACACCTATGGACAGCAATAGACGTCCAATCCATTTTAACTGGGATGGGCCTGTTGAATAACTTGGATATCTATTGTCGTCTATGGCGGCCAAAGAGTTAAATGATGAATAGATTATGGAAATCTATTATTGTCAATGAACTGCTTGAGCAGTTGGGCCAAAAATCAACATGAAGTGACCCAAAAATGCCTCACAATTACCGTATTGGCCTGAATATAAGACGGTGTTTTTTGCATTAAAGTAAGAATGAAAACCTGGGGGACGTCTTATAACTGCGGCCTAAAAAAACAACAAAAAAAAACAAGAAAAAAAACTGCAGCCTAGACATATACCCATTCACGACGCTGGATGGCGCCAGTCATCAATGAATCGAATGCTGAACGCGACTCCGGCGGCCAAAGCGAACCCCTGACACGAAGAAGAAAGTGGTAAGAAGGAAAAGAGAAGAAAATACCGGTAATAGAAGAGATAACCGAAAATGGAGAAACTTGGCGACAATTTGGAGAAAAGTGGGTCGAAGATTGGCCAGGTTAACCGGCAGCTGAGGAGAAGTTATGACGCAAACTTCAAGTTGATGGTGATAAATGAGGCGGTGTCTTCAAACAACTGCAAAGCGGCTTTGAAATATGGTGTCACAGGTTTTTTCTTATTTATATTTCAAAAACCAGAAGCCATTCATTTATGAATTTGATTGCACTTTAGTTTACATATTTAAATGTTAAATGTTTAAATGTTCAGATATTAAGTTTTGAATGCGAAATTAAATGCCTTTTCTCTCAAATATATTGTTACAATCATTTGTTTCAGATGTATTGTAATTATTTTCTGTATAAAAATTAATTTGGTGTTCAAAAAGTCTTTTTTCAAACTTGAGTCTTGAAAAAGAGGGGGTCGTCTTATAATCGGGGTCGTCTTATATTCGGGCCAATACGGTAATAAGAATGGATAAATATGCCAAATTGTCCCCAAATCCACAAGAAATGACCCTAAACTACCCAAAAAGCAGCAGAAAATGACCCAAAAACAATAGAAAGTGACTCAAGAATGCACGAAAAAAAAAAAAAAAACAACAACAGGAAGTGACCTGAATTGCCCTAAAACAGGGGTCCCCAAACCTTTTCCTATGATGGCCATATAACTTTTCCCTTCTCTGATGAGGGGCCGGGGTCAGTTTGCAACAGAAAAGATGTGACGATTGCAGGAGTGCCTAAATGGAAAAATGTATTGTTTTTCAGAAAGCCACAATCAAATACCCCTTCTGGATTCTTCACGGAACAAAAGTAAATATAATATAATATAATATAATATAATTAGGGCGTTAACGGGTGGTACTTAAATTTTTTAATTAATCACGTTAAAATATTTGACGCAATTAACGCACATGGCCTGCTCAAACAGATTAAAATGACAGCACAGTGCAACGTCCACTTGTGTTTTTTGGAGTTTTGTGCGACTGATTTTATGGGCTTCAGCACCCATGAGCATTGTGTAATTATTGACATCAACAATGGCGGGCTACTAGTTTATTTTTTGATTGAAAATTTTAAATCATCATTTATTAAAACGAAAACATTAAGAGGGGTTTTAATATAAAATTTCTATAACTTCTACTAACATTTATCTTTTAAGAGGGGTTTTAATATAAAATTTCTATAACTTGTACAAACATTTATCTTTTAAGAACGACAAGTCTGTCTATCCATGGATCGCTTTAACAGAATGTTAATAATGTTAATGCCATCTTGTTGATTTATTGTTATAATAAACAAATACAGTACTAAAAGTATGTACCATATGTTGAATGTATATATCCGTCTTGTTTCTTATCTTTCCATTCCAAGAATAATTTGCAGAAAAATATGGCATATTTTATAGATGCTTTGAATTGCGATTAATTACAATTAATTTTTAAGGTGTAATTAACTCGATTAAAAATTTTGACAGCCCCAAATATAATATAATATAATAATAATAACATAATAATAATAAAGCTATTGATTAAATAGATAATAACCAAATAGCCCTCTCTGGGTTCTTCACAGAAAAAAGCCAGGAAATGAATAACACTATTGAAGAAAAATAGATAAAAAATTTTGTTTGTTCAGGGGGCCGGACCAAATGTGAGGGCCAACGGGGCCGTAGTTTGGGGACCCCTGCCCTAAAATCAACAGGACAACTTAGGACCAATAGGAACTGACCCAAAAATCAATAGGAACTGATCTAAAATGTTTAAAAATCAACAGGAATTGACCCAAAAATCAACATGAAGGAATCTATGTTAAACAGGAAGTGACCTAGGAACGTAGGCGGAGTTTGACTTTTGTGGCACGGGCGCAAAAACATGTTGACGACCCCGAAACACAGTGCCAGCAATAAAATTTACTTACAAGATATACACCCCCTAGCAAAGAGTATAGAGTCACCAGTCTCGGACGAGCACTCACTCAGACATTTGATCATGCAGAACAAACTAAGATAAAAAGCTTGAAAAATAATGAATTAGTTCAAAAGGGCAACTCTTTAGCATTCAGAAGCACTTAAAAAAAAAAAAGTATAAAAAACATTACAATGGTCAGTAAATGTTACTTTTATAGAGCAAGTGCAGGGAAAACAATATAGATTCGCTCCATTCTGAGGAAAAACATATGGAATCATGAGAAACAAACAAAGAAATAACAATCAAAACACATCTCTAGTATTTAGTAGCACCACCTCTGGCTTTTTTATGAAATCTTAAAGTGTCTGGGGCATGGACTTGATGAGTACTCTTCATCAATTTGGTGCCAACTCTCTATGATTACAATTGCCAGATCATCCTTGCAGGTCGAAGCCTTGCTGTGGACCATTTCCCCCCCCAATTTCCACCACAGGTTTTCAATAGGGTTGAGATCTGGGCTATTTGCAGACCATGACATTGACTGGATGAGTCTTTCTACAAAGAATGCTTTAACAGTTTTAGCTCTGTGGCATGATGCATTGTCATCTTGGAAAATGATTTCATTATCCCCAAACATATTTTCAATTGAAGGGATAAGAAAGCTGTCTAAAATTTCAATGAAAACTTGTGCATATATTGAAGATTTAACCACAGTGCCTTTGCCTGACATGCAGCCCCATATCACCAAGGGCTAAGGGAATTTTGATGTTTTCATCAGGCAGTCATCTTTGTAAATCTCACCGGAACAGCACCAAACAAAAGTTCCAGCATCATCACCTTGTCCAATGCAGATTCTTGACTCTTGACAAGGTGATGACTGCCTAATGTTGCAATTTCTGATGGGGTGGAAAATTTGACAGAACACTGGTCACGCGAATAGGGCAATAAGCCGTGTATAGCGCTCTCCCGGTGGGGGGGGGGGTGCGATAAGCCACCGGTCGTCGGCCGAGTGGCATTCTCGGTGGACAAGGAGCATTGTCACCCACACGTTGTTTCCTCACTTCCTCGTAAGTCCAATGGTCCCACAGTTGTCGCACACTTGTTTTGGCCTGTTACGTCCCAAGGACGGCTCGCGAAGGGCGTAACATAAAACAAGCCACACAAATGTACGAGTGGACACAAATTTATTTACACAACAATCAAACTCGCAATGAATATGTACAGAATGCCGCCGAAGCGTGAGTTCAGGGTAAGCCCAGGCCAAAACAACAAACAAAAGGAACTACACTTAAACCTCACCCGCTAACTAAACCCTGATCATGTAAAAGGAACAAAGAAAAGACAGCTTCTAACCTAACTTCCTACTCTATACAAAACAGGAGAAAACGGGTTGAACAGAAATGGCGACTTACCCTTACTTGCTTCAGTGCTCTTATTTACAGTGGTGAACAAAAACGATCCAATAACGAATAAACACAAAAGACCTCACCGAAAAAAAGCGGGAGTGTATCAAAGTAGCGATTAGATGCAAACGAGAGTGAATGGCGAGCAAATAGCTGGCGAGGAGGACCGCGGCAGAATGCTGTCAAATGCGACCTCCTAGAGCGTTGACAGCGGCAGGTTTATGAAGCTCGGCGCCTTTTTCTTGGCCAATCAGCGGCAGCGACGTCGTCAGTCCGTCCGGCGTCGATCAGCTGTCGTCACAGTGGGAGGGGAAGCAGCCAGCTGGTGGAGGCGACGATCAGCTGACTGGAAGAATCTCAGAAAATTAACCATTAAACGGCCAGGGGCCGTCACATGGCCGATCTCGGGGTGAACGGGAACTTTTTGAAACCCAAAAAGGCTCACACGTCTCTCCCTGGTGCAGCTACAAAAGCCCGCAGTCGTTTGGCTGGTGTGATGCGTAAAATAAACGAATTAATCCCCCAAATCAGCTGAATCCGCAGTCCATCTGCATGTTATAAAGCAATGCTGATATGCTGAGACGGGTGACGTCACATTCGCATTCGTCCTCAACTCAGGACTGGAGCTGAAAGTCACTCATTCATGGCGCGGGATTCAAAAATTGAATAAACAAAATTGTCAACCTGTAATTGTCAACATGGGTAAACCTCAACCATGAAAGGCAGAATGTGGGGAAAAAAACAGAAAATCACATTGTTTGATTTTTAAAGAATTTATTCCCAAATTAGAGTGGAAAATAAGTATTTGGTCACATACAAACAAGCAAGATTTCTGGCTGTCAAAGAGGTCTAACTTCTTCTAACGAGGTCTAACGAGGCTCCACTCATTTCCTGTATTGATGGCACCTGTTTTAACTCAGCAGTATAAAAGACACCTGTCCACAACATCAGTCAGTCACACTCCAAACTCCACTATTGCCAAGACCAAAGAGCTGTGGAAGGACACCAGAGACAAAATTGTAGACCTGCACCAGGCTGGGAAGACTGAATCTGCAATAGGTAAAACGCATGGTGTAAATAAATCAACTGTGGGAGCAATTATTAGAAAATGGAAGACATACAAGACCACTGATTATCTCCCTCGATCTGGGGCTCCATGCAAGATCTCACCCCGTGGCGTCAAAATGATAACAAGAACGGTCAGCAAAAATCCCAGAACCACACGGGGGGACCTAGTGAATGACCTACAGAGAGCTGGGACCACAGTAACAAAGGCTACCATCAGTAACACAATGCGCCGCCAGGGACTCAAATCCGGCACTGCCAGATGTGTCCCCCTTCTGAAGAAAGTACACGTCCAGGCCATTCTGCGGTTCACTAGAGAGCATTTGGATGATCCCGAAGAGGACTGGGAGAATGTTTTATGGTCAGATGAAACCAAAATAGAACTTTTTGGTAGAAACACAGGTTCTTGTGTTTGGAGGAGAAAGAATACTGAATTGCATCCGAAGAACACCATACCCACTGTGAAGCACGGGGGTGGAATCATCATGCTTGAGGGCTGTTTTCCTGCAAAGGGACCAGGACGACTGATCTGTGTGAAAGAAAGAATGAATGGGGCCATGTATCGAGAGATTTTGAGGGAAAATCTCCTTCCATCAGCAAGGGCATTGAAGATGAGCCGTGGCTGGGTCTTTCAGCATGACAATGATACCCAAAAAAACAGCCAGGGCAACAAAGGAGTGGCTTCGTAAGAAGCATTTCAAGGTCCTGGAGCGGCCTAGCCAGGCTCCAGATCTCAACCCCATAGAAAATCTATGGAGGGAGTTGAAAGTCCGTGTTGGCCAATGACAGCCCCAAAACATCACTGCTCTAGAGGAGATCTGCATGGAGGAATGGGCCAAAATACCAGCAACAGTGTGTGAAAAGCTTGTGAAGAGTTACAGAAAACGTTTGGCCTCCGTTATTGCCAACAAAGTGTACCTAACAAAGTATTGAGATGAACTTTTGGTATTGACCAAATAGTTATTTTCCACCATGATTTGCAAATAATTTTTTAAAAAATCAAACAATGTGATTTTCAGTTTTTTTTCCATATTCTGTCTCATGGTTGAGGTTTACCCATGTTGACAATTACAGGCCTCTCTAATATTTTCAAGTGGGAAAACTTGCACAATTAGTGGTTGACTAAATACTTATTTGCCCCACTGTAAATATACCAGTATATACCACCTTAGCTTTATTAGTGATGCAGTATTTATAGGGTGATCCCTGTGCTATCCAATTTACTTCAGTATTACTGAAGTGTGGTAGTGCGCTAGTGTGTACTAACAGGGAGTGGAAAGGGTTAAGAAAGGACTGGGCGTGCTCGCTTGAGTCGGGCTTGCCCAGTCTTTGTTCCAGACGCTAGCAGATGATGTGAAGCTTTCCCCTCCCTTTTTTTCCCTCCTCCTCCGCCTGCGCTCGCGCATCTTCCCGCCGGCCGGCCGGCCGACAGATGCTGCAGTCGGCTATCGCGCATGGGCCGTCGCTGCTTATCTGGAGGGCACGGTAAAGTCGTCAGGTTTGACATCCTTTCGGCAAAAATCTTCTCGTTGCTTGCGCGTCTGCATGTTTTTTGTGTATTTTAATGATGATCGTGCTGAGTCGGTCTTTCTTGACATGCCGGTTTGCTGGATTGCTGCTCTACGAGACCTTAATTCAATCAGTGCTAATGAGATGGATAACCTATAGAAGAAAAGCTATCATAAGAAGTGGGACTTTGAGATTTGAACCAAGGCTAGGGTTGTCAAAAGTATCCATCAATGTTGAAATGTTGTATCCGGATACAATGCAAAAGTAGCGATACTCAGTTTTTTATCCGTTTTGCACAAAATTTGTTGTCCTGGGATGAATTTCATTTTCCTTGTGAGCTCATTGGCTGCCGTTGACGGCATTAGATGTCCAATTTATTTTGACTGGGTGGGGCGATTAAACATTTGATCCAAAATCAACAGGAAGTGATCTAGCAATGAAAGCTAAATAAACAGGAAGTGACCTGAAAACTCTTTAAAATTGACAGGACGTGACCATAGGCGAGTTTGAATTTTGGGGTGGGGGGGGCACAACATGTTGATGACCCCAAAAGGCAGTGTCAGCAAAATAAAATAACTTACAAGAATATTTATAATAATAAGTTGAAAATTTGCGTTTTTTTTTTTTTTTTGTTACCTATCATTCTTGAGGGGAATTCCAAATCAGGCTGCTTAGGCGATACTTTTTGCCAAGATCATCTTCCATTGAATATAGTACACCCACCGGTATCGTGCCATATAGTTACCCCAGTCAAAAATGACTGATTTGCTCGATTTCCATGTTTTGGTGATGTAGTTATCCATGAGGTTTTAAAACATGGCACATCCATAAAAATAAATAAATAAAGAAATCTGCCGTAGAACGTCACGTACTGAATGTAAAAAAGGCAATGTTTCACTGTTTTACTCATAGGCTGACCAATAACTGTTATTACTGTAATTCAAGTCCTGTATGGAGTTAAATGTTGATGTCCAAAATCCAGTGGGGCAAATAAGTATTTAGTCAACCACCAATTGTGCAAGTTTTCCTACTTGAAAAGATTAGAGAGGCCTGTAATTGTCAACATGGGTAAACCTCAACCATGAGAGACAGAATGTGGAAAACAGAAAATCAGATTGTTTGATTTTTGAAGAATTTATTTCCAAATTAGAGTGGAAAATAAGTATTTGGTCACCTACAAACAAGCAAGATTTCTGGCTATCAAAGAGGTCTAATTTCTAACGAGGTCTAAAGAGGCTCCACTCGTTACCTGTATTAATGTTTTAACTCATTAGCGGTATAAAAGACACCTGTCCACAATCTCAGTCAGTCACACGCCAAACTCCGATATGGCCAAGACCAAAAGGCTGTCAAAGGACACCAGAGACAAAATTGTAGACCTGCACCAGGCTGGGAAGACTGAATCTGCAATAAGTAAAACGCATGGCGTAAAGAAATCAACTTCAGGAGCAATTATTAGAAAATGGAAGACATACAAGAACACTGATAATCTACCTCTATCTGGGCCTCCATGCAAGATCTCACCCCGTGGCGTCAAAATGATAACAAGAACGGTCAGCAAAAATCCCAGAACCACACGGGGGGCCTAGTGAATGACCTACAGAGAGCTGGGACCACTGTAACAAAGGCTACTATCAGTAACACAAGGCGCCGCCAGGGACTCAAATCCTGCACTGCCAGACGTGTCCCCCTGCTAAAGCCAGTACACGTCCAGGCCCATCTGTGTTTCGCTAGCGAGCATTTGGATGATCCAGAAGAGGACTGGGAGAATGTGTTATGGTCAGATGAAACCAAAACAGAACTTTTTGGTAGAAACACAGGTTCTCCTGTTTGGAGGAAATGCACCTGAAGAACACCATACACACTGTGAAGCATGGGGGCGGGAACATCATTCTTTAGGGCTGTTTTTCTGCAAAGGGACAAGGACGACTGATCGGTGTAAAGGAAAGAATGGGGCCGTGTATCGAGAGATTTTGAGTGAAAATCTCCTTCCATCAGCGAGGGCGTTGAAGATGAGACGTGGCTGGGTCTTTCAGCATGACAATGATCCCAAACACACAGCCAGGGCAACAAAGGAGTGGCTTCGTAAGAAGTATTTAAATGTTCTGGAGTGGCCTAGCCAGTCTCCAGATCTCAACCCCATAGAATATCTGTGGAGGGAGTTGAAAGTCGAGAGCTCCAAAACATCACTGCTCTACAGGGGATCTGCATAGAGGAATGGGCCAAAATACCAGCAACAGTGTGTGAAAAGCAAAAATCAACCAGAAGTGACATGAAATGTTCAGGGCCCAACACCAACCAATGCCCCCAAAATCCAACAGGAAGTGACCTGAAAATGCCCCAAAATTAACAGGAAGTGACCTGAAATCGAAGCTAAATCATCAGGAAGTGGCCAAAAATCAACCAGAAGTGACACGAAATGTTCAGGGCACATCACCTACCAATGCCCCAAAATCCGAAAGGAAGTGACCTGAAATTTCCCCAAAATTAACAGGAAGTGACCTGAAATTCAAGCTAAATCAAAAGGAAGTGACCAAAATTGAAGCTAAATCATCAGGAAGTGACCCAAATTCAACGGGAAGTGATCCAAAATTTTCAGGGCACCAGCACCTACAAATAACTCCCAAATCCAACACGAAGTGACCTGAAAATGCCCCAAAATTACCAGGAAGTGACTTGAAATTCAAGCTAAATGATCAGGAAGTGACCCAAAATCAACCGGAAGTTATGTAAAATTTTCAGGGCACCAATCCCAACAGATACCCCCCAAGTCCATGAGGAAGTGACCAGAAAATGCTCCAAAATTAACAGGAAGTGACTTGAAATTCAAGCTAAATCAATAGGAAGTGACCAAAAATTAAAGCTAAATCATCAGGAAGTAGCCAAAAATCAACCAGAAGTGACACGAAATGTTCAGAGCCCATCACCTACCAATGCTCCCAAAATCCGACAGGAAGTGACTTGAAAATGCCCCAAAATTAACAGGAAGTGACCTGAAATTCAAGCTAAATCAAAAGGAATCGACCAAAATTGAAGCTAAATGATCAGGAAGTGACCCAAAATCAACCGGAAGTGACGCGAAATTTTCAGGGCACCAGAACCTACAAGTAACCCCCAAATCCAACATGAAGTGATGTGAAAATGCCCCAAAATTACCAGGAAGTGACTCGAAATTCAAGCTAAATAAACAGGAAGTGACCAAAAATTAAAGCTAAATCATTAGGAAGTGACCCAAAATCAACTGGAAGTTATGTAAAATTTTCAGGGCACCAATCCCAACAGATACCCCCCAAGTCCATGAGGAAGTGACCTGAAAATGCTCCAAAATTAACAGGAAGTGACTCGAAATTCAAGCTAAATCAATAGGAAGTGACCAAAAATTAAAGCTAAATCATCAGGAAGTGGCCAAAAATCAACCAGAAGTGAAACGAAATATTCAGGGCCCATCACCTACCAATGCCCCCAAAATCCGACAGGAAGTGACCTGAAAATGCCCCAAAATTAACAGGAAGTGACCTGAAATTCAAGCTAAATCAAAAGGAAGCGACCAAAATTGAAGCTAAATGATCAGAAAGTGACCCAAAATCAACCGGAAGTGACGCAAAATTTTCAGGGCACCAGAACCTACAAATAACCCCCAAATCCAACATGAAGTGACGTGAAAATGCCCCAAAATTACCAGGAAGTGACTTGAAATCCAAGCTAAACTAATAGGAAGTGACCAAAAATTAAAGCTAAATGATCAGGAAGTGACCCAAAATCTACCGGAAGTTATGTAAAATTTTCAGGGCACCAATCGCAACAGATACCCCCCAAGTCCATGAGGAAGTGACCTGAAAATGCTCCAAAATTAACAGGAAGTGACTCGAAATTCAAGCTAAATCAATAGGAAGTGACCAAAAATTAAAGCTAAATCATCAGGAAGTGGCCAAAAATCAACCAGAAGTGAAACAAAATATTCAGGGCCCATCACCTACCAATGCCCCCAAAATCCGACAGGAAGTGACCTGAAAATGCCCCAAAATTAACAGGAAGTGACCTGAAATTCAAGCTAAATCAACAGGAAGTGACCAAAAATTGAAGCTAAATGATCAGGAAGTGACCCAAAATCAACCGGAAGTGACGCGAAATTTTCAGGGCACCAGAACCTACAAATAACCCCCAAATCCAACATGAAGTGACGTGGAAATGCCCCAAAATTACCAGGAAGTGACTTGAAATTCAAGCTAAATCAACAGGAAGTGACCAAAAATCAACCGGAAGTTATGTAAAATTTTCAGGGCACCAATCCCAACAGATACCCCCCAAGTCCATGAGGAAGTGACCTGAAAATGTTCCAAAATTAACAGGAAGTGACTTGAAATTCAAGCTAAATCAATAGGAAGTGACCAAAAATTAAAGCTAAATCATCAGGAAGTGGCCAAAAATCAACCAGAAGTGACACGAAATGTTCAGGGCCCATCACCTACCAATGCCCCCAAAATCCGACAGGAAGTGACCTGAAAATGCCCCAAAATTAACAGGAAGTGAGCTGAAATTCAACCTAAATCAAAAGGAAGCGACCAAAATTGAAGCTAAATGATCAGGAAGTGACCCAAAATCAACCGGAAGTGACGCGAAATTTTCAGGGCACCAGCACCTACAAATACCCCCCAAATCCAACATGAAGTGACCTGAAAATGCCCCAAAATGACCAGGAAGTGACTTGAAATTCAAGCTAAATCAACAGGAAGTAACCAAAAATTAAAGCTAAATCATCAGGAAGTGACCCAAAATCAACAGGAAGTGACACGAAATGTTCAGGGCCCATCACCTACAAATGCCCCCCCAAATCCAACAGGAAGTGACCTGGAAACCCCCTCAAATTTACAGGAAGTGACCTCAAATTGAAGCTAAATCACCATAAAGTGGACCGAAATCGACAGGAAGTGACCAGAAATTCAATCCATTAAGTCAAATAGTTCTCAGCTGGGAAAAAAGGCAACATATGAAAAATCCAATTTGCTCAAAATGGCACTCGACAGCACTTTCCGGATTTGCAGTTCACAAAAATGAATCCTCTCATTCACTTAACTGTTATTTATTTATCTGAAAAGCGCTTACTTGACTTATTACAGTGGCGCCACTTTATCCAGAGGTTATTTGAGCTTTTATTAAGGATGGAGTCCTTCCAAATTGCGCTCCGTCTTTTAAACAAACAAACAAAAAAATCAATATGGCACTCATCGTGGCTGTGAAAGAGTGACGTCGTCGCGGTGAAGTCACGTGACTACCCGCAGAGCGCGGTCAGCAAGCTTGGGTGTGGTTAGGTGATGATGAGTAAGGACGTATTTTAGCCGCGGTGAGGTCATAAGAATCATGAATTAATAAATGAATGAACGTGTCTGTGTTGTGTCGCAGAGTGAAAGCGCGGCCGTGAGGGAAGGGGAACTGTCCCACGAGCTCGCCCGGATCCGGGATGAAGTTGGTAAGTCGCTAGCGAAAACTACAACTCAACAACAACCGATGACGTCACTCGCGAGCATTGGCATTTAAAATGGCTGCCATTGACGAGGATAGACTAGGGTGACCATATTTGTATTTCCAAAAAAGAGGACACTCAGCCCGGCCTCAAGATACTTGAATTTTACTCTAAGTTCACTCAAAGATGTCTATATCACTTTAAAATATTTAAAGTGTGCCCCCGCACTCTGGATGGAAAAAGGCAGTTTGAAAATGAATATATAAATAATGACCAAAATATACAGTGCCTTGCAAAAGTATTCGGCCCCCTTGAACCTTGCAACCTTTCGCCACATTTCAGGCTTCAGACATAAAGATATAAAATTTGAATTTTTTTGTCAAGAATCAACAAGTGGGACACAATCGTGAAGTGGAACAAAATTTATTGGATAATTTAAACTTTTTTAACAAATAAAAAACTGAAAAGTGGAGCGTGCAATATTATTCGGCCCCAGGCCCGGATCTAGGTTTACCCACCAGAGTGGGCACTAAGAAATCTTGAGGGGGCACCCCCAATGCAGGCTTTTTTTTAACCCTCTGCATTTCTTTAATTTTTCTTAAATCTAGTCGAATAATTTTCTCCATCTTGTTCTGAGTGTTAACGGCTGGTTAACAGATTAATGCATCAGATTCTTCCACTTACCTTAAGTAAATATTACTATTGCTACAGTATTTGTTCTTATTAAGGCCATACAACTACAAGTTGGTCATTTTTCACCTAAATCAAGAGAAAAATGCTTTCAAATAATGTTTTGAACAATATCTATTCTTGAATTTAAAAACATTTCTGACAAGTTTTTTAAGCTTATTTTCAGCTAGGTATTTTTCTTATTTCAAGAAATCTAAGTGAGTAAATTTAATTGAAGCACTCGCAGATAATTTCACTTATTTCTAGTATATTTATACTGAAAACAAGGGAAGCTTTTCTTCTTTTTTTATGGTTTGGGTTTTGCAGTGCATATGTAATGGTTTCATTGGTACACCGTTTGATTAAACCTTTGTTTTTAAAAACTACTTAAGAAACATTTTGAAAACTTCCAGAATAAGTTAAATTGCAATATTCAAACGCAGAGGTGGGTAGAGCAGCCAACATTTTTACTCAACAAAGAGTAGTGTTACTTCAAACTAATATTACTCAAGTAAGAGTAAAAGTAGTCATCCAAAAAATGTACTCAAGTACAAATAAATAAGTATGCAGTGAAAAGAATACTCATTTAAGAGTGACATTTTGAGTAACTGCTTATTTTTGTTTAATTTTTTTTTTTTTTTTTACAATGGTATATGAACCGTTGTTATAATGATACTGGACAATAACACATTACATAACCGCGTAAAGCCAAAGAAATACAAAAAAAAATTATTCCAATGAGAGAAAAAAAAACATAAACGAGGCATTCTTCGTCCAAAGAGCATGAGTGCCCTCTGGTGGAAAAAATAGTTCCTAGTTTGAATAGTGAAGAGTTTCTTCATTATTACTATTTAGAAATCAAAAGGAGCATATATCCGGTTATCCTCGGTCAATCAATGCCAAATAAAAACTGGTATAGAGGTTGAAATCCGCACTTTTGAGTCCTGTTGAGAGCAGCGCTCAATATAAAATACTTCATTTTTTACGGTACTAAAGACCACATGATTGAGCAGGCTGGCGTGAAGCTAGGACGGCAAGCTTGCGTCTGATTTGTATAATGGAGTCATGTGATTATTTTTGCGACGTCTCATTGGTGAAATCGGTAGAGGTACTTGGTACTCATACAGCTTTTACAGCTACTCGGCATCGCTGGCAAAAACACTTTTTTATGTTCTGTCGGGAGGAAAAAAGGCTGCCCACCCAATAATATGGTATTGGTACAGATATTGTGATATCTTTTTACTTTCTTTGACCGAATATTTAGTGTAACGACCCCACAGTATTATTGCTGTTCTATCAGCTTCCTACCGTCAGCGAACGCCTCTGGTACGGATGGGTGTGTGTGGTTGGATGAGTAGGAGTGGGCGGGGCGAGCGGAGGGTGCGTGTGTGTATGTGCCTGGAGGAGAGAGAGGAAGCGCGCGGATAACAAACGAGGTTGGAAAAACTGCTTGTTTAGGGGATTGCTTGTTCGGCGTTGTTGCGGCCAACAGTAACCGTTAATCCTGCTATAAAAAAGTAGGTGAGACCAACTCTCCGTGCGTTCTCTATATCCAGTGCGACGCTACAATAGATATTCCCGACATTTTGATTGGGTGGGCACGACTCACGTCTGGGTGGGCCGTGCCCACCCCAGCCCACCCATACATCCGGCCCCGTTCGGCCCCCTTGCGTTAATACTTTGTAGCGCCACCTTTTGCTCCAATTACAGCTGCAAGTCGCTTGGGGTATGTTTCTATCAGTTTTGCACATCGAGAGACTGACATTCTTGCCCATTCTTCCTTGCAAAACAGCTCGAGCTCAGTGAGGTTGGATGGAGAGTGTTTGTGAACAGCAGTCTTCAGCTCTTTCCACAGATTCTCCATTGGATTCAGGTCTGGACTTTGACTTGGCCATTCTAACACCTGGATAAGTTTACTTTTGAACCATTCCATTGTAGATTTGGCTTTATGTTTTGGATCATTGTCCTGTTGGAAGATAAATCTCCGTCCCAGTCTCAGGTCTTGTGCAAATACCAACAGGTTTTCTTCCAGAATGTTCCTGTATTTGGCTGCATCCATCTTCCCGTCAATTTTAACCATCTTCCCTGTCCCTGCTGAAGAAAAGCAGGCCCAAACCATGATGCTGCCACCACCATGTTTGACAGTGGGGATGGTGTGTTCAGGGTGATGAGCTGTTGCTTTTACGCCAAACATATCGTTTTGCATTGTGGCCGAAAAGTTCAATTTTGGTTTCATCTGACCAGAGCCCCTTCTTCCACATGTTTGGTGTGTCTCCCAGGTGGCTTGTGGCAAACTTTAAACGAGACTTTTTATGGATATCTTTGAGAAATGGCTTTCTTCTTGCCACTCTTCCATAAAGGCCAGATTTGTGCAGTGTACGACTGATGGACAGACTCTCCCACCTCAGCTGTAGATCTCTGCAGTTCATCCAGAGTGATCATGGGCCTCTTGGCTGCATCTCTGATCAGTTTTCTCCTTGTTTGAGAAGAAAGTTTGGAAGGACGGCCGGGTCTTGGTAGATTTGCAGTGGTCTGATGCTCCTTCCATTTCAAAATGATGGCTTGCACAGTGCTCCTTGAGATGTTTAAAGCTTGGGAAATCTTTTTGTATCCAAATCCGGCTTTAAACTTCTCCACAACAGTATCTCGGACCTGCCTGGTGTGTTCCTTGGTTTTCATAATGCTCTCTGCACTTTAACAGAACCCTGAGACTATCACAGAGCAGGTGCATTTATACGGAGACTTGATTACACACAGGTGGATTCTATTTATCATCATCGGTCATTTAGGACAACATTGGATCATTCAGAGATCCTCACTGAACTTCTGGAGTGAGTTTGCTGCACTGAAAGTAAAGGGGCCGAATAATATTGCACGCCCCACTTTTCAGTTTTTTATTTGTTAATAAAGTTTAAATTATCCAATAAATGTTGTTCCACTTCACGATTGTGTCCCACTTGTTGTTGATTCTTGACAAAAAAATAAAATTTCATATCTTTATGTTTGAAGCCTGAAATGTGGCGAAAGGTTGCAAGATTCAAGGGGGCCGAATACTTTTGCAAGGCACTGTACATATATAATATGTAATAAATATGAAGTGCGATAGCACTACTCCAGATTGTCCCTAGTTTAATTCATTTTTTGGCTTTTGACCTCAATAGTGAAATTGTAAATTAATTGTATGACAACTGTCTGATTATCCCCTTATAATTATATATTTTCAGGTAGTTCGTTCACAACGTCTGAGTGTATGTTGTCAGCGATTAGCCTAGCAATGATCTTAATTGTGGTTGTCAGCCCAAAACCCTCTAAATATATATTAAATGCATCTTACCAGATATAAAATGACTACTACATAATCTGTGGTAGTCGTTTGGAGCCCAGTTTTCTCGTTGAATTGCAGCAGTCAATCTCGGTCTCCTCTCCGGGTCTCTCGGAATACGGTAAAACTTCAAGTCTCTCCGTCTATCTTCTCTGTTTTTGCAACCGACCGCCACACACAACTTCACCATTTTGATTATCAATGTTAACGAGCAGAAAAACACGCCATAATAGGAGGAATTTACGAAGCGCTAATGCATTAACATGACAAGTATACGGACAACATGGCGCGGGGGTGTGGCTGTGACGTCACGTGAGTAGGGTCTATAACCGAAGTAAACTGACAAACTATTCAACCAGCATGTTTCCAAACGTAGCAGTTCAAAACTACGTTTCCCATAATGCCTTGCGTGGTTTAGCTTACTGATAGCTAGCAGAGGCAAAAATCAAACTTTGCTATAAAAGTTTACAATCATCGGCAGTGCAATGATGCGACACCAAACGGGATTTTACAGTCAAAGCTCCGACCGAAGTCAACAGTTGCCATTATATACGTATTTATCATAAAAAAACTTAACAACTGGGCAGGCGTTGTGGCCAAATCGTCAACCCAGTAGATGGCGGTAATGCCTCATGATAGGGGTTAACTGCCAACAAAAACAAGAAGAACTACTCCTTCCCTCCCTTCTAGTAGGAGCCATGTCAACTGCTGCCACCCAGCGGCCGGAGGGATTTTCTTCAAATTGGTCCCGTGAAAAGTCATAAAAACCGGACATTTTTATGAATTTATAAAACCCGCCCGGACGACGAGGATACTACGTGAAAGTAGGACTTGTCTGGGCAAAAGAGGACGTTTGGTCACCTTAGGATAGGCGTCCAATTGTGTTTGTCGTGAACAGGGGTCGCGTTAACCGAATATTTTCCGTCGTTGACCGTTTTTTTACAACGGTGACGGAAAAAACTGAAGTCCATCTGTCATTTTGACAGGTTGCAATTCACACCCCAGACCACAGGGTGGCGAGTGAGCATATTAATCAGCTATTGTCTCTCTTGATGCATGACGTCGTTGGCCTTACTCGGAAAAATGTCAAGACAACTGAGTGTCCGAACTTTCTTCAAAAAGCCCCAAAACGACAATGGTGTTGATAAAAGAGGTGAAAAAAGAGGAACTGATGCAGTGAAGGATGACAACGAATCAAGTGAATCGCCGGTTCACTCCTCACCGCGGCGAGCAGTTGAAAACACCGCCAATTACCAAGAAGGGCAGAATTGGTAACACGGTGAAAGCGGCATAAAGCCAAAAAAGTGGACCAGACTAGCCAGAGCCTGAAATTATTTCAAGGAAAATATGGAGGGTGCCACCACTGTGTGTACTCTTTTTGCTAAGCTGAGCTCGCATACCACGGTAGCACGTCGGCTTTGAACGAACACTTGACGCGCCGTCACCCAGGTGTATTTCGGAAGACAACAAGAAACGACAAGCTAGCGGATTGCAAGTCCATACAACTTTCTAACGATTTTTTTAAAAATTGGAGAGGAGTGTGTATTGGCTTAGCCACTTTATTGTGGCAACAATAATAAAAAGAATAACAAAATAACAGCGGGCTTCCGCGACATGCGACCGCTATCTCTTTCTCGCTTCCCCCCGACGCCACAGCTCCCCGT
This sequence comes from Corythoichthys intestinalis, assembly GCF_030265065.1. Lineage (NCBI taxonomy): Eukaryota > Metazoa > Chordata > Actinopteri > Syngnathiformes > Syngnathidae > Corythoichthys > Corythoichthys intestinalis. The sequence goes on from NC_080400.1 coordinate 5,166,022, forward strand.
CCGATCGTCTCTTAACTCATTTGCTCCCAGAACCGTATAAATACGTTTTATTTTTAAATGCTCAACTGTCCCACAACCGTATTTATACGTCTTTTGCGTTTTTTTTTTATAAGAAGCATATATAGCTTCCGCTGTATCTGAGAAACAAAGAAAAACGCTCCAAACCAATTTTAAAGCAATAAAACTGGCCACTGGAGGGCAGTAACGCATTTTGGAAGACTAGACAAGCCGATTCAACAGCAGTGAACGGCCGGCCAGCATTGTCAAAGCGCTGGCGGATTGAGCCCAGGCGGCGCTCCGTCCGAGAGGACGCCTGGGACACCAGGCGCTGGACGATCTTGCAAAACGAGTGAAACCCCCCGTGGAGCGGCTCGCCTAGCAGACCCCGCAGAAATGCAAAAATAATCCATTTTTGTGAGACAGACAACGATGAGGGAAAAGTTTACACAGCTGACGTGGCGACAACGGCGTCATCTCGGCGACAAACCGTCATCTTTCAGTCGTCGTGTGTGAATAAATTGTTACTATTCTATCTAAAGCTCTATTTGTCTGGTTGTTCATAGTATTTTGTAAAAGGAAAACATTATTCAGATGTTTGGGATGTAACTAATGCAAAAAATAGCTTTGTTAAAGTCAAAGTTATGTTTGAAATGTATGCGTTTACAAAAAGTTTTTTCATCAGAAATTGGAAAATTGCTCAAACTAAGCTATTTTCTAATGCTGATTTCTAAAGAATGGAAAAAGATACGAACTTACTTTTTTTTCTGCTGAAAGAAGAGAGTCCAATCTTTCTTTTGGTGGGTTCAAAGTTTATATAGCAATAGAACAGAATTTTCTGTGGGCCTTGCAAAATCAGTCAAAATCCAGAAAAAATGGCCGGGAGCGAACGGCCTTGCTCTGGTGAAAATGGCTGGGAGCGAAAGAGTTAAAGGGGCCTCGTAAAGTTACAGACGTTAGTTGGATGCTAGTTTGAAACGGCCTTAAAAAAATAAAATAAAATAAAAAAATAAAACATCTCCTTTGCACGGTGTGGCGGCTTTTATTTTGGTGTGGCGGTGCGCCACAATATTTAATATGTAGGGGAAACCCTGATGTACTGTAGCACAGCTTTGATGCTGTATTTGTACTCGCCAATACCGATGAAGTCATTTTAGTGCCGTATCGGTACCGGTGCTACACTAATATTCATGTTAATTGTGATGCGCCAATTAGCTTTCAGCGTGTCCCACTGGGAGCAACTGCAGCGGGAGAAGCAAGAGGCGGAGCGGCGTTTCCAGGCGGAGCTCAGGGGCTTGCGGGCCGAGCAGCGGCTCCAGTTGGGAGCGCTGGAGGAGCGGCTGAGGGCGCAGCACGCCGCCGACACCCGCGACCTTAGGGCCCTCCAGCGCGCCCGCCTCGACGACCTCAGGGTACAGCAGCGTGAACAGGTGAACGAACAGAAGAAAAAAAAAACTCAAGTAAAGAGTAGCGTTTGCAAAATGAAATGACTCAAGTAAAAGTATACGCAGTCATCCAAAAAGTTTAAAGTAATAAAAGTACTCAGCAAAAAGAAAAATAATATTACAAAATTAAAGACGCAGTATTAGTACAGTCACAAAAAAGTAATATTACAAGATTGACGTCGTAGTAGTGGTACGAGAGAAAAGCAATATTATGAGAATGAGGTCATGCACTGTAATAACACTGGTTTAAAGTCATAATAATACAAGATTAAAGTCGAATTATTTGTACAGGAAAAAAAGTAATATATGAGATTGAATTTGATTTGATTAATTTTTTAAATTAATCACGTTAAAATATTTGACGCAATTAACGCACATGCCCCGCTCAAACAGATTAAAATGACAGCACAGTGACATGTCAGTTTGTGACTTGTTTTTTGTCTCCCTCTGCTGGCGATTTGGTGCGACTGAATTTATGGGTTTAAGCACAATGAGCATTGTGTAATTATTGACATCAACAATGGCGAGCTACTAGTTAATTTTTTGATTGAAAATTTTATTAAAACGAAAACATTAAGAGGGGTTTTAATATAAAATTTCTATAACTTGTACTAACATTTACCCTTTAAGAACTACAAGTTTTTCTATCCATGGATCGCTTTAGCAGAATGTTAATGTTAATGCCATCTTGTTAATTTATTGTTATAATAAACAAATACAGTACTTATGTACGGGATGTTGAATGTATATATCCGTCTTGTGTCTCATCTTTCCATTCCAACAATAATTTACAGAAAAATATGGCATATTTTATAGATGGTTTGAATTTCGATTAATTACGATTAATTTTTAAGCTGTGATTAACTCAAATTAAAAATTTTAATCGTTTGACAGCCCTAATTAGTACAGTAAAAAAAAAAAAAGGTGGTCATATTACGAAATTGAAGTCATAGTATGAGAAAAAAATATTAAAATATTATAAAATTATTATTTAATTATAATATTAATGTAATTATAATACATATATAAATATATAAAAAAATTATAATATAATTAATATAATATATAATTATTATTAAAAATATAAAATATTATACATATATTAATAATTATAATAATATATAAAAATATTAAAGTATTAGTATAAAGTATAACAGAAAAAAATAGTAATATTACGAGAATAAAGTCAAAATATTACAAGATTAAAGTTGTCGAATTAGTACGAGAATGAAGTTGTAATATCATGAGGTTAAAGTCATAGCATTAGTACAGGAAAAACAAGTCATAATTTTACAAGATTGAAGTCATAGTACTGTATTAGTGCAGTAAAAAAAAAAAAAGTGTTGATATTACAAGATTGACATCGTAGTTGAAGGAATCTGAGCTTTTAGCCAGATTGCCGGAACCGCGCTAACGCAATTCCAACGACCCGGGCCGGCGCAAACCCGACAGCCCGGCCAAAAGGCCAAACTCTGTGCATTCACCTTAGTCTTTACCCCTTGAACCGACTCCATTTTGAAAGCTGGAAAAAGGCTTCGAAACACAAGTTGGCAATTCATTTTGGTCGACAGCGATCAAACGGCAAGGCAGAACAGCGACAGAACCAGGCTGTGAGAGAATGTTATTCCTGCTTAAAACACAACCATTATACATTATTATTTGTATGCTTTGTTATGCTTGCATGAGAACACTGTAGCGTAGAGCGTCATTGTTATATTAATCTGTTTAAGTGTGCCTCCCCATAGCTTTGACTATTGTAGACTGTATCACAATATGCCCAAATATGGACTGTTATGTTCCTGTGTTTTCCAATATGCCCTGAATGAATACAAGGGAGGACTGTAGTTTATCTTTCTAGCCAGAGCCGGTGTTCAAGGTCATAACTTGAGGTGTTCCCCTAATAGAGGATGTTTTTCTGAGATGTTTTTACCAGGATATGCTATAGTAAGTTTTGGTTTTGTTTCTATGATGTCAACCCATAAATAGAGGCATGGCCTGCATTTCTCTTTTGTCCTCATGCGGAGAGGACGCTTTGTGCATGGCTCCTCGTCTGTACCCGAGAGCTCTTGTTCATAAAGCCTTCGAAGCAAGCAACCCATGGTTGGGGTCTGAGTCATTTCTCATCAAGCTATCAAGTTGACACTTGTCTTGGAGTTCAAAGTTGAATTTCCCTGACACAGGCGACAAAGGGGTGCTTGGAGTCTTATCCGTCGTATTATCAGTTGGATATCAGGTGTTATCCGGTGTTCCTTGTGGTGAGACAGGATGTCCCGCCATTTGTTCTGGACTGTCCTAAAGAGCTGATTGAGGAGTTTGGTGTTGCAGGGCTTGTAGATGTCTTGTCTATCACCTGCTTGTGTCTTATGCCCTATGTCAAATATATTCTTCTTGTTTTCCTTAAACGATGGTATAAATGCTATTTATTTTATATTGGGTGTGTTAGAGTAATACACACAGTAAATACAAGAAAATACACTATTTCCTGATTGATTACATTGTGTTAGAGTAATACAAACAGTAAATATGAGAAAAGACTATTTCCTTCATCGTATAAGTACGAAAAAAGTAATATTACGAGAAAAAAATATGCACTAATTTTATGAGTTTAAAGTTGTAACATTGAGAAAGAAAACATTGGGAAGAAAAAGACATAACATTGTAAAGTACGTAGAAGCCAGTTTAGCTACATTAGTTGTGTTGCACCCATACACATTACATAATGTACCTTTACACATTTACTCGAGTAAAAGTTACAAGTATGGCCAGGTAAAACTACTTAGCAGTACATTTTTCTCCAAATGTTACACAAGTAAATGTAACGCGTTACTATCCCATTTTTGTTTTCGTGACAAGATGGACGAGATGAACGAGAATCACCAAGCGTCCCTGGCTGAGATGGAGGCGGCCCACGACGACGCGTTGTCCACTTTGCGGGAGGAACACGCCCGCACCGTCAAAAGTAGGCCGCGGTCGACGCTCTCGTCAGACACAAAGCGCCGATGAATAGCATTTGTAAATTTGTCAGATTTGAAGATGGCCCACGAGCAGCAGAGGAAGTCTTTGGAGGAGGAGTTTGAGAAGATCAGACTATCTTTACAGGTTAGAAACCGGCACGGATTTCTGGATCTCCGCCATATTGGATGTGGCAGAAATGCTTGTAAACTTAAGGAGGTGAAAAGTGGAAACCTGATATGTCATAGATTTGGGAGACAAAAAAAATAAAATAAAACAGGACAAGCAACATGTGTAACTTTGACCTCATCGTCTACCATTGACAGCAATAGATGTCCAATTCATTCAAACTGGGAGGGTCGGCTGTGAATCTTTCAGTGCAATTGCCGGTGCTAGATGTTTGATTCCTTTTGACTGGGAATGTTCTGAGCGGGCGGTGAATGGGTTAAAATGAATTCATTATTAATTATAATGAATTATTATACATCAAAGCATTGGGGAAAAAAAGATACTTTAGAAATTTGACAAAAATCTTAGAAAAAAAATTGATGACAATATTATTTTTGAAAATGTAAAATATTAATAATAATAATAGATTACTCCTTTTCTGTTTTCTGAAATGTATTATTGTTTTATTTATATATATATAAAAAAAAAATAAATAAACATAGGTATAAATGTAACAAATAATTGAGATCATTGACAGGAAAAAAAAATAAACCAAACAAAAAAACTGAAAAATAGCAAATTAAGAAAATAGAAATAAAGATAAAAATATGTATAAAAATAATTAATAATAAATATAAAAATGCAAACAAACACATTTAGAAAATTGACAAAAATCTTAGAAAAAAAAATTGAAGAAAATATTTTTGAAAATGTAGAATTATGTAAAATAATCTATTCTTTCTTTTTTACTTTGATATTTATCATTATTGTTTTATTGGGGAAAAAAAACATGTATATTATTGTAACGAATAATTGAGATTGTTTACAGGGGAAAAAAATAATCAAAACAAAAATATTGGAAAATCCAAAAAAGAAAAAGAATAATTAAAAAATTATATAAAAAGAAATATAATAAAACTAATGATAAATATGTAATAAAAACAAAAAGATTTTTTGGAATAAAAAAAACCTAAAAATACAAAATATCGAAGAACATTTAGAACGCGAATGAGAAAAATCTATTTAAACAAAAATATAAAATTTAAAACCTTTTATATTTTGTTATAAGAATAATAAATTCCTCTTCTGTTTTTTAAAATGTATTCATAATGATTTATTTGAAAAATATAAAATTAATCAAATAACATTTTATCTAAAGAAATAAATAATAAACAATAACATTTTGACGAATAATTGAGAAAGGTACAGGAAAAATAAATTCAAACAAAACAAAAAATTGGAAAATCTTAAATTAAAAAAATTAATGCTAAAAAATATATAAATCTGTATACAGTATATATATATGAAATATTTGTTTTAATGAAAAAATATATAAAAGAAAATTAATAATAAATTAAAAATGAAAACTAAAGAATAAAAAAAAGAAATAGGAGAAAATTAATAACATAAATAGACGTCCAATCCATTTGAAGTAGGAGGCTGGCAGCGGATGAAAATTCACTCCCGCCAACTTCAAACGGATTGGACGTCTATCACCGTCATCGCCACTGAAGTATGCCAATGTACCGATCTAGGATCAAGTGGACATGCTGACCTTCCAGAACAGAAGCCTCCGAGATCGGGCCAAACGCTTCGAGGAAGCCCTCCGCAAAAGCACGGACGAGCAGATAGTGGTGAGAAATCGCTCATGACCGCCACCCTAAGGACCGGAGAACAACTCCACACTGTCGGCAGGATGCGTTGGCGCCGTACAAACACATCGAGGAGGACCTGAAAAGCCTGAAGGAGGTTCTGGAGATGAAGAACCAACAGATCCATGAGCAGGATTTAAAAATAACCGAGCTGGAGAAAATAGTAGGATTTGAATTTTCCACTTTGGCTATCTTTTTTTTTTTTGTGTGACAAATGAGTCCTTAGTTGTTAAGTCGCATTTGAAGAATTTAAAGTTGCACGCGCTGTGGCCTTTTTTGTCTTTGAGCAGGCTGAAAAGAACGTTCACCTGGAGGAGCGAGTGCAAGTGTTGCAGCAGCAGAACGAAGACCTCAAAGAACGGATCGACAAGAATCTCGCCGTGTCCAGGTGGGCCCTTAACTATTCAACTAAACTAGTTATTTAACTGTACTTACTGCATTTTTTTTTTACATTTAATAGACACATACATACTGTATGTACAAAATACAAAATAATAGACGATAATCAAAATAATAATCAATAATAATTAGGGCTGTCAAAATTATCGCGTTAACGGGCGGTAAATGATTTTTTAAAAATTAATCACGTTAAAATATTTGACGCAATTAACGCACATTGCCCCGCTCAAACAGATTAAAATGACAGCACAGTGCAATGCCAACTTGTTACTTGTGTTTTTTGGAGTTTTGTAGCGTAACAGTCGCCCTCTGCTGGTGCTTGGGTGCAACTGATTTTATGGGCTTAAGCACCCATGAGCATTGTGTAATTATTGACATCAACAATGACGGGCTACTAGTTTATTTTTTGATTGAAAATTTTACAAATTTTATTAAAACGAAAACATTGAGAGGGGTTTTAATATACAATTTCTATAACTTGTACTAACGTTTATCTTTTAATAACGAAAAGTCTTTCTATCCATGGATCGCTTTAACAGAATGTTAATAATGTTAATGCCATCTTGTTGATTTATTGTTATAATAAACAAATGCAGTACTTATGTACTGTATGTTGAATGTATATATGTGTCTTATCTTGCCATCCCAACAATAATTTACAGAAAAATATGGCATATTTTATAGATGTTTGAATTGCAATTAAGATTAATTACGATTAATTAATTTTTAAGCTGTAATTAACTCGATTAAAAAATGTAATCGTTTGACAGCCCTAATAATAATAAATTAGTAAATAACTGTATATAATATTATATAACGTATATACAGACTGCATTTTGTTTTGAATAAGAAAACTTGTATTTAAGTATTTTTTGAACCCCTGGATGCCTGAATTTCTATTTAACAAATATACTTAGAAAAGCATTGATGGAATACATAAGTACGTAAAAATAGTATAAATTAAATAATTTTAAAAAACTAAATACAAAAAATGAAATTGATAAATAGATAACAAAACAAAGACTGAAAAATACACACACACACACACACACACACAAAATGGAAAATACACAAAAAAATAGGAATATACACCTGAAAATTCCAAAATCTGAAAAGTAAAAATGATAACATGATTTTTTTCCAAAACAATAAATATAGGTAATTTAAAAAAAGATTAAAAATAAAAATATTGACATTATATAAATATGGCGGAAAACACTGAGGTGACTTGAAGTTCCGCTCTGAGACCCCCAATTTGGCCAACTTTCAAAATTGTCCGATATGCATGTGTGATACATCATTGGAAAGCTTAAAAATGTCAAATTTTCTAGGAGAAGAAAATTTTTGTACAGGAGGGCATTCAAACAAAAAATTTAAACAGCGAAACCCTATTTGGAGGTGAGAGCACGAAAGAGCAGAATTAAAGACGCCATGACTCTGACGAGATATCATGGCATACTTACCCTCTCCATGTAGCATGTATCACTGAGTGTCAAGACACAGCTGTGAATAGCCACAGCTGGATTTTGGGGGGATTTTATGGGTGAAACATGGTAATGTAACAAGGGTCGTGATGCAGAAATCACAGACATCAAGGAGTGGTTGAGATTTTCTTTTTCATATATTTACCCTTTTAAACATTGTTTTTCAATTTTTCTTTGTTTGGATCGATTATTTATCATATCATCAAAAAAAAAAAAAAAAAAAAATTAAGCAATAGTTGTGAGGTAGATATCCGTGATTTTTTTTGTAGACACAATTTTTTCATTGTAATGTAATTTGTTTAGAAGTTTAAAATATGTGAGTGAATAATTTTTTAATTATTCACTTATTATTAATTAGTCGCGGTTGCGTGACGTCTGTAAACGGAGGTTTCCAGGGTAAAATGGACATTAAATATAGTTCGGGGGCTTAATGTGCCATTAATCTGCTATGGCAGCATATAGACATATTGTTCTGTCAAACACAACAGTTTTTATATATATATATATATATATATATATATATATATATATATATATATGTATGTATGTATGTATGTGGCGGAAAACACTGAGGTGACTTGAAGTTCCGCTGAGACCCCCAATGTGGCCAACTTTCAAAATTGTCCTATATGCATGTGTGATACATCATTGGAAAGCTTAAAATCTCAATTTTCTGGGGGAAGAAAATTTTTGAACAGGAGGGCATTTTATTTATTTATTTTTTTTAATGTTTTTTTTTTAAACAGCAGTGGAGGTGGAGGTGAGAGCACGCGAGAGCAGAATGACAGACGCCATGACTTTAACGAAATATTATCATTTATCAGTACTTACCTTGTTTCGATCCAAAAACTCCATGTAGCATGTATCACTGAGTGTCATGACATGGCTGTGAATGGCCACAGCTGGATTTTGGGGGGATTTTATGGGTGAAACATGGTCATATAACAAGGGTCGCGATGCAGAAATCGCAGACATCAAGGAGTGGTCGAGATTTTCTTTTTCATATAGCTACCCTTTTAAACGTTATTTTTCAATTTTTCTTTGTTTAGATCGATTGTTTATCATCTAACATATCGGAGAAAATGTGGCAGTAACAAAAAAAATACAATTAAGCGATAGTTATTAGTTAGATATCCGTGACTTTTTTTTATAGACGCCGTTTTTTAAATTTTGACGTAATTTGTTTAAAAGTTTAAAATATGCGAGTGAATAATTTTTTAAAGTCGTTTTTTTTTTTTTTTAAACTAAATAGTAGACATCAATTAATGATTCTAAGCTAAAAATGACGACATTTTGAATGATAAATATAATTACTTACCTTTTTTTTATGGCTAGGTTGAAACAAAAGCGGCTGCGCGACATCTGTAAACAGGGGTTTTCAGGGTAAAACGGACAAATTAAAAATAGTTCAGGGGCTTAATGCGCCATGAATCTGCTATGGCAGCATATAGACATATTGTTCTATCAAACATAACAGTTGTTTTGGCTTAAAGTACCGCAGTTTCTTTTAAAGAGGACTGCAAGAGCAGAAACTGCTTTTTCAGTCTTGTCTGTGTTTTCCGCCATATATATACTATAGGAAAGTCAATTACATGCACTAACACTTTTCGGCCACTGGGGCGGGGGGGCTGGCCCCCCTGGCCCACCCTTAAAATCTGCTTATGTCCAGTGACAACCTGTAAAGCTCTGGTCAACTCCATGCCCAGGAGAGTAAAGGCAGTTCTGGATAATAGTGGTGGCCACACAAAATATTGACAGTTGTCTTGTTGTATGTTAATATTGAGTTCTTTGCCATGTGGTGCCATGTTGGAACTTTCAGTAGCCAGTATGAGAGCGTGTGAGAGCTGCACTACAAATTTGAACACACCTGCTTCCTATGGATACCTGGACCTAGTAACACAAACGAGTCACATGACATTTTGGAGGGAAAGTGACAGGCAGTATTCAATTTGGACATTTAGGGATGTAGTTTCTAAGGCATGTACTCACTTTTGTTGCCAGGGTTTTAGATATTAATGGGTATATTTTGAGTTATTTTGAGGGGGAAATAAATGAACCCTATTATATAAGCTGCACACAGACTACTTTTCATTGTGTCAACGTGTCATTTTGTCAGTGTTGTCCCATGAAAATATATACTTAAATATCTGCAGAAATGCGAGGGGTGTACACACTTTTGTGATCCGCTGTATAGACATCCAATCCGCTCAAACGGATTGTCGTCTCACCACTTTTATATCCGCTAAACTCGCGTTTTTTGCGACGTGCAGGCAACTGTCTGAGGAAAACGCCAACCTTCAGGTGCACGTGGAGAAGGAGAGCACGGAGAAGAAGCGCCTGAGTCGCACCAACGAGGAGCTCCTTTGGCGCCTGCAGACGGGCGAGCTCAGCCCTCGCATGTCGCCCAGCGGCTCGCCCGTCCGCCAGGCCCCCTCTCGGCCCGAGTCGCCCGCCCGCCCGCACTCCTGCCACCAGTGAGCGCCCTCGTTTTCGAAGACTCGGCGAAAGACGCTGTCATTCTGACAAATCGCGGGGTTTCCGTCAGGTTTTTTTTTGCCACCAGCGACCTCTCACAAGGACCAAAAACAACTTTTTTCCCCCCTTTTTAAAACTCTTTCAGACGATGATAGACGTCCAATCATCTGGCGTACAATTGATTGAGAAATAAACTGGCTATGACTTTGTTTTAATGTCAACGCGTTGATTTTAATGGGAATGTTGCCCCCACCAGTATGGCTGCCCTGAGGCCATACAGTGGGGGCCGTGAAAGGTCCTTTCATGCTCAGTTGAAATGAGTTTATCGCGAGTAGACGTCTAATCCATTTCAAGTGGGAGGGTGGCAGTTCATTCGCTGCCATCCCTCCCACTTCAAATGGATTAGACGCCAGGGCGTAGGTTTGGTCTTAATATTAGTAGGGACGATATAACAGCATAACCTGCATGTACACTTTTTGCTGGGGACGGGACATTGATAAGACTAAACATACAGTGGGGCAAGTAAGTATTTAGTCAACCACTAATTGTGCAAGTTCTCCCACTTGAAAATATTCGAGAGGCCTGTAATTGTCAACATGGGTAAACCTCAACCATGAGAAACAGAATGTGGAAAAAAAACAGAAAATCCCAATGTTTGATTTTTAAAGAATTTACAAATCATGGTGGAATATAAGTATTTGGTCTATACCAAAAGTTCATCTCAATACTTGTTACAGTGCCTTGCAAAAGTATTCGGCCCCCTTGAATCTTTGCAACCTTTCGCCACATTTCAGGCTTCAAACAAAGATATGAAATTTAATTTTTTTGTCAACAATCAACAACAAGTGGGACACAATCGTGAAGTGGAACAACATTTATTGGATAATTTCAACTTTTTTAACTAATAAAAAACTGAAAAGTGGGGCGTGCAATATTATTCGGCCCCTTGACTTTCAGTGCAGCAAACTCACTCCAGAAGTTCAGTGAGGATCTCTGAATGATCCAATGTTGTCCTAAATGACCGATGATGATAAATAGAATCCACCAATCAAGTCTCTGTATAAATGCACCTGCTCTGTGATAGTCTCAGGGTTCTGTTTAAAGTGCAGAGAGCATTATGAACACACCAGGCAGGTCCGAGATACTGTTGTGGAGAAGTTTAAAGCCGGATTTGGGTACAAAAAGATTTCCCAAGCTTTAAACATCTCAAGGAGCACTGTGCAAGCCATCATATTGAAATGGAAGGAGCATCAGACCACTGCAAATCTACCATGACGCGGCCGTCCTTCCAAACTTTCTTCTCAAACAAGGAGAAAACTGATCAGAGATGCAGCCAAGAGGCCCATGATCACTCTGGATGAACTGCAGAGATCTACAGCTGAGGTGGGAGAGTCTGTCCATAGGACAACAATCAGTCGTACACTGCACAAATCTGGCCTTTATGATATCCATAAAAAGTCTCGTTTAAAGTTTGCCACAAGTCACCTGGGAGACACACCAAACATGTGGAAGAAGGTGCTCTGGTCAGATTAAACCAAAATTGAACTTTTTGGCCACAACTCAAAACGATATGTTTGGCGTAAATGCAACACAGCTCATCACCCTGAACACACCATCCCCACTGTCAAACATGGTGGTGGCAGCATCACGGTTTGGGCCTGCTTTTCTTCAGCAGGAACAGGGAAGATGGTTAAAATTGACGGGAAGATGGATGCAGCCAAATATAGGAACATTCTGGAAGAAAACCTGTTGGTATCTGCACAAGACCTGAGATTGGGACAGAGATTTATCTTCCAACAGGAAAATGATCCAAAACATAAAGCCAAATCTACAATGGAATGGTTGAAAAATAAACGTATCCAGGTGTTAGAATGGCCAAGTCAAAGTCCAGACCTGAATCCAATCGAGAATTTGTGGAAAGAGCTGAAGACTGCTGTTCACAAGCACTCTCCATCCAACCTCACTGAGCTCGAGCTGTTTTGCAAGGAAGAATGGGCAAGAATGTCAGTCTCTCGACGTGCAAAACTGATAGAAACATACCCCAAGTGACTTGCAGCTGTAATTGGAGCAAAAGGTGGCGCTACAAAGTATTAACGCAAGGGGGCCGAATAATATTGCATGCCCCACTTTTCAGTTTTTTATTTGTTAAAAAAGTTTAAATTATCCAATAAATTTTGTTCCACTTCACGATTGTGTCCCGCTTGTTGTTGATTCTTGACAAAAAAATTAAATTTCATATCTTTATGTTTGAAGCCTGAAATGTGGCGAAAGGTTGCAAGATTCAAGGGGGCCGAATACTTTTGCAAGGCACTGTATACACCCTTTGTTGGCAATAACGGAGGCCAAACTTTTTCTGTAACTCTTCACAAGCTTTTCACACACTGTTGCTGGTATTTTGGCCCATTCCTCCATGCAGATCTCCTCTAGAGCAGTGATGTTTTGGGGCTGTCGTTGGGCAACACGGACTTTCAACTCACTCCTCACCAGTGTTGGGCACGTTACTTTAAAAAAGTAATTAGTTGCATTACTCACTACTTCTTCCAAAAAATAACTGAGTTAGTAACTGAATTACTCTATAGTAAAAGTTACTACCATAATTTTCGCACTATAAGGCCCACCTGACTATAAGCCGCCACCCACCAAATGTGACACGAAAACAGCATTTGTTCATAGATAAGCCGCACCGGACTATAAGCCGCAGCTGTCCTCACTGTATTATGGGACGTTTACACCAACAGATTTTAACTGGTAACACTTTATTTGACAGCGGCATCATACAACTGTCATAAATCCAAATGAAGCACCATGAAACTTTGAACCAATTGGGCTCAAAGCTTCATTGCTTCAAGAAGCTTTATTAGGCCATCACTGCTCCCTGGAGGGAGACAGTCAACCTCTTCTGCCACCTGCTGTCAATACTGTTGTTGTCCAACATGCCTCTTAGCATGCATTGCGGTGCTACAGATGTAAATAACAATCAAAATTCATGTTCTGTGCTAATTATTTCTTCACTTGCTGTTCCAGTTGTTTCATTAATTGCTAGTTATGGTATTTGATAACACTTATTTGTCATTAGACAATTTTAATTATGACATGACACTGATATGAGCAATAAGGAATGCTTATAACTGATGTCATTTAATGTTATCTGGCAAATTATCACACTTTTGAATGGATGCAAAAAAGTTAGTGACATAATTTGCCAACATCTGTCATAAGCATGCCCATGATAGTTTCAGGTCAAAATTATGACGGTCTTATGACGCTGCTGTCAAAATATAGTGTTTCCTGTTAATACAACTAAATCAACAAATAAGCCGCACTAGACTATAAGCCGCAAGATTTAAAATTCAATTCAATTCAATTTAATTTGTATAGCCCTCAATCACAACAGAAGTCTCAAAGGGCTTTACAGAGGCAATATGATACACAATTAGAAATGAAGCAACAAAGATGAATAGATACAGTTCAAGTCCTGGGTATCCCCTATCCTTAAGACCCTCCATGCCGGCAAGGAAAAACTCCAAAAACTCCAGAGTCAATTGGGAGAAAAATGAGAAACCTTGGGGAGTACCACAGTCAGGAGAGATCCACTCCCAGGACAGATGTCCTGGGAGTGGATGAAGGAAAAAGGAGCGGAAAATGAAGGGAAAAAGTAGCGGCTTATAGTCCGAAAATTACGGTAGTTACCAGGGAAAGTAACTATTTCCGTTACTTTAAAAAGAACTTGTTGTATGTCAAAGAATTTGAAATTTTCTGAGCAGTATTCGAGTCAGTGGAATAGAGAAGAACAGACAGGTAGTTAACTTGTTAGGTGCTTCAGCAGATTTGAATTGCTTACCACAGATGTCGACAAAAGCTTTGCCCCGGGACATAAATTACACATTACATGCAGGTTCTTTCCTTTAATTTCGACAAACTTGAAATAGTGTCGATATCTCCACCTCTTAAAGGAAAAATTTTCTTCTGAATGCTCTGCCATCCCGAAGACACATGACTCTAACCCTCAGCCAATCACAATCACTTCCATCGCATCTCTCGAGGGGCTTCACTCAGGTAGGCCCGTTTCCCAACAACCTTCACCTTCAAAGCGTCTGCCGTCCTAAAGATGGAAGCAGAATTATTGCTGGCTGACAGTGGGAGATGGGAACGAGGCTAGCATCAGGTGTAGCAAACACAGAAACGTTTCCAAACTTTGGAAAGCATTGTCTAATTGAATGAGCAGGGACAAACAGCTTGGAGTCAGAAGTACGTGCGCTATTCTCGAACCTGAACGCACCCCAAGTCTTGGATGACAAATCAACAGAGTCTCGACTCGACACGGCTGGTTGTTTCTTCAATTTATTCAGAGTAAGTAACGCACCGCTTTTGACCGTCAGTAACGGTAACGGCGTTGTAACGGCGGAAAAAGTAATTAGTTAAATTACCCCGTTACTGAAAAAATACGTTACGTAACGGCGTTATTTATAACGGCGTTACTACCAACACTGCTCCTCACCCCGTGGCATCAAAATGATAACAAAAACGGGGAGCAAAAATCTCAGAACCACACGGGGGGACCTAGTGAATGACCTACAGAGAGCTGGGACCACAGCAACAAAGACTACTATCTGTAACACAATGCACTGCCAGGGACTTAAATCCTGCACTGCCAGACATGTCCCCCTGCTGAAGAAAGAACACGTCCAGGCCCGTCTGCGGTTCACTAGAGATCATTTGGATGATCCAGAAGAGGACTGGGAGAATGTGTTATGGTCAGATGATGGTCAAAATAGAACGTTTTGGTTGAAACACAGATTCTCTTGTTTGGAGGAAAAAGAATACTGAATTGCACCATACCCACTGTGAAGCATGGGGGTGGAAACATCATTTGGGGCTGTTTTTCTGCGAAGGGACCACGACGACTGATCTGTGTAAAGGAAAGAATGAATGGGGTCATGTATCGAGAGATTTTGAGTGAAATCTCCTTTCATCAGCAAGGGCATTGAAGATGAGACGTGGCTGGGTCTTTCAGCATGACAATGATCCCAAACACACAGCCGGGGCGACAAAGGAGTGGCTTTGTAAGAAGCATTTCAAGGTCCTGGAGTGGCTTAGCCAGTCTCCAGATCTCAACCCCATAGAAAATCTGCAGAGGGAGTTGAAAGTCCGTGTTGCCCAACGACAGCTCCAAAACATCACTGCTCTAGAGGAGATCTGCATGGAGGAATGGGCCAAAATACCAGCAACAGTGTGCGAAAAGCTTGTGGAGTTATAGGAAACATTTGGCCTCTGTTATTGCCAACAAAGGGTACATAACAAAGTATTGAGATGAACTTTTGGTATTGACCAAATACTTATTTTCCACCATGATTTGCAAATAAATTCTTTAAAAATCAAACAATGTGATTTTCTGTTTTTTTTTTCCACATTCTGTTTCTCATGGTAGAGGTTTACCCATATTGACAATTACAGGCCTCTCTAATACTGTATTTTAAAGTGGGAGAACTTGCACAATTAGTGGTTGACTAAATACTTATTTGTCCCACTGTATTTGGTGAATGGGGGGGGGGGGGGGGGGCAGGGCTACATTTCTCACCAATATGAACCTAATGACCATATTGGCCCGAATATAAGACTGTGTTTATTTCATTGAAATAACACTGAAAAAGAGGGGGTCGTCTTATATTCGCGGTGTGGACATTATACCCATTCACGACGCTAGATGGCGCCAGATATCATTGAAGCGATGACAGATCTCAGCTAGTCTTTTTAGTTTAACCAGTTTGCATTATTTTATTGCAATGTTTTTCCTTATTCAGATTTGTTTCAAGACTCGTTACAGTTGGACTTCACTTTGATGGTTAATGCAATTTTGTTGTTTTATCACAATAGATTGGTTTATTTACATTTCAAAAACCAGAAGCCATTCATTTACGAATGTGATTGCACTTTAGTTTACATATTTAAATGTTCAGATATTTAGATTTGAATGAGGCAAAATAACATGCGTTTTCTCTCAAATATATTGTTATAATCATTTGTTTCGGATGTACTGTAATTAAAAAGTCTTTTTTTCCAAACTTGAGTCTTGAAAAAGAGGGGGTCGTCTTATATTCTGGCCAATACGGTAATTGATAGGCTAAATCAGGGGTCCCCTAACTTTTTTCTGTGAAAGGCCACATAACTTTTCCCTTCTCTGATGAGGGGCCGGGGTCAGTTTGTAACAGAAAAAGTGTGACGATTGCAGGAGTGCCTAAATGTAAAAAAATTATTGTTTTTCAGAAAGCCACAATCAAGTAACCCTTTCTGGATTCTTCACGGAACAAAAGTAAACAAAATAATAATAATATAATATTATATAATTAGGGCTGTCAAAATTATCGCGTTAACGGGCGGTAATGAATTTTTTAAATTAATCACGTTAAAATATTTGACGCAATTAACGCACATGCCCCGCTCAGACAGATTTAAATAACAGTACAGTGAAATGCCCACTTGTTAATTGTGTTTTAAGGAGTTTTGCTGCCCTCTGCTGGCGCTTGGGTGCGACTGATTTTATAGGCTTCAGCACCCGTGAGCATTGTGTAAGTAAATATTGACGTCAACAATGGCAGGCTACTAGTTTATTTTTTGATTGAAATGTTTACAAATTTTATTAAAACGAAAACATTAAGAGGGGTTTGAATATAAAATTTCTATAACTTGTACTAACATTTGTCTTTTAAGAACTACAAGTCTTTCTATCCATGGATCGCTTTAAGAGAATGTTAATAATGTTAATGCCATCTTGTTGATTTTAAACAAACACAGTCCTTATGTACCGTATGTTGAATGTATATATCCATCTTGTGTCTTATCTTTACATTCCAACAATAATTTACAGAAAAATATGGCCTATTTTATAGATGGTTTTAATTGCGATTAATTACGATTAATTACTTTTTAAGCTGTAATTAACTCGATTAAAATTTTTAATCATTTGACAGCCCTAAATATAATAATAAATAACACTATTAATTAAATAGATAATAACCAAATAACCCTCTCTGGGTTCTGCACAGAAAAAAGCCAGGAAATAAATAACACTATTGGAGAAAAAAAAAAAAAAAAATCAAAATGCTCTCTGGTATTTTTCAGGGGGCCGGACCAAATGTGGAGGCGGGCCGTAGTTTGTGGACCCCTGGGCTAAATGACTAATGCAAAATAAATCTGTATTTACCTATACTAACTTTCACACTGCAAATTTATAACGTCTTAAACTGATATATATATATTTTTTAAATCTAGTCAAATAATTTTCTCCATCTTTTTTGGAGTGTTAAAGGCTAGTTAACAGATTAATGCGTCAGATTCTTCCACTTACTTCAAGTAAATATTACTATTTGTTCGTATTGAGCCCATAACATCTAAAAGTTGGTCATCTTTCACCTAAATCAAGGGGGAAAAAAGTCAAATAATGTTTTGAACAATATTCTTGAATTAAGAACATTTCTGACAAACAAGTTTTTCTTTTAAGATTAAATATACTAACCTCGTCTTAAAATAAGTCTGTTAAGCTTATTTTCAGCTTGCTGTTTTTTCTTATTTCAAGAAATCTCTGAGTAAAATCGACTTGAAGCACTGTAGCAGTAGCTAAATTTGTGGAGTGTTCCCCACCTCCACAACATTGACGTCTTTTTACATTACTCACAGTGCCAGCTGCTGGCGGGAAAAAAAACTTTTTGAGCGTTACAGGCTAGTTAACAGATGAATGCGTCAGATTCTTCCACTTACTTCAAGTAAATATTACTATTTGTTTGTATTGAGCTCATACATTTAAAAGTTGGTCATCTTTCACCTAAATCAAGAAAAAAATCATTCAAATAATGTTTTCAACAATATTCTTGAATTAAGAACATTTCTGACAAGCAAGTTTTTCCTTTAAGCTTAAATGTACAAACCATTTTGCTTAAAATAAGTCTGTTCGGCTTATTTTCAATTAGCTGTTTTTCATATTTCAAGAAATCTCAGTGAGTAAAACCGACTTGAAGCACTGTAGCAGTAGCAAAATTACTTTTACAATGTAAAAAAACAACGTGATTACAGAAAATCACATTGTTTGATTTTTAAAGATTTTATTTGCAAATCATGGTGGAAAATAAGTATTTGGTCAGTACCAAAAGTTCATCTCAATACTTTGTTATGTACCCTTTGTTGGCGATAACGGAGGCCAAACATTTTCTGTAACTCTTCACAAGCTTTTCACACACTGTTGCTGGTATTTTGGCCCCTTCCTCCATGCAGATCTCCTCTAGAGCAGTGATGTCTTGGGGCTGTCGTTGGGCAACACGGACTTTCAACTCCCACCACAGATTTTCTATGGGGTTGAGATCTGGAGACTGGCTGAGCCACTCCAGGACCTTGAAATGCTTCTTCCGAAGCCACTCCTTTGTTGCCCTGGCTGTGTGTTTGGGATCACTGTCATGCTGAAAGACCCAGCCACGTCTCATCTTCAATGCCCTTGCTAATGGAAGGAGATTTTCACTCAAAATCTCTCAGTACATGGCCCCATTATTCTTTCCTTTACACAGATCAGTCGTCCTGGTCTCCTTGCAGAAAAACAGCCCTAAAGCATGATGTTTCCACCCCCATGCTTCACAGTGGGTACGGCGTTCTTCGGATGCAATTCAGTATTCTTTCTCCTCCAAACACGAGAACCTGTGTTTCTACCAAGAAGTTCTATTTTGGTTTCTTCTGACCATAACACATTCTCCCAGTCCTCTTCTGGATCATCCAAATGCTCTCTAGCGAATCGCAGACTGGCCTGGACGTGTACTTTCTTTAGCAGGGGGACACGTCTGGCAGTGCAGGATTTGAGTCCCTGGCGGCGCATTGTGTTACTGATAGTAGCCTTTGTTACTGTGGTCCCAGCTCTCTGTAGGTCATTCACTAGGTCGCCCCGTGTGGTTCTGGGATTTTTTTGCTCACCGTTCTTGTTATCATTTTGACGCAACGGAGTGAGATCTTGCATGGAGCCCCAGATCGAGGGAGATTATCAGTGGTCTTGTATATCTTCCATTTTCTAATAATTGCTCCCACGGTTGATTTCCTCTTCTTTCTTCTTCCCAGCATTGTGCAGGTCTACAATGTTGTCTCTGGTGTCCTTCGACAGCTCTTTGGTCTTGGCAATAGTGGAGTTTGGAGTGTGATTGACTAAAGTTGTGGACAGGTGTCTTTTATACCGATAATGAGTTGAAACAGGTGCCAGTAATACAGGTAACGAGTGGAGCCTCGTTAGACCTTGTTAGAAGAAGTTAGACCTCTTTGACAGCCAGAAATCTTGCTTGTTTGTAGGTGACCAAATACTTATTTTCCACTATGATTTGCAAATATTTTTAAAAAAAAATCAAACAATGAGATTTTCTTTTTTTTTTCACATAATGACTCTCATGGTTGAGGTTTACCCATGTTGACAATTACAGGCCTCCCTAATATTTTCAAGTAGGAGAACTTGCACAACTTATTTGCCCCACTGAAGGTCAAGGTGAAAAAAAGTTGCATTTTAAAGTGTTCTGTGCGTCTTTATATAGGTTTGTGTGGACGGGTGCTAATCATATTGGAATAACAATTGTAATTCATTTGTTTTTGAAGTGTTTTTATTGGTGCTTTTGAATGGTTATCAGAGCATTTTTCTTTTCATTTCTGCACTTGTTCGTTGTTGTCTTTTCTATATAATAAATTACAAAGAGATAATGTGCTTTTTCAGTGTGGGAGTTTAAATATATACGTGGTGAAAATAGGTGGTGGGCGCCAACAAATATGTCGCCTAGGATACCAAATTGGTCAGGAACGGCCCTGTGTTCCTATCAATACTGAGACCAAACCTATGTCCTTGGTTGAAAACAAAAACAAAATGAGCAAATATGCATTCTTCTGTGGATCGTATGTGGAATCCTCACATTACAAGGACGGGAGCGAGTGTCAGTTTACGTGGCAAGCGTGGATTATTCATGACTCGGCAGGTGCGGCCGTCGCGTCGTGACTATGGGCTTTGGCGTCCCTTCGGCAACATCTCCTGGTGTCCTAGGACACGCCCCCCGAGGGTAAGACGCAAACAAAGACAGAAAGGTGATGATTTCCACGACGTCCAGAACGGCTGAGATGGTAACTCAAGGAAAGCTGGAGATCAACTCCGAGGACGCAGTGGAAGGTGATTATTTCCCTCGTGTTGTTAGCGACCGTAGCTACGTATTAGCTTGTCGTTATCAAACTTAGGGTCCGGTGACTAAATCTGGCACGTTTATGTCGTTTTGTGTAGCCGGAAAATGTAAATCATCGACTTTATGTTTTGCGCTGAAGTAAAATGGATATAAAATTTCTGTTGTTATCTAAAGCTTGAGGACTACAAAAATCCAGGAATATTTAGTTTTTTCCATGAACAAAATTAATTTGAAAAATATATCTTATTAAAACGGGTCAGGGTTTAGCTACTTTTTTTTCTTTTTGCTTTATTAACCCCCCAAATTACAAAAGGATGTTTATGTTTTTTTCTTCTTAATTAATACATATACAAATATATGAAAGAAAATATATGAAAAAAAGATAATATTTTACCCATTTTTCTAAATAACAAGGACAAATAATATTTAATAAAGAATATATTCGACTCCTTTCTTATTTGTCTTTAAAGCTATAAACTTTTCAACACTTAAAATTCATGAAAAAAAAAAAAGATATTTACTCGTTATTTTTCCATTTTTTAAAATGTTGTTTTTAATTACAAAGGACAATATATACGAACTGTGTACATATAATATATGTATTACCCCTATTTTTTTTAATCTAAAAAATTTTTTTTAATGCATATATATATATATATATATATATATAACATAAAATAAACATTATTAAAATGACAGAGAAATTTACCTTTTTTTAAAAATGAAATCAAAAAGAGAATATTTACATTTTACTCCTTTGTTTCATGAAACAAAGGCGAAACAAATATTGTCCCACCCCCTTTTTTCATGACTTAATAAAAAAGAAACAATTCTTTAAATATATTCTTTTAATTATAATCATCACCACTTTTTTTGTTCATTGTATGAAAATGATTTTTTTTAAACATTTAAAATAAAAAAACTATAATAAAACTTTTTAAATTAACAAGGACAAAAGAAATATCTTAAAAAGACAATGTTTACATTCTACTTTATTAAAAAAATAAAATATTTACATTACATATTTGACCCCGTTCTTGTTTGTTTTTAAAGCTATCAACTTTTCAACACTTAAAATTCATATTTAAAAATATATATATATTTACTCATTATATATATATATATATATATTTTAAAAAAATATATTTTTTCATTATAATCACCCCTTTTTTGTTCATTGTATGAAAATGATATACAGTGCTGCTCGAAAGTTTGTGAACCCCACAGCGATGGTCAGATTTTTTGTAAAAAAAACTAAAATAACCTTATTAAATGTTAAGTTATACCCAAATCCACAATACTGACATTCCAAATAATGGACTGAAACAAAAGAAATAGTTATATTGTCATTCTTTATTTAACAAAAGTGGTTGATTTAAGAAAAACTCAGATATCATGTGTGCAAAAGTATGTGAACCCCTTCAGTTAATAGGATATTGCGCCTCCTTTTGCAGAGATTACCTCAACCAAACGGTTTCTGTAGTGACTAATCAGCCTCTCACATCTACTTTGGGGGATTTTTGCCCATTCTTCCTTGCAGAACGCAGTCAGTTGAGAGAGGTTTGATGGGCGTCTGGCATGAACTGCTCGCTTCAGGTCCCGCCACAGCATTTCAATGGGATTTAGGTCAGGACTTTGACTGGGCCAGTCCAGAACACGAATCTTCTTCTTTTTCAGCCATTCCTTGGTTGTATTGCTGGAATGCTTTGGATCATTATCATGTTGCATGATCCACCTTCTGCCAAGCTTTAACTTCAAAACAGATGGCGTCAGGTTATGAATATTCCTCAGAATTCATGATTCCCTGGACTATGTGGAGTTGTCCAGGTCCTGAGGATGAAAAGCAAGCCCAGATCTTGACATTCCCACCTCCATGCTTCACTGTTGGGAGAAGGTTCTTTTGGTGGTATGCAGTGTTGACTTTTCGCCAGACATGGCGGTTTTGGTTGTGACCAAACAGTTCAATTTTGCACCTACATCAGTTGATGAAAACTCTTTTTAATTTAGTCTCGACAACACAACTGTCAAAAAAACAAAAAAAAAAACTACTGAATTGATTGATTAGGAAATCAGGTTGAAATAATAGAAAATTCCAAAATGTTGAGGGGGTTCACAAACTTTTGAGCAGCACTGTATCTAATAAGAATTTTTTTTCAACATTTAAAATAAACAATTATTTAAAAAAACTTTTTAAATTAACAAGGACAAAAGAAATATTTTAAAAAGAGAATATTTACATTCTACTTTATTAAAAAATAGAATATTTACACTCTATTTACAAAAAATACATGAACCATTTGTTGTTCATTATATAAAAATAGCTACAAGTAAACCTTATATATATATATATATATACAGACACACACACACACACACATATATATATATATATTCTACTTTTTTTGTTTTTGTTCTTCAATTTAAAAAAATGGGAGAAAAAAGACAAGAATTCATCCTGGTTTTTTCACCCTTCTGTAGAAATTCAAATTGTACAATAAAAATGAAGAATACAGATCAGAATATTTGTTATTAAGATACATATTGATCGAAAGATGAGTTTGGCAGCCCTGCATTAGTTTTTGATTGTGTTTGTAGATAAAAGCTCTGGCAAGCTGGGATGCTTCGGCTGGATTTTGGTGATCATTTCCCTCCTCTTCATCGGCGTCACCTTCCCGCTTACCATTTTCATGTGTGTCAAGGTACTGTATAGTAGGGGTGTGTCATCTTAGGCACCCAACGATTCCATTCGATTCGATTACGATTCAGGGTGCTACGATTCGATTATTGAACGATGTTCACTGTACTGACGATCATCATGATTACTGATGCATCGTACATTACTAATTATTAAAGTAGCCAAATGAGCAGTGCTGGCCAAAAGTATTGGCACCCCTGCAAGATAATGCTCCATTTCTCCCAGAAAATGATTCCAATCACAAATTCTTTGGTAATAATATCTTCATGGATTTTGCTTGCAATGAAAAACACAAAAGAGAATGGGAAAAAAAATTAAATCATTATCATTTTACACAAAACTCCAAAAATGGGCCGGACAAAAGTATTTACACCCTTTGAAAAATCATGTGATGCTTCTCTAATTTGTGTAATTAACAGCACCTGTTACTTACCTGTGGCACATAACAGGTGGTGGCACTAACTAAATCACACTTGCAGCCAGTTAAAATGGATTAAAGTTGACTCAATCTCTGTCCTGTGTCCTTGTGTGTATCACATTGAGCATGGGGAAAAGAAACAAGACCAAAAAATTTTCTGAGGACTTGAGAAGCAAAATTGTGAGGAAGCATGGGCAATCTCAAGGCTACAAGTCCATCTCCAAAGACCTGAATGTTCCTGTCTCTACCGTGCGCAGTGCCATCAATAAGTGTAAAGTCCACGGCACTGTGGCCGACTTCCCTAGATGTGGATGGAAAAGAAAAACAAGAGATATCAATGAAAGATTGTGCGGATGGTGGATAAAGAACCTCGACTGACATCCAAACAAGTTCAAGCTGTCTGTCAAGTTCAAATATGAATCCTTAGGTAGACATTTATAATATTTCCCAAAATAAGGAGAGAAGGCACTCAATTTGGTTGAAAATCTTGCAAGGAGAAAGAGGAAGCTAATTAGCTTCAGCCATCGTTCTAAAAAACACTTCCTTCCGCTTTTTATTATCAGTAGGACGGCCCTAGTAACAAGAGAGGTGCCAAACCTAAAGGGATGTGGAGCAAAGCAGAGGACACCTCTATGAATTTGGTTGGCTATGTGTATGCACGTAGGTGGGATTAATACATGTGTGTCAGCACATTCCAGCAAAGCAAAAACTGTCTTGTTGTGTCCTCTTGCCCTTTGGAAGGCAAGAGACTTCAAGGCTTCTTCAAGAAAAACATTCCCTCTTATAAGCAAAGCATTTCTTCAGCTACTGCTGACAGCTACTAATTACAGCAATTACAGTGGGGCAAATAAGTATTTAGTCAACCACCAATTGTGCAAGTTCTCCTACTTGAAAAGATTAGAGAGGCCTGTATTTGTCATCATGCATAAACCTCAACCACGAGAGACAGAATGTGGTAAAAAACAAAAAACAAAAACAAAAAACAATAGAAAATCACATTGTTTGATTTTTAAATAATTTATTTTCAAATTAGAGTGGAAAATATGTATTTGGTCACATACAAACAAGCAAGATTTCTGACTGTCAAAGAGGTCTAACTTCTTCTTACGAGGTCTAACGAGGCTCCACTCGTTACCTGTATTAATGGCACTTGTTTTAACTCATTATCGGTATAAAGGACACCTGTCCACAACATCAGTCAGTCACACTCCAAACTCCACTATGGGCAAGACCAAAGCGCTGTCGAAGGACACCACAGACAAAATTGTAGACCTGCACCAGGCTGGGTAGACTGAATCTGCAGTTGGTCTCTCATGGTTGAGGTTTACCCATGTTGACAATTACAGGCCTCACTAATCTTTTCAAGTAGGAGAACTTGCACAATTGGTGGTTGACTAAATACTTCTTTGCCCCACTGTATATAGGAAAGTCAATTACATGCAATAACACTTTTCGACCATCAGGAGGGGCCTGCCGCCCCCTTAAAATCCGCATATGTGTTTACCAGATTGTTACAGGTGCGCAGTAATATATTGGTATTCATTATTATTATTACTATTATTATTATAATTTATAATCTTGAACCTGGCAGCCAATGTAATAGGGTGGTAGGTGTTTGTTTTTTTTCTCTGGCATGGCTCCCGAGGTGTGGCCTCCTCTCTGCCTGGGCTGCCGGCCGTGGGAGTGGGGGGAGGTTGGGGCTCCGGTCTCGCGTCGCCCCACGGCGGCTCCTCGGCGTTCTCCTGCCTCCGCCTTCCCCTCTCTTCTCTAACTGGGATTCCGCCCTGTGCTCCGCCGCGGATCGCTGGCTGGGCGGCGGTGTATCGGCTGGATGTTGCCCGCCACGGCTGGGGACCCTGCCCTGGGCTTGTTGGACCGCTGGGGGCCCCGTGGCGTGCGGTGTCGGCTGGGGGGCTGCGGCTCGTGGCCCGGGTGGGCAAACAGGTTTGGGGACGGGCGTGGGGTTGGCGGTGCGTCCCCTCTTGCCATCCCCGAGGGCCAGTAGATGGGCGCGCGGGTGGCCCGGGGGACCACCCTGGATTCTGGGGGGGAGGGGGGCAAGGGCTCCTTTGCTGGGCTGCGGGAGGAGGGATGGCCTGCGCTGCCCCCACCCCCCGGGCTGGCTGGGTGGGGGCCGAGGCCCTGTGTCAGCGCCCGCGTGGCGTCTCCGCTCGTCTGCGTGGCTGCTGCGTGCCCGGCGGGGCTCGCATGCGGCTTGATATTATTGGGCACTCTTGGGCGGACTCTTAGACTCCCCCACCTTCTTCCACCTCTTTCCCTGGTCAACAGGCCCCCCACACGGCGTCAACCGGAAATACATTTAGCTGACGATAGCACCAACATATTAGTAGTTAGTGTAGTTAGGCTTTCAATGTATTTCTTGTTGTTGTTTGGGTTTCTTATCTTTCTTCTCTTGTGTTTCTTTTCTTCTGTTCCCCCATAAACTCTTCCTGTTCGCTGTTTTGTCATAATAAATGAGTTATGTTGAATGATCACAAAGGGAGTATGTCAGACTCTCAATGTGAAACATTAAAACTGTTCGGACTATCTGGGCACTTAGACTTCCATTCTCAAACAGCTGAACACGATAGGTTAAAAAAAAATATATATATATATATATATATATAATCCTGTTGAGTGTTTTTTTTTTTTTTTGTCAGAAATTGGACACTCGTTAATCATATAGCTGGGTCTCCCTAAAAAAAAATCCCATGTTTACCTAATTTGCAAGCAGTATACTGGTTGATGACAAAACTGGTAGAAAATAAAATATAGATTCATCCCTTTGTAGTCTTATGCATTTATTATGAAAGTATCGGTTAAACAGATAAAATTAGAGGAAAACTCTCCATGTCGATTTGTGCTTTGACAACGCAGATAGTCCAGGAATACGAGCGTGCCGTCATCTTCAGGCTGGGTCGAATTGTGGACAGGAAAGCCAAAGGACCCGGTAGGACTTACGCGACTATTACAGAAATTTCTGAGCAAGCGAGCCCAAAAGAAAAATCGGGTCTCTTGTTTTGAACTTTCCAGGGCTTTTCTTCGTCATCCCTTGCACGGATAACTTTGTCAAAGTGGACCTGAGGACCGTGTCTTTTGACATTCCGCCGCAAGAGGTAACATGTCACCTGTTTTTTATGTCTATTTAAGCGTGGCGCCGATATAGTCTCCTTAATTTTACGGCACTAAAACCACCTCATGGGAATTGGCGATTACTAAGCAATAACGTGCCAATGTTGAGCGATAAATGCGATAAGAGATCTAGTTTCCAACTGTTAGCTGCCCTACCGAAGATGGCCGCCAGCTTCGCACAAGCCTTTAAAAAAGCAGGGCTTGTCGCCCTTCCCAAGAGGGTGGCAGTCATACAATCGCGTGGCGGCCTATCATCCTTCACGTTCCTTCGCTGCCAACCCTCCTGCTTCAAGTGAATTGGACGTCATGAGCCATCAAAACGAATAAGCTATTCAAGCAGCCTCTGAGCGTGAGCATCATGATAGCAATGACTTTACATTCAAGTGGCTATGCTAAGACTAAGAAAAAATATGGTATCAGTACAGTCTTGAACGGAATCAGTGTATTGTGACTCCATTTTAATCTGGCAAACGGCTTACCAGATCCTGACCAAGGACTCGGTGACGGTGTGCGTGGACGGCGTAGTGTACTTCCGCATCCGCTGTCCCATCTCGTCGGTGGCCAACGTGAGCAACGCCCACTCGTCCACTCGCCTGCTGGCCCAGACCACGCTCAGGAACGCGCTGGGAACCAAAAACCTGGCCGAGCTGCTGTCCGATAGGGAGGGCGTCTCGCTCGACATGCAGGTTGCCTATTGTAGGGCATTTTCTGTTCATATTGGGTCACTTCCTGTTGATTTGGGAGCAATTTTGGAACACGAACTCCTCATATTATGTCAGTTCCTGTTGATATGGGGCATTTCTGGGTCACTTCCTGTTCATATTATGTCACTTCCTGTTGATATTGGGTCACTTCCTGCTGATTTTATAGCATTTCCGGTCCCATCCTGCTCATACTGGGTCACTTCCTGTTGATTTGGGGCATTCCAAGGTCACTTCCTGATCATTTTGAGGCACTCCACAGTAACGTCTTGTAGATATTGGGTCACTTCATGTTGATTTGGGGGCATTTTGGTTCACTTCCTGTTGATTTGGGGGAAGTTCAGGGTCACTTCCTGTTTATTTGGGGGCAGTTGGGTCACTTCCTGTTCATATTGGGTCACTTCCTGTTCATTTTGAGGCACTCCTTGGTGATTTCCTGTCGATATTAGGTCACTTCCTGTTTATTTTGGGGCATTTCTGTGTCACTTCCTGTTCATTTTGAGGCACTCCACACTAATGTCTTGTAGATATTGGGTCACTTCATGTTGATTTGGGGGCATTTTGGTTCACTTCCTGTTGATTTGGGGGAAGTTCAGGGTCACTTCCTGTTGATTTGGGGACAGTTCAGGGTCACTTCCTGTTCATATTGGCTCACTTTCTGTTCATTTTGAGGCACTCCTTGGTGATTTCCTGTCGATATTAGGTCACTTCCTGTTTATCTGGGGGCACTCCATGGTGATTTCCTGTAGATATTGGGGCATTCGAGGGTCACTTCCTGTTCATTTTGAAGCACTCCATGGTGACTTCCTGTAGATATTGGGTCACTTCCTGTTGATTTTTGGACATTTCGGTGTCACTTCCTGTTGATTTTGGGGAATTTCAGGGTCACTGCCTGTTCATATTAGGTAACTTCCTATTGATTTGGGGGCATTACTGGGTCACTTCCTGTTTATATTGGGTCACCTCCTGTATGTATATTTGGGGGCATTTCAGGCCCACTTACTGTTCACATGATGTCACTTGGGTTGCATGCAAAATTACCATTAATTACATCATTTTTTTTCTTCCCTAAAAATGATCCATGTCACGATCATTTTGTTTCCGCAACGCACAGAACTGACCTCCATTGTCTCATTAGCAATCGTTGGACGAGGCCACGGACGCGTGGGGCATCAAGGTGGAGCGCGTGGAGATCAAAGACATCAAGTTACCTCAGCAGCTGCAGCGGGCCATGGCGGCCGAGGCCGAAGCCAGTCGGGAGGCCCGCGCCAAGGTGAGTGCACGCCCAAAATCGTCCGTTTCATTTCATGAATTTGCGGCGTTCGTCAGATGATCGCGGCAGAGGGCGAGATGAAGGCGTCGCGGGCCCTGAAGGAGGCGTCGCTGGTCATCGCCGAGGCGCCGTCGGCCTTGCAGCTGCGCTACCTGCAGACGCTCAGCAGCATCGCCGGCGAGAAGAATTCCACCATCGTGTTCCCGCTTCCCATCGAATTGCTACGGGGCTTCGCGGAGGGGAAGTGATGAATGAGCTTCCTTGGCAAGCTATCTTCATGTTAATAATAGAGCATATTCATACTAGGATTGTCAAAAGTGTGGGAATGTATACACTGCTGGCCAAAAGTATTGGAACCCCTGGAATTCTGTCAGATAACGCTCAATTTCTCCCAGAAAATGATTGCAATTACAAGTGCTTTGGTAGTAACATCTTCATTGATTTTGCTTGCAATGAAAAAACACAAAAGACAATGAAAAAAAAAAAACATTAATTCATTATCATTTTACAAAAAAATGGGCCGGACAAAAGTATTGGCACCCTTTGAAAAATCATGTGATGCTTCTCTAATTTGTGTAATTAACAGTAACTGTTACTTACCTGTGACACATACAGTGCCCTCCATAATTATTGGCACCCCTGAAAAAGATGTGTTTTTTAGCTTCTTATATATATATTTTTAATTCAAATAATATGGGACCTTGATGGTAAAAAAGAGAAAAATCCAACATTCAATACAAGTGCATTCATTCAGTGGGGGGAAAAAATCCCACATAAATTAAATATTATTTAACATCAAATAATGTGTGTCACAATTATTAGCACCCCTGGTGTTAATACTTTGTACAACCCCCTTTTGCCAACAAAACAAGGTCTGGGGACTGAGATGGCCATGGGAGGAGCTTGATTTTGTGTCTGGTGAACCATTTCTGTGTAGATTTGGCCATATGTTTAGGGTCATTGTCTTGCTGAAAGACCCAGTGACGACCCATCTTCAGCTTTCGGGCAGAGGGCAACAGATTTTGATTTCAAATTTCCTGGTATTTCAAAGAATTCATGATGCCATGCACCCTAACAAGGTTCCCAGGGCCTTTGGAAGCGAAACAGCCCCACAGCATCACTGACCCACCCCCATACTTCACAGTGGGTACGAGGTGCTTTTCAGCATGCGCATCTTTCGTGGCACGCCAGACTCACTTAGAGTGTTTGTTGCCAAAAAGCTCAATCTTGGTCTCATCTGACCAGGCTTGCTGTTTCGACCCCGAAATTTCCCAAAACCCCAGGAATTGAACATTGAGCAGGAAATGACCTGTAAAAGCGACAAAGTGTGTCCCAAAATCAACAGGAAGTGACCCGATAACTTCCCAAAATTGCAGGAAGTGGCCAGTCAATAGGAACTAACCCATTAAAAACAACAAAAAAAGTGTCCTCAAATCAACAGGAAGTGACCCGAAAACTTTCCAAAATTGCAGGAAGAGGCCAGTCAATAGGAACTGACAAATAAGAACAACAAAAAGTGTCCCAAAATCAACAGGAAGTTAGCCAGAAATTCCCCAAAATTGCAGGAAGAGGCCAGTCAATGGGAACTGACAAATAAGATCGGTGAAAGTGAACATTGAACGGGAAGTGACCCGTAAAATCAACAACAAAGTGTCCCAAAATCAACAGGAAGTGACCCGGAAATCACCCACAAACCCAGGATTTGAACATTGAACAGGAAATGACCCGTAAAAGTAACAAAAAAGTGTCCCAAAATCACCAGGAAGTGACCTGTAAATCCCCCAAAACCCCAGGAAGTGAACATTGAACAGGAAATGACCCGTGAAAGCAACAAAAGTGTCCATTAAAATCAACAGGAAGTGACCCGAAAACTCCCCAAAATTGCAGGAAGTGGCCAGTCAATAGAAATTGACCCATAAAAACAACAAAAAGTGTCCCAAAATCAATTCAAAAATTCCCCCAAATTGCAGGAAGTGACTATTGAACAGGAAGTGACCCGTAAAAGCGACAAAAAGTCTCCCAAAACCAACAGGAAGTGACACAGAAATGACCCAAAATCGGTGAAAGTGAGCATTGAACAGGAAGTGACCCGTAAAAGCGGCAAAAATGTGTCCCAAAATCAACAGGAAATGACCCGAAAACTTCCCAAAATTGCAGGAAGTGGCCAGTCAATAGGAACTGACCCATAAAAACAACAGAAAAGTGTCCCAAAATCAACAGGAAGTGACCCGATAACTTCCCAAAATTGCAGGAAGTGGCCACTCAAGAGGAACTAACCCATTAAAAACAAAAAAGTGTCCTCAAATCAACAGGAAGTGACCCGAAAACTTCCCAAAATTGCAGGAAGAGGCCAGTCAATAGGAACTGACAAATAAAAACAACAAAAAAGTCTCCCAAAATCAACAGGAAGTTACCCAGAAATTCCCCAAAATTGCAGGAAGTGACCACTCGACTGAAAGTGACCCGTAAAAGCGACAAAAGTCTCCCAAAACCAACCAAGTGACACAGAAATGACCCAAAATCGGTGAAAGTTAACATTGAACGGGAAGGGAGCCGTAAAATCAATGACAAAGTGTCCTAAAATCAGCAGGAAGTGACCTAGAAATCACCCAAAACCCCAGGAAGTGAACACTGAACAGGAAATGAGCCGTAAAAGCAACAAAAAATGTGTCCCAAAATCACCAGGAAGTGACCTGTAAATCCCCCAAAACCCCAGGAAGTGAACATTGAACAGGAAATGACCCGTGAAAGCAACAAAAGTGTCCATTAAAATCAACAGAAAGTGATCTGAAAACTCCCCAAAATTGCAGAAAGTGGCCAGTCAAAAGGAGTTGACCCATAAAAACATCCAAAAAATGTCCCAAAATCAACAGGAAGTGACCCAGAAATTCCCCAAAATTGCAGGAAGTGACCACTGAACCGGCCAAGTGACCCGTAAAAGTGACAAAAAGTGTCCCAAAACCAACAGGAACTGACAGAGATTACCCAAAATCGGAGAAAGTGAACACTCAACATTAAGTGACCCGTACAATCACCAAAAAAGTGTTCCAAAATCAACAGGAAGTGGTCATTGAACAGGAAGTAACCCATAAAAGCGACAAAAAGTGTCCCAAAATGAACAATAAGTGACCTGGAAATTCCCCAAAATTGCAGGAAGTGACTATTGAACAGGAAGTGACCCGTAAAAGCGACAAAAGTCTCCCAAAACCAACCAAGTGACACAGAAATGACCCAAAATCGGTGAAAGTTAACATTGAACGGGAAGGGAGCCGTAAAATCAATGACAAAGTGTCCTAAAATCAGCAGGAAGTGACCTAGAAATCACCCAAAACCCCAGGAAGTGAACACTGAACAGGAAATGAGCCGTAAAAGCAACAAAAAATGTGTCCCAAAATCACCAGGAAGTGACCTGTAAATCCCCCAAAACCCCAGGAAGTGAACATTGAACAGGAAATGACCCGTGAAAGCAACAAAAGTGTCCATTAAAATCAACAGAAAGTGATCCGAAAACTCCCCAAAATTGCAGAAAGTGGCCAGTCAAAAGGAGTTGACCCATAAAAACATCCAAAAAATGTCCCAAAATCAACAGGAAGTGACCCAGAAATTCCCCAAAATTGCAGGAAGTGACCACTGAACCGGCCAAGTGACCCGTAAAAGTGACAAAAAGTGTCCCAAAACCAACAGGAACTGACAGAGATTACCCAAAATCGGAGAAAGTGAACACTCAACATTAAGTGACCCGTACAATCACCAAAAAAGTGTTCCAAAATCAACAGGAAGTGGTCATTGAACAGGAAGTAACCCATAAAAGCGACAAAAAGTGTCCCAAAATGAACAATAAGTGACCTGGAAATTCCCCAAAATTGCAGGAAGTGACTATTGAACAGGAAGTGACCTGTAAAAGCAACAAAAAAGTGTCCCGTAAATGCCCTAAAATCAACAGGAAATGATCTAAAATGAACAGGAAGTGACATGGAATCGTTTTTTGGGATTTTTTTTATAAAATTGGGTATCAGTACAGTATCGTCGTTAGGCGATACCACACAGTCGGAGTCAGTATCGGATGCCAAAAAATGGTATCGGTGCAACACCAATCATAAACAGGACTAAACTTATCGAGGACCAGCTTCAGGCGCCCGCCGCCTCCATCATGAACTTCCGCGTGAACTCGTAAGCCCAGAAGAGGGCGCCATTGGCAGGGAAAGTCCGAATCATGGTAGGGGTGAGGCCCGAGTAAAGCGCGCGAAAGCCTGTTGGGCACAACGCGAATCCACAATCGGAATCCTTCTGGAAAACAGCGCCCTCAAGGGATCATTTAAAAGCATACCCTCATTGCGTACGATCCCCAGGAAGGTCTTCAGGAAGCCCTCCTGCCTCCCGGCTAAGGAGTAGACTTGGATTCTGGACTTGACGCAGTCGATGGGGTAGATCAAGAGCCAGAGGCAAGCGCCGCCGAAACCGCCGCTGAACATCAGCGCCGCCGTTCCTGCCAAAGTTTGGACGGTAAACGAGAGGTGGGCAGAGTAGCCAAAAATTGGACTCAAGTAAGAGCAGTGTTACTTCTAAATTATTTTACTCACGTAAAAGTGAGTGTAGTCATCTAAAAAAGTTAAAGTATTAGGTGAAAATGGTTTTTACTTGGACTTAAGTAACTAGAACATGCAATTTTAGGGTATTTTTAGGTCAATTCCTTGTTAACTAATTGGTTTACCAGTGAATAGGAAGTGACTCACGAATGCCCTAAAATTAACCAAAAATGCCCCAAAATGTATAGGAAGTGACCCAAAATTAACTGTAAATGAACCATATTAGCCCAAAACCAACAGGACATGACCAGTGTACAGAAAGTGACCCATTAATGACCAGAAATCAACAGGAAGTGACCTGGAAATGCCCCGAAATGAACAGAAAGTGCCCGAAAATCAGCAGGAAATGAAGCATACATGCCCTAAAACCAACTGAAAATGATCCAAAATGTACAAGAAGTGACACGGGAATGCCCCGAAATGTACCGGAAGTAACACACAATCAACAGGAAGTGACACGGGAATGCCCCCAAAATTAACAAAGTGTCCCACAAATGGCCCAAAACCAACATCAAGTGATTCAAAATCAACAGGAAGTAACAAGTGACAAGGAAGTGATCCATAAATAGCATTAACGCCTTCAAATCAAAAGGAAATGATCCGAAACCAACAGGAAGTGACCCGGATATGCCACAAAATCAACAGGAAAGTGACCAGTGAACAGGAGGTGACCATGGAAGGCCCAGAAATCAACAGACAATTGTCCAAAACATACAGGAAGTGACAGGGGAATGCGCCAAAATGTTCCAGAAGTGACCCATAAGCAGCAGGAAGTGATCCATAAATGCCTTGAAATCAATAGGAAATGATCCAAAATCAAGAGGAAGTGACCTGAAAATACCCCAAAATCAGCAGGAAGTGACTGGTGAACAGGAAATGACCACGAAAAGCCCTAACACCAATCGGAAATGACCCCAGAATTTTGGAGAAATGTAATGAAAGTGTCCAAAAATCAACATGAAGAAACTCATAAATGACTCAAAATCACTAGATAGTGACAGGAAATTAACAGGACGTGACCTAGGCCTGGCCGAAAATCATCAGAAAGTAACCTAAATTCAACAGAAAGTGACCTGAAATGTATAGGAAGTGATCAATGAACAGGAAGTCACCATGAAAGCCCTCAAATCAAAAGGAAATGATCCATAATGTGCGAGAAATCATCCCAGAATGCCTCCAAATGTACAGGAGGTCTCCAAAAATCAACAGGAAGTGACCTGGAAATGCCATGAAATCAATAGAAAATGACCTGAAACCAACAGGAAGTGACCTGGAAATGCTCCAAAATCAGCAGGAAGTGACCATGTAAGGCACAAAAATCAACAGAAAACTGTCCAAAATAAACAGGATGTGACCCGCAAATGCCCACAAATCAACAGCCAGTGAACAGCAAGTGACCATGGAAGGCCACAAAGTAAACAGGATGTGACCAGTGAACAGGAATTGACACACAAATAGCTCAAAGCCAACATAAAGTGATGCAAAATCAACAGGAAGTGACTAGTGAAAAGGAAGTGATACATAAATGCCTCAAAATCAACAGAAAATGATCCAAAATCATCAGGAAGTGATCTGTAAATGCCCTAAAATCAACAGGAAATCATCCAAAATCAACAGGAAGTGACTTGGAATTTTGGAAATATCCCAAAATCAACTGGAAAGTGACCAGTGAACAGGAAGTGACCATGGAAGACCCCAAAATAAACAGGAAATGACCACTGAACAGGAAGTGACCACGAAAGGCCCCAAAAATCAACAGAAAATTGTCCAAAATATACATGAAGTGACACAGTCATGCTCCAAAATCAACAGAAAAGGATCCAAAACTCAGCAGGAAGTGACCTGGAAATACCCCCCAAAACCAAGATAATGTGATGTAAAATCAACAGGAAGTGACTAGTGGGAAGAAAGTGATCCACAAACGCCTAAAAATCAAATGAAAATGATCCAAAATCAACAGGAAGTGACCTGGAAATACCCCAAAATCAGCATGAAGTGAGTGGTGAACAGGAAATGACCACGAAAAGCCCTAACACCAATCGGAAATGACCCCAGAATTTGGAGAAATGTAATGAAAGTGTCCAAAAATCAACAGGAGGAAACCCATAAATGGCTCAAAATCAATTGATAGTGGCAGGAAATCGACAGGATGTGACCTAGACATGGCCGAAAATCATCAGAAAGTAACCTAAATCCAACAGAAAGTGACCTGGAAATCCCCCAAAATAAATAGGAAGTGACCTATGAACAGGAAGTCACCATGAAAAGTCCACAAATCAAGAGGAAATTATCCATAATGTGCAGGAAATTATCTGAGAATGCCTCCAAATGTACAGGAGGTCTAAAAAAAAATCAACAGGAAGTGACCTGGAAATGCCATGAAATCAATAGAAAATGACCTGAAATCAACAGGAAGTGACCACGGAAGGCCCAAAAATCAACAGAAAATTGTCCAAAATATACAGAAAGTGACACGGAATGCCGCAAAATGTACCGGAAGTTACCCACAATTAACAGGAAGTGACCCACAAATGCCCACAAATCAACAGCCAGTGAACAGCAAGTGACCATGGAAGGCCCCAAAGTAAACAGGAAGTGACCAGTGAACAGGAATTGACCCACGAATAGCTCAAAGCCAACATAAAGTGATGCAAAATCAACAGGA
The DNA here is from genome assembly GCF_030265065.1 of Corythoichthys intestinalis. Lineage (NCBI taxonomy): Eukaryota > Metazoa > Chordata > Actinopteri > Syngnathiformes > Syngnathidae > Corythoichthys > Corythoichthys intestinalis. The sequence goes on from NC_080400.1 coordinate 5,202,245, forward strand.
AATGACTAGTGAAAAGGAAGTGATACATAAATGCCCCAAAATCAACAGAAAATGATCCAAAATCATCAGGAAGTATCTGTAAATGCCCTAAAATCAATAGGAAATCATTCAAAATCAACAGGAAGTGACCTGGAAATACACCAAAATCAACTGGAAAGTGACCAGTGAACAGAAAGTGATCTTTAAATGCCCTAAAATCAACAGGAAATCATCCAAAATCAACATGAAGTGACCTGGAAATACCCCAAAATCAACTGGAAAGTGACCAGTGAACAGAAAGTGATCTTTAAATACCCTAAAATCAACAGGAAATCATCCAAAATCAACAGGAAGTGACCTGGAAATACCCCAAAATAAACAGGAAATGACCACTGAACAGGAAGTGACCACGAAAGGCCCAAAAAAATCAACAGAAAATTGTCCAAAATATAGATGAATTGACAATGTCATGCTCCAAAATCAACAGAAAAGGATCCAAAAATCAACAGGAAGTGACCTGGAAATACCCCAAACACACACATAAAGTGATGTATAATCAACAGTAAGTGACTAGTGGGAAGAAAGTGATCCACAAACGCCTAGAAAGCAACTGAAAATGATCCAAAATCAACAGGAAGTGACCTGGAAATGCCATGAAATCGACACAAAACCATCCAAAATGAACACAAAGTGACCTGGAAATGCCCCAAAATCAACTGGAAAGTGACCAGTGAACAGGAAGTGACCCATGAAAACTGTAAAGTCAATAGGAAATGATCCAAAATGTACAGGAAGTGACTGCGGAATGCCCCAAAAATGTACCGGAAGTGACCCAAAACCAACAAGAAGGGACCTGGAAATGCCCTAAAATCAACTAGAAAGTGACCAGTGAATGCTGTAAAATCAACAGGAAATGGTACAAAATGTACAGGTCGTGACACCGGAATGCTCCAAGATCAACAGGAAGTGACCCATAAATAGCTCAAAACCTACATAAAGTGATGCAAAAACCACAGGAAGTGACTAGTGAAAAGGAAGTGATCCATAAATGCCCTACAATCAACAGAAAATGATCCAAAATCATCAGTAAGTGATCTGTAAATTCCCAAAAATCAATAGGAAATCATCCAGAATCGACAGGAAGTTACCTGGAAATACCCCAAAAGCAACATAAAGTGATGCAAAATCAACAGGAAGTGATTAGTGAAAAGGAAATGATCCATAAATGCCCAAAAACCAACTGAAAATGATCCAAAATCAACAGGAAGTGACCGTAGAAGGTCCCAAAGTAAACAGGAAGTGACACATAATTACCCCAAAACCAACATAGAATGATGAAAAATCATCAGGAAGTGACTAGTGAAAAGGAAGTGGTCCCTGAATGCCCCAAAATGAACAGAAAATGATCCAAAATCAACAGGAAGGGATCTGTATATGCCCTAAAATCAATTGGAAGTCATCCAAAATCATACAGGAAGTGGGCTGGAAATACCCCCAAAACCAACATTAAAGTGATGCAAAATCAACAAGGGATTCACCTGTAAATGCCCTGAAATCAATAGAAAATGACCCAAAAGCAACAGGAAGTGACCTGGAAATGCCCTTAAATCAACTGGAAAGTGACCAGTAGACAGGAAGTGACCTGACATGAATGCTGTAAAATCAACAGACAATGGTCCAAAATGCACAGGCAGTGACACCGGAGTGCTCCAAAATCAACAGGAAGTGACCCAAAAATACCACAAAACCGACAGAAAGTTACCCAAAATCAAATTGGATTCAGAATCAATCTTCAAGTCACTTGAGTGTTCTTAACTTGGAATATATTTAACTTGAGTGTTATTCGGATGACTCCTGGAGTAATATACAGTGGTATGAAAAAGTATCTGAACCTCACATTTCTGCATATAATCACCATCAAATGTGATCTGATCTTTGTCAGAATCAAACAGATGTAAAAACAGTGTCTGCTTTAACTAAAACCACCCAAACATGTATAGCTTTTCATATTTTAATGAGGATAGCATGCAAACAATGACAGAAGGTGGGGAAATAAGTAAGAAGGAGACTTGAAGAGCAATTGAAACCAATTTTTACCAAACATTTTAAGTCAGGTGTGTACCCAATCACTGATGAGTGGTTTAAAGCTGCCCTACCCACTATAGACCCTACCCACGTGACGTCACAACTCCGCCCTCCTGACTGGTGCCGCCCAATTGTCCGTCAACACATCGTGTTTACCTGTTACGGCTACGTACATTCCTCCTATTTACGACGTGTTTTTCTGCTCGTTAACATTAATAATCAAAATGGTGAAGGCGTGTGTGGCGGTCTGTTGCAATAACAGAGAAGATAGACTAAGAGACTTGAAGTTCTACCGGATTCCGAGAGACCCGGAGAGGAGAGAGCGAGATGGGCTGCTGCAATTCGACGAGAAAACTGGGCTCCAAACGATTACCACAGATTATGTAGTAGTCATTTTATATCTGGTAAGATGCATTTAATATATATTTAGAGGGTTTTGGGCTGACAACCACAATTAAGATCATTGCTAGGTAGGGCTGCAGCTATCGAATATTTTAGTAATCGAGTAATCGACTGAAAATTCTATCGATTAATCGAGTAATCGGATAAAACAAATATAATTTTAGGTGAGGAGCAATTATAAATATACATGAGAAAACAAGACATTTCATCTAATCTCTAACCATTTTCAGTCAATCAATGTCTTTATTTTCGATGTATATTGTTGAAAACAGCCAACAATTGCATCTCAGATGTAACTAGAATTAAAAAAAAAAAAGACAAATTCACTGCTTTCACTCAAAAAACCTTTAGATCTTATTAATATATATATATATATATATATATATATATATATATATATATATATACCTAAAAATGCCATTACGCTTGATGACACACATCACTTAAAAGTTTTCCCACGTGTTTCAATTGAATTTCTATTTGTGTCAAGCCATTTTTAAGTTCTAGTTAAGTTTTACGCTACTCTAAACTGTAAGTCCTGATAGGATTTTGAGTTTTTGCAGTGTTCAAAATAAATGTATGATACAGGCTGTATTGGAGCACATTAGGGACCAGTGCTACTTGGTGTTTTATCCAGCAATGACTACTAAGCTAAAATTGATAGTTAGCATTATTGAGTTTTTATTTTACACCCTTATCACTCCACAAAGCTATGTTATGTTAAAGCCTGTATGTAAGACACGTTAGCCAGGCATCGAAAGTGGTCATAATTAATAGAAACCTAGCCCTCCGCAGGGCTAACGTTACGTGAGCTAGTGACTCAGACAGTAACGTTAATCTTATTCATTAGCGCTTAGCGCTCTTTATTAGCGCGTAGCGCTCTACTGCTTTAAGATGGCGGCTGTTTATTAACGCTGCCCAGACGCGGCCTAGTCTGTCGTTATGCATCTAGTTCAACATACATGTGATCTCTATTAGACTCATCAAATGCTACCTGCTACCAACTTAACATCATGCGGGCTAGTTTTTAGCATCGTCGGCGTAGTTTGGAGCGGCTGTCGGCTGCGGAAATGTTTAAAAAAAAAATTTTTTTATTGCTTCTTCCTCTACGCACGTGACGTCAGCGCGTTGTCCCGCATTAAAAGTAGTCCGAGCGAAACGTGATACTTAGAGCTGTCAAAATAAACGATTACTCGAGGTGAATAAAATTACTCGGATCAGTTTTTAAACTCGAGTTACTCGAGTTGCTCGAGTATTCGTTTCAGCTCTATTGCTAGGCTAATCGCCGACAACATACACGTATGTATGTAGTGAGAGTGCTATCGCTAAACCATATAAACATTAAAAGCCCTAACTCCATTGACAGCGACATGAAATACATTAGACTTGACAGTGGATGTTAGCAAGAACAAAAGATTTTGAATTGAAAATTTCGTAACTCACCTTTCCAAGCACAAGATAGATTCCTGCCGAATTTTCGTGGACGAGGACCTGTTTCACCCAACCGGCAACGAAGTATTTATAAGCCTCCAAGCTCTTAAAGTTTTTCAAACTTTCGTGAGAATAGGCTGATTTTGTGTGGACAAGATAGTTGTACATATCAGGGTAGCTAGCAGATGTCAGGCAAATACGGCGGAGACAGCGGGTCGAAAAACATCGATTTAGGCATCAAATATGGATCTGGTGAATGGATAAACTGAAGCTTTTCCACATAACGCCTTTTATGCAACGCATCAAGTGAGTTTACGGCATCCGAAAGCACCGGGTCTTCCATGAAATGCATTATAAATTGCTCGATCAATTGAGACCATTGATAATACAGACACAAAATGACGGACAAGGGGGCGGAACAATACAGCGATCACGTGATTTTGTGACGTCGGTGGGTAGGGTCTATAAAACACACACTTGGTAAGAAATGTCTTGATGAGAAGCATTGTCTGATGTGCATCATGGCTTGGTCAAAAGAGCTGCCTGAAGAACTGCGATCAAGGATTGTTGATTTGTATAAAGCTGGGAAAGGATGCAAAACCATCTTTAAAGGCTGTATGTTCATCAATCGAGAGTCAGAGAAGTTGTCAACAAATGGAGAGTTCTGCACTGTTGCTTCTCTCCCAAGGAGTGGCCGTCAACCAAAGATAACGCCAAGAGTTCAGCGCAGAATACTCAGAGAGGTAAAAAAGAACCCTAAAGTGTCTACGAAAGAATTGCCAAAATCACTGGCACAGTCCAATATCTCTGTGCACACATCAACTATACCTAAGGCTATGGCCAATAATTTATAAAAAAAAAAACATTGTTGCTCGTTTAATGTTTGCAAAAAGGCACTTGGACACTCCACACAGGGTCCCCCCAGGATTGATAAATCTAAATTCAAGACGTTTAAGACCTTTTTTAATGCCGTTTCAACTGAAAATTAATACTTTTCTCCCACCCATTATTTAGATAATATTTAATCATATTAAAAAAACAAAGCACTGAACATCAAATTTAACCTCAATTACTAAGTGTGTTTGACAAAAGAATGCACATTTATTGAAGATACAATTAAAACAAAAAGTTTTGTGCCACAGACCGGCCCTCTTCATGTCATGACCTACCTTATTAAAATATTGTAATAATAATCGTGCTGTCAAGCATTCATTTTTTAAAATCGTGACTAAACGCATGCTGTCAATAGTAAACTTGCGATTTTTTAAAATGCATAAATTATATATTTCAATTTCTAAATACACCTATTAGCACAGGAGTTCATCAAATTTAAGCCTCATTAGAAACAAGAAAAGAGTTTTCCTTTACACTTGTAAAGATGAATCAAATATGAATTTTCCCCAAATAACTTGTAAAAAGGGAGGCACGGAGGAAGAGCATGTTTACTGACAGTTCTGAGATCAAGGGCTCAAGCGCAGCTTCTGTGTGATGTTACCATTTTATTTTTGGGGTACTAGCTATAATTTTGTCTTATATTAGACTGCCTTTTTAAAGAATGAGGAACCTTTTGCACGTGTTTTGAATTACACGTGTGGCAAGTGTGTACAAAACTGAAGCTTTTCATCATATTCATTTTTTTTTTTTTTTTGGTTTGTGGTACATGCAAATTGACATACTCAATTTTGTTGGTTTAATCTACCAAAATAAAACAACTTTTACTTGATATTCAAAATTTGGGGGGCGTACTGTATATAGTTTAAATAAATAAAACATTAATGTAATATATCATTACTTATGAGCAGTGTTGTTAATTTTACTTTAAAAAAGTAATTAATTACAGTTACAAATTACTTGTCCCAAAAAGTAATTGCGTTAGTAACTCAGTTTCCTGAATGTAAGAGTAATTAGTTCCTTGGCAAAGTAACTAGTGATAATTTTCATGGTTTTTTTTCTCAAAAAAAAAAAAAAAAAAAAAAGGTCACACAATGTGAAGTTTAAATGGTTTTGGGAACAATTGGCCCTAGCCCAATTCTTTACCCTCCACATAACTAGACACAAGGGTCTTGCGATAACTAGATAGTAACCTTTGCTATGTGTGGAAGTCATTTAAAGTTGTGAATCAACCGTTAAAGTTGTTAAAATTGCTCCCGTTATTGCATTAGTTCCCTTCTGTCAACCTTCAACAATCAACATGTGTAAGTTTTAAGTTTTCGTCATTTAAAGATAGATTTAAGTCAAGATTTTGCCGATTTAGGAGCATTTTAAAATAAATTTTTTAAGAAGTTACTTAGGTTCGCGAGGAAGGATCTCTACATCAGAGCCTTCCTGCGAGGTTTACTGCTTTAAAGAGGAACTGAAGACCTTTCCGGATTTTGGTGTAATTTTATGAATATAAACTTGGGACAAGTTCATCAAAACAACCATGACGTTATCAACACGTAATTGTAAGGATAATGGTCCCTTCGCAAACCCGGAAGTGTGACGTAGGCAACAGAAGACTACCCACAGCTAACATAGCAGCAACAACGATGTCAGTGATATTTCCACCAAAGGTAACCATTCAGGATCGCTCTTTCGTGACGCTACCGATGGCAAAAGCTCCCAGGAAAGATGAACTACAATTAATCCCTACATGTTTGAACCTGAGGCGTCAGATGACGGCGATTTACTTGACACAGCAGATGGCGTCATGACGCCAATTGACAGCTCGACACTTCACGAACGGGAGAGTGAGTGGTAAGTCCAGCATCGTGATTTTTTTTATTAGAATGCGACTACATGGTTGTATATTTTTCCATGCTCTACACATAGCTAAAACTGGATATTAGGTAATGGGACAGCTCCTACCGATCTAAATATGATAAAGCTAGCCCAAAATGTGGCTAAATGAATGATATGTTATTGATATTTCAAAATAAATGACAAAACCATTTTATTTTCCAGGTGTTGCTCTAAACCGTCAAGTAATTACCCTTCCAAGAGTATGCCTGTGTCATCAGGAGATCCCAGACGTGAGAGCCAAACTTGCGGAGGCTGAAGCACTGACAGGGGCATGAATTTCATTAAAAAAATAAAACCATAAATTGTTAACAACATTGACACATTTTGTTGACTGTTTAATGTATTCTATTAGTATATAATATATTGTAATTATATTACATTCTGAAAAAATATTCAATAGGCCGCAATAATAAATGATACCAGGTTTATGTTGAATCTGCATTAGCTTTCGTTGTCAGATTGTGACACAACATGTTATACCAAGCACACAACGGCACACATCAAAGAGCATAATTTTAGTAAGCAACACAAAGTTAGGATAGCAACGGACTAGCGCAACATTGAAAAATGATAATGGCAGTGGGAAATATGTATTTACTCTTTTCTGTAGCATGAAGTGTTCTCTATACAAAGATAATGCATTATCATTAAAATATGAAGGTAACTTGATTTTTAAAAATGTGTACTGTATATATGACTAGTTTATGATTTCATGTCATCAAAATTTGCTACATTTATTTCTCCTAAATCATCGTCATCTGATGTCGCAGACGGAAGAAATTCAGCATCTGGCAGGCCTCATAGGATCTCTTCAGTTGTCATCGCTGGACACCGCATCACTTGGGTCATCATATGACTCGACCCACTCTCTCTTGATTTTGGGAAACTGGGTGGCAACTGACTTGCAACGCTTTTTTCATCGTGTTGAGGGTTTCCGCCACTTAATTTTTCATGTTTGGCTTCCTGGAGGGAAAAAAAAAATCACAGCAGCATGAAAATATTGGATGAATCCTAATTTTAATTTAATAATAATTTCTTGGTGATCAAATAATAATGCCCCAGTCATAGCAGCATCTATTTGATGCTATTGTTCCCTCTTCAAATAGGCAGACCTTGATGTTGAAATATAAAAAACGAGCCAAGAACCTATTTGGTGCTGGGGACATTTGAATTTACATAACACCTATTGATATAGTAATAAAATCACATGAGTAGACGGCATGTCAGCCAACCTATCTACTTATGACAGGCCAACAGCAAAAAAAAAAAAAAATGTCGCGCTTCAACAAACTGGCAGTAGGATTCCCCCTCGTTTATAAAAAAAAAATTAAAAAAAAAAGCCATTAATGTTCTACTTACGTCTTTGGAAAACCAAGGTTGCATTGTTGAAGGTTTTCAAAGCTGTCATGGCTGAAATGATGAAAACAATGAGCCGATTGGGGACCTGTATGCATGCTAACAAAAATGGTCCAAACCTTTGCAGGAGAAGTTTTTTTTTGGACCACTCCTAGAGTCTCGAGTCTTCCTGTGAGTAATTCATATCGCTACACATCGAGATGGCATGACGAATCCCGCGAGTAAAACCCAGAAAATATTTGCAATATATGGCGAGGATAGCGTGGTGCTATATATCCGTGTTCAGAGTGGTGGCGAGGCTTCCTGGAAGTTACGTCACGAGGTAGGGGTCGGCAGGACGGCGCGTCCCTCGTTGCTATGGTGTTGCTATGGCCATAACTCAAAAACTACGCGGTCAATTATTATTATTTTTTTTTTATGTGACTTTTTGAGAGAGCGAATGACGCATTTAATACAATTCAACTGAGTAAAACACTTAAGAGCGAAATCTGAAAAGCTCTTCAGTTCCCCTTTAAGATGGCGGCTGTTTACTAACACATGTAGTCCTTAAAACATGTTGCCAATGCAGCCGTGTCTGTCATTTGCATCTAGTTCTGTAATATGTGATATCTACCGTATCATGTGGGCGTGGTTTGTAGGCTATGGCTACACTCGGGTAAACGAGGGAGTTTATTTTATATCCAGCGATGAAGTTGGAAGCAGTTATGTGGCGTCGGAGCTACTCCTGTTCTGGTTTGTTTACATCCGTGGTACACTCAAAATGGCGCATGGAGGCGTGTCCGCTAGTTTGGGCACGTGACCGACAAAGACCGATTGGAGCCACCTAGCATCGCGTTTGCAACGGCGTCCTCCCCACTCCTGCTCTGCTCTCTCGTCTCCGTGAATCCGTCTCTCTCAGCCTTTTTTTATTCAACCAACTTAGTAACGCATAGTAACGCACGTCTTTCCCGCCTCAGTAACGGTAACGGCGTTGCCAAGATGAGAAAAGTAATTAATTAGATTACTCATTACTGAAAAAAATAACGCCGTTAGTAACGCCGTTATATTCTAACGCCGTTATTGACAACACTGCTTATGAGTGTTTTAATATTATTCATGACATAAAATTACCGCAATTAAATGTGAAAGATTGAATGATTGATTGAAAGAATAATTGAACTCACCAAAACAGCTGTCTCCCAATGCACTTATACAGTTCAGACACCTGTGTATTTCAGGGTAGTTCACGCTCATCATTCCAGTTCAGAGTGCAATGTTTTGGGTTAAAACTTATGTTTTGCCTGAGAACGTGGATTTCACCCCAATCCTCCGTCTTTGTGCCCAAAAATAGTGCCTGGAGCCTCCATGGTGGAAGTTTTAGTGGTGCTCTCATGAAAAATATTTCAGTCTGCATGTTCATTTACGGTTTAACGCTGTACTTTTATCCAAACATGCTCAAAAACAACAATAATGGGTCGCGCCAACAGCCAGACGGGTTCATGCTCGTCATGCTGCCTCAACGTGCCCCATTTCGGCCATTAAAACCCAAAATTTAGTTTTTTTCCAGAATCAAGTCAACAGGATGATATCATGATACTCTTTCCCAGAGGCAGAGCTGGCAGCATTGGAGAATGAGAGGGAGCCTGTTGCGGGGTATCGAATTTCAAACTACGGAATGCTAGAAGGGCCACAATTTATCGCACAAAGCGGGGTTGCGTGATGCCGTTAGTAAATAGTTTCACTGAAAGCTTCGTTAAAAATGTGTATTACGACCGGCCCAAACGTCAGGCCGGCCCACCGGGAACTGTCCCGGTTCTCCCGATTAGCCACTTCGGGCCTGGTACTGTGCGATTGCCTGCTGTTGTGATGTTCATGCTAACGGCGCGCACGGACGAGGTGCAGTACATCGTAAAAATTCTACGCGTCATCTTCGTTATGGATTTTTTAAAAAAAACTGTCACTGATATAATTTAGGTTGCACTGAAATGTTTTTATAAATTAAAACCACGGTAAAAAAATTCCAGACTTACGACAGCTAATTTAATACTTTTAATACCTTTAATAATGGAAAACTAAATTCAATGCCTTTTTCATACTTTTAATAACCCGCGGGTACCCTGTCCACAGAAGTTTTGGCGAAATATTTTGTGGACTGTTGTAATCAAAGTTTAATTGTTTGGGAGTTACACAAAACGTCATGTGTGGAGGAAAAATGGAACAGCTCACCAAAATCAACACCTCACCCCCACCGTGAAGCATGGTGGAGGGAGCATCATGATATGGGGCTGTTTTGCTGCCTCAGGGCCTGGACAACTTACTGTACAATCATTAGTAGAAGAATGCATTCAAAAGTTTATCAGGATGCTTTGCAGGAAAACCTGAGGCCGTCTGTCAGACAGTTGGAGCTAAAAAGAGGATGGATGCTGCAGCAAGACAATGATCTAAAACACAGAAGTAAACCAACTTCAGAATGGTTTCAGAAGAACAAAATACACGTTTGTCAGGGAAGCTCAAGTTTGAACTCCAAGACAAGTGTTGCCTCGATAGCTCGATTAGAGAAATGAATACGACCCTAACCATGGATTGCTTTGCTTCGAAGGCTTAATGAACAAGAGCTCTTGGGTACAAAATGATGTGATTCAGCCAGGAGCTGTGATCACCCAGAAGTATAAAGACGTACAATAGAGGCTGGACATTTACACTGTTAAAAGGGCGGTGCCGAAGCCCACCGTGAAACGAAACTTACTAAGAAACGAAACTCATTATCTCACAAACCTGGGTATTTTTCCATACAAAAACATCTTTGAGCTGAGCCTTGAACACCGGCTCCGGCTATATGAGCTCAGCCTGATAAGCCACAGTCCTCCCTTGTATTCATTCAGGGCATATTGGAAAACACATTAACATAACAGTCTATATTTGGGCATATTGTGATACAGTCTACAATAGTCAAGCAAACGTGTGTGTGGAGGCACACTCAAACAGATTAATATAACAATGATGCTATATGCTCCAATGTTCTCATGCAAGCATAACAAAGCATACAAAATATAATGCATAAGGGTTGTTTTAAGCATGAATACAATTCTCTCACAACGTTCTGGAGTGGCCAAGTCAAAGTCCAGACTTGAACCCCATTGAGATGCTGTGGCATGACCTAAAGGCAGCGATTCATGCCAGACATCCCAGGAATCTGACTGAACTACAGCAGTTTTGTAAAGAAGAATGGGCCAAGATTAGTGCCAGACTGATCTGCACCTACAGGAAGCGTTATTGCAGGAAGTTATTGCTGCCAAAGGGGGGGGAGGGGGGCGTAAAATAATCAATGTGATGGTTCACTTATTTTTTCCCCGTCTGTCATTGTTTGCATACTATCCTCATTAAAATATGAAAACCTATAAATGTTTTGGGTGGTCTTAGTTAAAGTAGACACTGTTTTTTCATCTGTGGGATTTTGACAAAGATCAGATGACATTTCATGGGGATTTTATGCAGAAATGTGAGGAATTCCAAAAGGTTCAGAACTTTTTCATACCACTGTAAGTTTGAAGTAAGCTTTTCTTACTTAAGTAGCATTTTGGGACCCACCTCTGCAAAGGGGCGGTGACCAAACCTACCGATGCCCTCCTTGTCCGTCCCCATGTAACGAGCGAAGGTGGAGCGGCTGAATTCGTAACCGCCGAAGAAACAGAAGTAGCCCGGAAACTCCCTCAAGAGGGAGGACGTCAGTCCTTGGTAGAAACCCAGCGGACCGTCGGTCTCCATCACTGACTTCACCACCGACCAAACCCTTCAGGAAAAGAAACTTTGCGTTCAGAAGCGCAATTTTTTTTTAAACTAGTGGTGTCCGCGGTGCCAACTTTTGCTGTCCTCGCGTGATCTTGCCGGACGCTTCCATCTCATACATGGCCTGCAGGCGACATTTGACCAGCTCGGTGGGGCACAGCACCAACGAGGAGAAGATAGAGGCCAAAGAACCGGAGGAGGCTTTCTGAAAATCGCTGCTCAGTTAACAAAAAAAACAAAAAAACAAAAAAAACCACAATTAAACAAAACAGAAATGACACACGTTTTTTTGGCTCCTGATACCAATTCCTTTTTTTTTTTTTTTCTTCTTTTTTTTTATTTTTTTTATGTGATTTATAATTTTTTTCAATTTAATTTTATACAGTTATTTATTTATTATTTTAATTATTTCTATGTAAATTTTATTTATGTATTCATACATATTTATTTTTTAGTTTTTTCCTATATTTATTTTAATTTCATTTATTTTTAATGATTTATTTTTTAAGTTTTATTTATTATCATTAATATTTAAATTAAATGTATTAATTGTGAATATTATTTGTTATTATTCTTAATGTTTTATTTAATCTTTTAAATACTTATATGTATTCTTTATTTTTTTATTATTTAATATTATATATACAGTAAATATTTTGTTTTTATTTATTTTTCATTGTATTTATTATTATTTAAATTATATTTCTGTATTTATAGATATTTACAGTTTTTCATTTATTTGATTTTAAATATGTATATCATTTACTTATCTATTTATACATTATATATTTATTTTGGTTTCAAAATGATTTTCAATGTTTTAATTTTATTTATAATGTAAATATTTATTTTTTTATTTATTTGTTTTTGATATTATTAGTTATTTCAATTATATTAATGAATATATATAAATATATATATAGATATATATATATATATATTTTTTTTTAATGCATTTTGTTTATCCTGGTTTTATTTTTTATTTCATTTATTTATTTGTTTTTATTTTATATACTAGTATGTGTATATTTTATACTAGAGGGGGGAATCATTGGGCACCTAACGATTCGATTACGATTCGATTATAAATCGATTATTGATTCCTATTTTATACAGTAAATTTTATTTGTATTTATTTTCATTTCATTTATTTTTCGTTTTTTTATTTTTAAATTAATATGTATATATACATAGTGTGTTATATTAAATGTTTTTATTTCATTTGTTTGTTTTTATTTTAAATATGAATATATTATTATTTATTTCTTATTTTATAATTACATACAGTATATATTTATTAATTCATTTTATTATTTTGAATGTTTTTATTTATTTGTTTGATTTATTTTTTGTACCGATTCTGATTCCGGGTTGAGTGATATTGGCCGATGCCGATACTGCACAGATAGCACAGATCCAATCACGGATGATTAGACACCGCATGATTTAATGTCTATCGTCAGCTTCATTTTAAATTAGCACGCGTAGCTGGTGGCCATCTTGGGTGGGGTAACCAGAGCTCAAAGAGCATGTTATATATTTAATACTCGCCGACACAGACGACGTCATTTTAGTGCTTCTCAGTACAGACACTAGAATCGGCGCAACACTACACGCAACAAATATGTTCCAAAATATCAAACCTGAGTCCTCGGCCTGCCTCCACGGCAGCCAAATATCGGACCACGTCTTGGCAGAAGCCGTAGCTAAGAAAGAGCACCGAGTTCTCGCAGACGTTGGCGAGCAGCGCCGGGGTGGTGCCCTTGTAGAGGCCGCGCACCCCCACTTGTCTGAAGGTGGATAGCAAGCAGTGAACGAAGCCTCGGTACATGCCAGGGAACGTTTGCATCTTCACTTTGACGGTGTCCAGTGGCTGCCCGCTCAGAACGCACGCCGTTCCACCTGCGACCACATCCAAAAATTGATTGTCTAAAACAGGGGTCCCCAACCACCGGGCCGCGGACCGGTACCAGCCGCTTAACACATCAATATCCCTGTCTACTCGAGATATACAAATACAGAATGGGAGGTCGTCATAGAAATGCATTGATTGGACTGTTAGCAGTACATCTTGTTTTGTATATGGCGGAAAACACAGACAAGGCTGAAAAAGCGGTTTCTGCTCTTGCACCCCTCTTTAAAATAAACTGCTGTATTTTAAGCCAAAAGAACTGTTGTGTTTGATAGAACAATATGTCTTCATGCTGCCATAGCAGATTCATGGCGCATTAAGCCCCTGAACTATTTTTAATTTTCCCGTTTTACCCTGGAAACCCCCGTCTACAGACGTCGCCCAACCGCTTTTGTTTCAACCCAGCCATAAAAAGAAGATCAGTAATTACAGTGCCTTGCAAAAGTATTCGGCCCCCTTGAACCTTGCAACCTTTCGCCACATTTCAGGCTTCAAACATAAAGATATAAAATTTGAATTTTTTGTCAAGAATCAACAACAAGTGGGACACAATCGTGAAGTGGAACAAAATTTATTGGATAATTTAAACTTTTTTAACAAATAAAAAACTGAAAAGTGGGGCGTGCAATATTATTCAGCCCCCTTGCGTTAATACTTTGTAGCGCCACCTTTTGCTCCAATTACAGCTGCAAGTCGCTTGGGGTATGTTTCTATCAGTTTTGCACATCGAGAGACTGACATTCTTGCCCATTCTTCCTTGCAAAACAGCTGGAGCTCAGTGAGGTTGGATGGAGAGTGTTTGTGAACAGCAGTCTTCAGCTCTTTCCACAGATTCTCCATTGGATTCAGGTCTGGACTTTGACTTGGCCATTCTAACACCTGGATACGTTTATTTTTCAACCATTCCATTGTAGATTTGGCTTTATGTTTTGGATCATTGTCCTGTTGGAAGATAAATCTCCGTCCCAGTCTCAGGTCTTGTGCAGATACCAACAGTTTTTCTTCCGGAATGTTCCTGTATTTGGCTGCATCCATCTTCCCGTCAATTTTAACCATCTTCCCTGTCCCTGCTGAAGAAAAGCAGGCCCAAACCATGATGCTGCCACCACCATGTTTGACAGTGGGGATGGTGTGTTCAGGGTGATGAGCTGTGTTGCTTTTACGCCAAACATATCGTTTTGCATTGTGGCCAAAAAGTTCAATTTTGGTTTCATCTGACCAGAGCACCTTCTTCCACATGTTTGGTGTGTCTCCCAGGTGGCTTGTGGCAAACTTTAAACGAGACTTTTTATGGATATCTTTGAGAAATGGCTTTCTTCTTGCCACTCTTCCATAAAGGCCAGATTTGTGCAGTGTACGACTGATTGTTGTCCTATGGACAGACTCTCCCACCTCAGCTGTAGATCTCTGCAGTTCATCCAGAGTGATCATGGGCCTCTTGGCTGCATCTCTGATCAGTTTTCTCCTTGTTTGAGAAGAAAGTTTGGAAGGACGGCCGGGTCTTGGTAGATTTGCAGTGGTCTGATGCTCCTTCCATTTCAATATGATGGCTTGCACAGTGCTCCTTGAGATGTTTAAAGCTTGGGAAATCTTTTTGTATCCAAATCCGGCTTTAAACTTCTCCACAACAGTATCTCGGACCTGCCTGGTGTGTTCCTTGGTTTTCATAATGCTCTCTGCACTTTAAACAGAACCCTGAGACTATCACAGAGCCGGTGCATTTATACAGAGACTTGATTACACACAGGTGGATTCTATTTATCATCATCGGTCATTTAGGACAACATTGGATCATTCAGAGATCCTCACTGAACTTCTGGAGTGAGTTTGCTGCACTGAAAGTCAAGGGGCCGAATAATATTGCACGCCCCACTTTTTAATTGTATTTTTTGGTTACTTTTGCATTTTCCCCAATATGTTAGATGATAAATAATCGATCCAAACAAGGAAAAATGTTTAAAAGGGTAAAAATATGAAAAAGAAGTTAAAGAACATCTCGACCACTCCTTGATGTCTGCGATTTCTGCATCGCGACCCTTGTTATATGACCATGTTTCACCCTTAAAATTCCCCAAAAATCCAGTTGTGGCCATTCACAGCTGTGTCTTGACACCCAGTGATTCTTGCTACATGGAGTTTTTGGATCGAAAGAAGGTAAGTACGCGATAATAATTTGTTAAAGTCATGGCGTCTGTAATTCTGCTTTCGTGTGCTCTCACCTCCAGATAGAGTTTGCTGTTTGAAAAATTAAAAATGCCCTCCTGTTCAAAATGTTTCTTCCCCCAGAAAATTGAGATTTTAAGCTTTCCAAAGATGTATCACACATGCATATCAGACAATTTTGAAAGATGGCCCAATTGGGGCTCTCAGAGCGGAACTTCAAGTCACCTGAGTGTTTTCCTCCATATATAGGCTATTAGGCGGAAAACCCAGACAAGACTGAAAAAGCAGTTTCTGCTCTTGCACTCCTCTTTAAAATAAACTGCTGTATTTTAAGCCAAAACAACTGTTGTGTTTGATAGAACAATATGTCTATATGCTGCCATAGCAGATTCATGGTGCAGTAAGCCTCCGAACCATTTTTAATTTGTCCTTTTTACCCTGAAAACCCCGATTTACAGACGTTGCGCAACCGCTTTTGTTTTAACCTTGCCATAAAAAGAAGGTAAGTAATTATATATATTATTCAAAATGTCTGTCATTTTTAGCTTACAATTTTTAATCGAGTTAATTACAGCTTGAAAAAAATAATGAATCATAATTAATCGCAATTCAAACCATCAATAAAATATGTCATATTTTTCTGTAAATTATTGTTGGAATGGAAAGATGGATATATACATTCAACACACGGTACATAAGTACTGTATTTGTTTATTATAACAATAAATCAACAAGATGGCATTACCAATATTAACATTCTGTTAAAGCGGTCCATGGATAGAAAGACTTGTAGTTCTTGAAAGATAAATGTAAGTACAAGTTAAAGAAATTTTATATTAAAACCCCTCTTAATGTTATCGTTTGAATAAAATGTGTAAAATTTTCAATCAAAAAATAAACTAGTAGCCCGCCATTGTTGATGCCAATAATTACTTACACAATGCTCATGGGTGCTGAAGCCTATAAAATCAGTCGCACCCAAGCGCCAGCAGAGGGTGACAAAACTCCGAAAAACACAACAAGTACACATTTCGCTGTGCTGTCATTTTAATCTGAGCGGGGCATGTGCGTTAATTGCGTCAAATATTTTAACGTGATTAATTTTAAAAATTCATTGCCGCCCGCTAACGCGATAATTTTGACAGCCCTACTTAGAATCATTAATTGATGTCTAATTTTTAGTTAAAAAAAAAAAAAAAAAAAAAAGACTTGAAAAAAGTATTTACTTGCATATTTTAAACTTTTAAACAAATTACGCCACAATGAAAAATTTGGCGTCTGTAAAAAAGTCACGGAAATCTACCTCATAACTATCGCTTAATTATATTTTTGTTGTTACTGTCGCATTTCCCCCGATATATTAGATGATAAATAATCGATCCAAACAATGCAAAATTGAAAATTGACGTATAAAAGGGTAACTATATGAAAAAGAAAGTCTGAACCGCTCCTTGATGTCTGCGATTTCGGCATCACGACCCTTGTTATATTACCATGTTTCACCCATAAAATCCCGAAAAAATCCAGCTGTGGCCATTCACATCCATGTCTTGACACTCGATGATACATGCTATATGGACTTTTTGGATCGAAACAAGGTAAGTAAACGATAATATCTCGTTAAAATTGTGGCGTCTTTATTTCTGCTCTCGCCTCCATTTAGGGTTTTGCTGTTTAAAAAAATATATATATACAGTGTTTTATTAAAAGTTCAAGTTCTAAATGTTTCTTCCCCCAGAAAATTGAGATTTTAAGCTTCCCAATGATGTATCACACATGCATATAGGACAATTTTGAAATTTGGTCAAATTGGGGGACTCAGAGCGGAACTTCAAGTCACCTGAGTGTTTTCCGCCATATATATGGGTGTGTGTATTAGGGCTGTCAAAATTATTGCGTTAACGAGCGGTAATTAATTTCTGTTAGTTAATCAAGTTAAAATATTTGACGCAATTAACACACATGCTTCAACACATCAAAATGACAGCAGGGTGTAATGTCCGCTTGTTAATTGTGTTTTTGGGAGTTTTGGCGCCCTCTTCTGGCGCTTGGGTGCGACTGATTTTATAGGCTTCAGCACCCATGAGCCATGAATGTAATTATTGACATTAACAATGGCGGGATACTACTTTATTTTTTGATTGAAAATTTTACAAATTTTATTAAAACGAAAACATTAAGAGGGGTTTTAATTAGGGGTGTCAAACGATTAAAATTTTTTAATCAAGTTAATTACAGCTTAAAAATTAATTAATCGTAATTAATCGCAATTAATCGCAATTCAAACCATCTATAAAATAGGCCATATTTTTCTGTAAATTAATTTTGGAATGGAAAGATAAGATGGATATATATATTCAACATACGGTACATAAGTACTGTATTTGTTTATTATAACAATAAATCAACAAGATGGCATTACCATTATTAACATTCTGTTAAAGCAATCCATGGATAGAAAGACTTGTAGTTCTTAAAAGAAAAATGTTAGTACAAGTTATAGAAATTTTATATTAAAACCCCTTTTAATGTTTTCGTTTTAATAAAATTTGTAAAATTTTCAATCAAAAAATAAACTACTAGCTAGGGATGTCCCGATCCAGGTTTTTGCACTTCCGATCCGATACCAATATTGTTTTGCACTTCTGATCCGATACTGGCCGATACCGATACCGGCCTCTCTGAACATGTATTAAAGTTTAAAGTTATTTAGCCTCCTTACTTAGTTGTCAGACTCATGTTGAAAAGGGTTTTAGTAGTCTTGATAACAACTTGCCAGCTGAATTAGGTGAGTTGGAATAACACATAATGGTTGGTAACAAGAAACTGACCTGTTTATTAAATGATAAACACAAAACATTATAAATAACAAACAGAAATGACATATTCAGACAGTAAAACATGCTAATAATATTGTAAACTGTCTTAAAAAAGCAAAACACACAAACAACCTCAAACTATTAACTATTACACACTCCCTTTGATTTGCTTGCCCAGCCCGAAAAACCCCAAAATTTTATGTTTTATTTGTGGGCACGAGCCCGAAAAAAACAAAATTGTATGCTTTATTTATGAGGACTCAGGAGCGATGCGTGGTTACGTTTTGTGTGATCACGTTTGGTGACGCCAGTGCAAAAATGCATAATGATAACAAATTATAGCCTGTCTTTTGTAACAAATTCTCCCAGTTAAACAAGACTGTAAGATGGATATTCAATAAACATTTATATATTTTACATTTGCATGTGTGTTCTAACAGGTGGATAGTGGATTTGACCTTTATTTTAATCTCCTCGAGTTGGCAGAAAAAAACCCTGCAAGTTTTCTCAATGTTTAAATACTCTACATATTTTTATCATTATAAATGCATTTACACAGCGAAATAACGCTGGAAAAGTATGTACATACATACATACATCGTTTTAGTATAAATATATGAATTTTTTTTTTTTTTTTTTTAAAGTCTGCCCGATGCGTCTAAATCCCACTTTACTCACTTTACTCTCGTCATCCAGAATGATTCCTTCAGCAGTGACTCTTCCCTGGGCTTTGTGACTGTCAAGTGCCAGTTTGTCACGCATAGCAAAAGTTTCTGCCAGTGCTCGTTGCGTATGACCTTTCTTTCTGTCTTCAGTTTTCTCCTTTTACTCCTCATATACTCCTCATCAGAGGTTGTGCTAGACTTTTTCGTTGTCTGTCATTTTGACTGACAGGGTCATAAAAATCCGGTCATACTCTATTTTTACCCGTCACTTAAATTTTTAAAATGATGATAATGACATTGTGGTGACCCTTTGTTTGGCATAATTCACCTTCCGTACTTGTGTGTCCATTTGGCCGAGCGCGTTACCGGTGTAGGTTCGAGCGCCTACACCGGCTACGACAGTCACGTGACAGAGACACTTGAGAGCCGCGCACGGTCCCCTCGCTATCCACTCGCTCTCGCTATATGATTGGCCGAGGAGTCGAAATGCTCTCCCGTGAAATGCCTGTTTAAAAATGTTCCCGTTGTTACTTCTTGCGTTCGCTTATAAGTGCCCATTTAAAAAGGAAAAGCGATGGATGATACTACACACAGAGCGTATTATTAACAAATGTTAAAGTTGTATAATCATATAGCGGGAATAAGAATCGTCACTGACAAGCGCAGGCCCCCGCGAGTGGATAGTGAGGGGAATAGGATAGTGCCCCTACAGCTAACAAGACTCTTAACATTGCATACCGCTTCAACATATTCAACAGTATTTAGTTTTCATTCATTTTAAACTAATATTCTGTCCGAACAAGCTTAACAGAGAATCCACACCGTGCCATCACACATCAAGCAGATGAATATGTAACTTTTTCTCCGCAGTGACAAAAACAGCTGACTGTGGCCCCAGTAGGTAGGTAGCCTACCATATGTAGCATATGGAACAATGAAATTTACAGTTCACCCGCTGTGGCCTGAACGTAGTTTTCACACCTTCCTCCTGGTGCGCATGGACTTGAATTGGACTTGTGCAGTCCCTGTTTTTTCACCTCTTTTATCAACACCATCGTCGTTTTGGGGCTTTTTGAAGAAACTTCGGACACTCAGTTGCCTTGACATTTTTTCAGAGTAAGGCCAACGACGTCATGCATCACGAGAGACAATAGCTAATTAACTCTTTCACTCCCAGCCATTTTCACCAGAGCAAGGCCGTTCGCTCCCGGCCGTTTTTTCTGGATTTTGACTGATTTTGCAAGGCCCACAGAAAATTCTGTTCTATTGCTATATAAACTTTGAACCCACCAAAAGACAGATTGGACTCTCTTCTTTCAGCAGAAAAAAAAGTAAGTTCGTATCTTTTTCCATTCTTTAGAAATCAGCATTAGAAAATAGCTTAGTTTAAGCAATTGTCCAATTTCTGTTAGGTTTTGTGTTTGGTTTCTCCTTGTGTGACTTGTCCCTGTGATTACCCATTGCTCTCACCTGTGTGTGTTTTCCCAGTGTATCCTACAATCTGCATCCACCTGTGTTACCCAGCTGTTCCTCGTCTCGTTACCCCCTGTCTGCGTATATAATGACCCAGTTTCTTGTCACTCCTTGTTGCGTCATTGTCTATGTCAGTGTCTATGTCCGTCTTTGCAAACTTCAAGTCCGTTCCAAGCCCTCGTGTACCAGTCCCTCTGATTTAAGTAAGTTTTGTTTGAATCTTGCCCTTTTGATCCTCAGTGCTTTCAGTTGTACTTTGTGTTTTTGTTAGATATCATTAAACGTTTTTTGAGTTCACCTGCCTTGCCGCTTTTGTTTCCCTGCAATTGGGTCCACACAACCTGCCTGCCTGCCCGCGTCCCTGACAATTTCTGATGAAAAAACGGAGAAAATGAGCTTTTTGTAAACGCATACATTTCAAACATAACTTTGACTTTAACAAAGCTATTTTTTGCATTAGTAACATCCCAAACATCTGAATAATGTTTTCCTTTTACAAAATACTATGAACAACCAGACAAATAGAGCTTTAGATAGAATAGTAACAATTTATTCACACACAACGACTGAGAGATGACGGTTTGTCGCCGAGATGACGCCGTTGTCGCCACGTCAGCTGTGTAAACTTTTCCCTCATCGTTGTCTGTCTCACAAAAATGGATTATTTTTGCATTTCTGCGGGGTCTGCTAGGCGAGCCGCTCCACGGGGGGTTTCACTCGTTTTGCACGATCGTCCAGCGCCTGGTGTCCCAGGCGTCCTCTCGTTGTTTTGTCCGGACGGAGCGCCGCCTGGGCTCAATCCGCCAGCGCTTTGACAATGCTGGCCGGCCGTTCACTGCTGTTGAATCAGCTTGTCTAGTCTTCCAAAATGCGTTGCTGCCCTCCAGTGGCCAGTTTTATTGCTTTAAAATTGGTTTGGAGCGTTTTTCTTTGTTTCTCAGATACAGCGAAAGCTATGTATGCTTCTTATAAAAAAAAAAAAATAAAAAAAAACGCAAAAGACGTATAAATACGGTTGCGGGACAGTTGAGCATTTAAAAATAAAACGTATTTATACGGTTCCGGGAGCAAATGAGTTAATAAGCTCACTCGCCACCCTGTGGTCTGGGGTGTGAATTGCAACCGGTCAAAATGATGGACGGACTTCAGTTTTTTCCGTCACCGTTTTAAAAAATCGGTCAACGACGGAAAATATTCGGTTAACGCGACCCCTGCTCCTCATACTCCTTGTATTGTTTGTGGTGGTATTTCAATAAATGCTTGATTAGTTTGGTTGTATCAACACTTCTTACAGCTTTACCACCACGCTTGACTTTATTGTGGCATATGTTGCACTCTGCCTCTTCGTCTTTGTCGTCCTTTAAAGTGAAATAATCCCACACAGCTGACATTTTTACCGATAGTCTCTCAGTCATTTGGGAGACGGTAATGTAGTGTGTTGAAGGTGTGCGTAAAATGCAGACCGGATTTTAGGGAAACCGAAGCAAAAACTGGAATGGATTATGTAAGTCGGTGCCGGAAAACCCGGACCGGACTTTCAAAAAAAAATAACTGGATCGGAAGTCTGGATCGGAATTTTTCTGTGTCGGCCGATCCGATACGCATTTTTTTGCCCACATCGGCGTTCGATCCGATCCGATCCAGATATCGGATCGGGACATCTCTACTACTAGCCCGCCATTGTTGATGTCAATAATTACTTGCACAATGCTCATGGGTGCTGAAGCCTATAAAATCAGTCGCACCCAAGCGCCAGCAGAGGGTGCCAAAACTCCGTAAAACACAACAAGCACACATTTCACTATCCTGTCAATTTAATCTGTTTGAGAGGGGCATTTGTGCATTAATTGCACCAAATATTTTAACGTGATTAATTTAAAAAAATTAATTACCGCCCGTTAACGCGACAATTTTGACAGCCCTAGTTTTAATATAACATTTCTATAACTTGTACGAACATTTATCTTTTAAGAATTACAAGTCTTTCTATCCATGGATCACTTTAACAGAATGTTAATCATGTTAATGCTGTCTTGTTGATTTATTGTTATAATAAACAAATACAGTACTTATGTACCGTATGTTGAATGTATATATCCACCTGGTCTTATCTTTCCATTCCAACAATAATTTACAGAAAAATATGGCATATTTTATAGATGGTTTGAATTGCGATTAATTACGATTAATTAATTAAATTTAAAATTGTAATCGTTTGACAGCCCTAGTGTGTATATGTGGTATTGGGGCTAAAAAAAAATGGTATCTGTGCAACACTACTGTTGTTGTCACAATACGAAAATATTAAACTCAACAAATACTCAATACCATTTTCAAACAGCAGGAATAAAAATTTGTAAAGTTAATTTAAAAATATAAGATACATATGCATAATATCACTCTATGACATAGAGTGATATTATGCAATGCATGCAGCCTTGCGGGTATTGACATAGAGTCTATGTCAATACCCGCAAGGCTGCATCTTAACGTTTTGTATTCCTTCCTTGAATCCGACAAAATTTGAGTGGTGCGTCAAGTGCGCTCTTTTCGCGTAAAATTGACCGCGCAACTCACCAAAGTGTACGTCAAACACACCTGACAGGTGTCCTCTTTGCTCAATTTACAGAGTCATGACATGAGCTTACTTTGCCATTATCTTAACAGCGCTTCGGCACAATAAACAATTATACTTTTCATTCATTCTTTGCCAAGATTAGGCAGTCCAGAGCGGGAAAAACGTTTTATTTTGATAGGAACTTACCCGCCGCTCCAGCGGTGAAGTCAATGACGGCTTGGACTATGGGATGAGGAGCCATGTTGTCTTGACATGAACTGGAAACCTTGAAAAACGCCAAAGAAAGAATAAAAAGGTCTTATCGTTCCTTATCTTTCTTTCTGCAGCGACCTTGTAGTAAAGACAATCAGCAATGTGAAGGTCTACTTCCTGCTCACCTCTAGACGCGGTCACTCCCCAGCTAGTAAAAGTAATAGCTCTCTTAAAGCAAATATTTGCTGCATAAGCAACTTTTAGAAAGTCGTCTGACAACATGCGTGACGTTAAAACGCGAGGTGAAACTGTAATTTCCGGGAAAATGGAAAAAAAAAAAAAAATTAAAGAAACACGCATTTGACAAACCGGAAGTAACATTCATGTAGTTTGTCTTATGTGTATCAATAACGAACTCATGCGTGTTTTCGAATGAAAAGTTTATTTTGGAATGCGGAAAAGACGCCGGAGATGGTGCGTTTGTGTGTTATACTGCTAAAAGGCCACTAAGTGTCAGCAGAGTACTGCATTTAGTTCATACTCCAGAAATCATCTGACTTGGTTACCCTGTGGTAGGAACATAAAACAAGTTCATGTGTAATGTTTTAGGATTCAAAACTGAATTGGACGTCTAGAGGCGTCAACATTCACACCCAGTCATGCAAGTTTTAATTGATTGGATGTCTATTGTTGTCAATGGCAGACAATGAGTTCATTTTGTGTCATTTTTTCAGGGGTATTACGTGTCAATTCCTGCTAAATTTGGGTTCATTCCGGTACATTTTGGGGCATTTCCTATTGGTTTCAAGATATTAATGGGTCACCTCCTGTTCACTGGGCACTTCCTGTTGATTTGGGGGCATTTCCAGGTTACTTCCTGTTCATTTTAGGTCATTTCCTACACATTTTAGGGCATTCTGGCGTCATTTCCTGCACATTTTTTTGTTTATTTTAGGGCAATAATGGGTCACTTCCTGTTTACTGGTCACTTCCTGTTGATTTTGGGACATTTCCAGGTCACCTTCTGTTCATTTTGGTTCACTTCCTATACATTTTGGTGCATTCTTGCGTAATTTCCTGCACGTTTTTGATCATTTTTTGTTGATTTTAGGGCATTAATTGGTGACTTCCTGTTGATTTTGGGGCATTTCCAGGTCACTTCCTGTATATTTTGAGTTAATTAATATAAATTTTGAGGCGTTCGGGTGTAATTCCGTGCACATTTTTTTCATCTTTTTGTTGTTGTTGATTTTAGGGAATTAAATGTCACTTCCTGTTCACTGGTTACTTTCTGTTGATTTGGGAGTATATCTGGGTTACTTCCTGTTCATTTTGGGTCACTTCCTATACATTTAGGGGCGTTCTAGTGTCATTTCCTGCACATTTTGGATAATTTTTGTTGATTTTAGGGAATTTGTTGGTCACTTCCTGTTGATTTTGGGGCATTTCCAGGTCACTTCCTGTTCATTTTCGATCAGTTCCTATACATAATGGTGGTAATTTCCTGTACATTTCTGATCATTTTTTGTTGATTTTAGGGCATTAATGGGAGGTCACTTCCTGTTCACTGGTCACTTCCTGTTGATTTGGGGGCATTTCCAGGTTACTTCCTGTTCATTTTGGGTCATTTCCTACACATTTTAGGGCATTCTTGCGTAATTTCCTGCACATTTTTTTTGGGTGAATTTTAGGGCATTAATGGGTTACTTCCTGTTTACTGGTCACTTCCTCTTGATGTTGGGGCATTTCCATGTCGCCTATTGTTCATTTTGGGTCACGTCCTATACATTTTAGTTGAATTGTTGCTTAATTTCCTACACATTTTTCATCATTTTTTGTTGATTTTAGGGCATTAATGGGTGACTTCCTGTTTACTGGTCACTTCCTGTTGATTTAGGGGCATTTCCAGGTCACATCCTGTACATTTTGAGTCAATTCATATACATTTTGGGGCATTCTGGTGTCATTTCCTGCACATTTTGGATCATTTTTGTTGATTTTAGGGAATTTGTTGGTCACTTCCTGTTGATTTTAGGGGCATTTCCAGGTTACTTCCTGTTCATTTTCGATCACTTCCTATACATTATGGTGCATTCTTGCGTATTTTCCTGTACATTTCTGATCATTTTGTTGTTGATTTTAGGGCATTAATGGGTCACTTCCTGTTCACTGGTCACTTCCTTTTGATTTTGGGGCATTTCCAGGTCACCTTCTGTTCATTTTGGGTCACTTCCTATACATTTTGGTGCATTCTTGCAAAATTTCCTGCACAATGTTGATCATTTTTTGTTGATTTTAGGGTATTCATAGGTAAATTCCTGTTTACTGGTCACTTCCCGTTGATTTAGGGGCATTTCCGGGTAACAACCTGTACATTTTGAGTCAATTCATATACATTTTGGGGCATTCTAGTGTCATTTCCTGCACATTTTGGATATTTTTGTTGATTTTAGGGAATTTGTAGGTCACCTCCTGTTCACTGGTTACTTTTTGTCTATTTGAGGGCATTTCCGGGTCATTTCCTATTCATTTTGGGTCACTTCCTATACATTTTGGGGCATTCTGGTGTAATTTCCTGCACATTTTTAATCATTTTTGTTGATAATAGGGCATTTGTAGGTCACTTCCTGTTCACTGGTTACTTCCTGTTGATTTGGGGGCATTTCCGGGTCATTTCCTGTTCATTTTGGGGCACTTCCTCTCAATTTTGGGGCGTTCTATATAGAGTCTTTTCCTGCACATTTTGGATCAATTTATTTTTTAATTTTAGGGCATTTATAGGTCACTTCCTGTTCATTTTGGGTCACTTCCTATACATTTTGAGGCATTTTGGCGTAATTTCCTGTACATTTTTTTGTTGATTTCAGGGCATTTATAGGTCTCTTCCTGTGGATTTTGGGGCATTTCCGGTCACTTCCTGTTCATTTGGGGTCACTTCCTTACATGTTGGTGCATTCTGGTGTAATTTTCCGCACATTTTGGATTTATTTTATTTTGTTTTTTTTTAAGCCTTTATTGGTCACTTCCTGTTCACTGGTCACTTCCTGTTGATTTGGGGGCATTTCCTGGTTACTTCCTGTTCATTTTGGATCACTTCCTATATATTTTGGGGCATTCTGGTGTAATGTCTTGCACATTTGTAATCATTTTTGTTTATTTTAGGGCATTTATAGGGCACTTCCTGCACACTGGTCACTTCCTGTTGATTTGGGGGCATTTCCGGGTCACTTCCTGTATATTTTGGAGAGATAGCGAGAACCAAAATGGTATTTGCTATGTGGCAAAATGGATTTTGCCATGTGGCATTATTTTTTTCACCATGAGGCACTTTCTTTTTGGTATGTGGCAAAATACATTTTGGTTTGGGGGGGGGGGGGGGGTTTGGGTGTATATATATGGCATTTTTTGGGGTATATGGCTGTTTTGCAGGCCATACAAGTCCATGGCATTGCCGGCTCTGCACGTCCGAATTTTACTTTCATTTTAAATGCCAGAAAAACATGTGTGGCTGTGATTTTTGACCATACACTTTAAATTAGGGCGCCTTGACGTTCAACTGGCACCCAAGTAAGGCTCTCCCATCGACAGCTATACACGTCCAAATTTTACTTTCATTTTCAATGGCAGAAAAACGTGTGGTTGTGATTTTTGACCATACACTTTAAATTAGAGCGCATTGACATTCAACTGGCACCCATGTAAGGCTCTGCCATTGACGGCTATGCACGTCCAAATTTTACATTCATTTTAAATGGCAGAAAAAACATATTTGGCTGTGATTTTTGACCCTACACATTATATTACAGCGTATTGACATTCAACTGACACCCAAGTCAGGCTTTGCCATTGACGGCTATGCACGTCCAAATTTTCCATTCGTTTTAAATGGCAGAAAAACATGTGTGGCTGTGATTTTTGACCATACACTTTACATAAGAGCATATTGACATTCAACTGACACCCAAGTCAGGCTATGCCATATACAGCTATGCACGTCCAAAATTTCATTAATTTTAAATGGCAGAAACCTATATTTGACTGTGATTTTTGACCATACACTTTACATTAGAGCGTACAGACATTTAACTGGCACCCAAGTCAGGCTTTGCCATTGACGGCTATGCACGTCCAAATTTTCCATTCGTTTTAAATGGCAGAAAAACATGTGTGGCTGTGATTTTTGACCATACACTTTACATAAGAGCGTATTGACATTCAACTGACACCCAAGTCAGGCTATGCCATATACAGCTATGCACGTCCAAAATTTTCATTCATTTTAAATGGCAGAAAATGGAAAGGCAGGAAATGGCAAAAAAATGCCACATGGCAAATAGCACTTTGGTTCTTTTTTGATTCTCGGCCCTTCTTCATATCAGCAGGAATTGCCCAATATACAGCAAAACTAATATTCTCCAGAAATTGGATTTTCTAGTTAATTTTATTAGTGTACTATATCAGTCTATATCAGTTTTTCTTTAACGTGAAATATCTTATGTGTATATATACTAGTATATATATATATATATATATATATATATATATATATATATATACAGCATATACTGTATATACTGTCTGTAAAAAAGTCACAGATATCTACCAAGAATATCTACATGTCTACAAAGAAAAATTGAAAAAAACGTTTAAAAGGGTAAATATATGAAAAAGAAAATCTCGACCACCCCTTGATGTCTGCGATTTCTGCATCGCGACCCTTGTTATATTACCATGTTTCACCCATAAAATTCCCCCAAAATCCAGCTGTGGCCATTCACAGCTGTGTCTTGACACTCAGTGATACATGCTACATGGAGTTTTTGGATCGAAACAAGGTAAGCACGCAATAATGTCTCCTTAAAGTCATGGCGTCTGTAGTTCTGGTCTCGCTTGCTCTCACCTCCAGATAGGATCTTGCTGTTTAAAAAACATTAAATTTTTTTTTTTTTTAAATGCCCTCCTGTTCAAAATTTTTCTTCCTCCAGAAAATCAAGATTTTAAACTTTCCAATGATGTATCACACATGCATATCGGACAATTTTGAAATTTTGCCAAATTGGGGGTTTCAAAGCGGAACTTCAATTCACCTGAGTGTTTTCTGCCAGATAAAAAAAAAATATATATATATATATTAGGAGTGGGAACCTCAGGGCACCTCACGATACGATACGATTCGCGATACAAGGCTCACGATAACGATTATCTCACGATATCACGATGCAGCGATTATCGATATATTGGTCAGAAATTGGATACATGACATTCTACGATACAACTTTTGAAACGGGGAAAAAAAAGATATTTAGAAATAGAAAAAAATACTGTTTAAGTCATTTATTAAACAGTGACACCTTTTCTGTGCAACATTGCTGTAAAATATAAATCTACTGCAAATTGTGCACCTGCACCAGGGGTCGCGTTAACCGAATATTTTCCGTCGTTGACCGGTTTTTTAAAACGGTGACGAAAAAAACTGAAGTCCGTCCGTCATTTTGACAGGCTGCAATTCACACCCCAGACCACAGGGTGGCATATTAATTAGCTATTGTCTCTCTTAATGCATGACGTCGTTGGCTATTCTGTCAGAATATTGTAGCGTCACCGTGGTCTGGCGGCAGCACCGTGATTGAGACATCAACGCGAGGTTCTTATTGGTGCACCCAGTGTGCCAGCGCGTCATCCAATTGGTGGACTAGATTGTCGCCTGTGTATAGACAAGTTTCCGAGGTACTTCCGGTTTACTTCCTTATGTCTTCCTTCCCCTTCCGTTTCCGCCTGTTTACCGTTGAAGTCAATGGCGGTGGAATCGAAGTTGGGAGGTCTTTATACAAGATCCCGGGAATGTTATTTTGATGTAGGCGGGTGGAGAACCAAGCCAAGGCCTCCATGCTTCGTACCATGTCGATTTCCAAACCATGGGTGCTCGTACTCGTCATAAGGAGATGGACAAAACTGACAGCTCCTGCAGTCATGCCCCCGCTGTTATGGAAGGTAATGTGCTCTAAAAATACGAAACCTAAAATCTGGCGCATGAAACGACTTGTTGCCTTTGCTATTGATATTACGATGATGATTGTAATTACGAAGTTTAATCATTTTTACAACAACTAGCTTCTGCTACTGCTGCTCGCCGCCTGTTGCTAATCGTGTTTGAATGCACCGCATAAATCCAAGTGTTACACGTTTTTATTCGTTTGTTTACAGCTGGGAAATGCTGTTATAAAAGAGAAAACAACTTGACTTGTACGTTGATGGACATATATCGAACATATATAGTTTGCGTTCCACAATCATGATGACAGCTCGACTCCCGGGAGAGGCCGAGAGAGGCAGGAATTGTGATAGACGGTGGTTCGCCGAGATCGCCGTGATCCAACTACGAACTTGTGAACGGTAGCGTCTTTAAATATATGCTATTGGAGCTGGAATTACCGAGGACGGGAAAAAAGCACATCTAAATGCCGCCGAGGGCCTCCGTGATGTCGCTATTTGTTCACGAGGCTCCGGAGCTCTGCGGTCTGATAACACATTCTCGTATGCTATTTTTGCAATACTTTTATAAATGTGATTTATTGACCTGTTTTGGAGTGCACCAATCGTTTTAAATAAAACAAGAAATTGAATCATGTCTAAATGTTTTATTGCGATCAATGCCTGCAATAAAAAAAAAAGAATGACATACTATTTGTGTTTACATCATATGTACATAACCTTGTAGCATTTCCTTGTAACAAAACAATCCATGTCAGCCCTTCTGCAGTCGGCAAATGTAATATAACTTGTAATTTCACCACAGTTTGGTCACTAATGGCCGTAGTATCAATCCATTCCTCACGTTAACACAGGCTGACCGTTGTTAATAATTTTGTCCACGAATGATCAACGAAGTGACACGAACTGCCATCCAATCTCATCTAGGTGGTGCTGAATCAATTTTTGAAGATTCCATGGGTTTCTCTGGCTTGACTTCGTAGTTTTATCGTCGTCAATACACTGCTAATACACTGCTACTCGACCGGACCGGAAGTGCGAAGCAGACATTTTCCAAGATGGCGGCGCCCGTATTTCGCTCAGGAAACTTGTCTATAGACCCCAATCACATGACGTCACAACTCTGCCCCCTGACTGGAGCAGCCATATTGTCCGTCAGCTCGTCGTGTTTACACATTACCGCTACGTACATGCCTCCTATTACGGCGTGTTTTTCTGCTCGTTAACATTAATAATCAAAATGGCGAAGGCGTGTGTGGCGGTTGGTTGCAGTAACAGAGAAGATAGACGGAGAGACTTGAAGTTCTACCGTATTCTGAGAGACCCGAAGAGGAGAGCGAGATGGACTGCTTTAATTCGACAAGAAATCTGGGCACCAAACGATCCACAGACTATGTAGTAGTCATTTTATATCTGGTAAGATGCATTTAATATATATTTAGAAGATTTTGGGCTGACAACCACAATTAAGATCATTGTGTGACGTTGGTGATTGGGGTCTATATAGTTGCTTCTTTTTCTTTGGGAGTGGAGTTGTTTTGTTGGTGTTGTTGGCGGTAAGCAGAGTAAGAAGAAGGAGAAAAATACCACGACTTCCGTGTCTAAATTTTCGCCGCCAAGCAAGCGTTACAATATTGATTAAAAATGAATGAAAACTAAATACTATTGAATATGTCATCATTATCATTTTAAAAATTTAAGTGACTGGTAAAAATAGATTATGACTGGATTTTTATGACCCTGTCAGTCAAAATGACAGACAACGAAAATGTCTAGCGCAATCTCTGACCTGCACATATAGAGGAAATAAAACACAACCACTGATATCGCTTGGAGAGATCATGATGAATGGCACCCTTAATTTCTTTAAAGTTTTAAATCTTTAAAAAAAAAAAAAATAAATAAATAGTGGCGTAGGTGTCAGCAGTTGAGCTTGGAGTGGGGCAATGATAAAATTGGTGGGTCTTTTCTTCGTATATGACCTTTGTTGCTTGGTTTGAGCACTTCCGCTATCTGCTTCAGCATTTAAGATGTCAGACTTGCTCAGTCACAGTCTTCCTCACCTTAAAAACAACAAAATAAAACAAAATATTAGCTACTTCGTAGCATTTGAGTTGAAATCCTGATTTTTTTGTGTTGGAAGTATTGAATAAAAAAAAATATGAATTGAATGTATAGAAATTAAAAATTCAATAATTACCTATTTTTAATATGTAGGCTACATCAATGATGACCTATTTTTAATATGTAGGCTACATTAATTATCATGCACATCACTTTATATATCTTGGAACCTATTCAAACCATTTTATAGCTTATTGTATCAAAATGACAGTAATAACAGTTTGTGAAGTAAACTAGATGGAAATTGGTTCTCAAATAATATCAGATAAATCGGTAAATTCATGTGGGCTTGTTCGATATTCATATTCATCCAGTTTAGGGTCCTGGTTTATTTTATATAATTTAACACCAAATGTCATCAAAATAATACATGTAAATTAAAAAGTCAATTACATTGCAAAACTTTCTTACCTCAAGTGATGAAAGCGAAGCTCACAAACTCCGGTATCCACTACGTCACCAGCTCCCAGTGAAACTTATTTTTCTTAGACAATTCTTGCATACAGCAAAGTCCTTGTTCACCTTACTTCCTTTCTTGTTGGTGTAAAATCTAAAGTGTGTCCCCATGTGTGATTTGTAGCAATATTTTTCTCATTTTTTCCTCCACCGTTCTCACGGAGCTTTTTTATTTTTTCAACCCACTTGGAGCTTCCTCTCTTCTTCTCTAGACAACTTGTGCGCACTTTACCCTCACCGCCACTCCCGAGCGCCCCTAGTGGACCGCCAAGGAATTGCTCAACAAACATTGAGCAGTTTACAGCATCCATACTCCATTGTATGGCCAATATGTGAAATAAAAGTATCGATTCTTGGCGGGAGCATATTGATAACCCATCGGGTTGCAAAATATCGCGATATATCGCTGTATCGAGATATTGTCACACTCTTAATATATATATATATATATATATATATATTAGGGCTGTCAAAATTATCGCGTTAACGGGCGTTAATTAATTTAAAATAATCACGTTAAAATATTTGCCGCAATTAACGCACTAGGCCCGCTCAGACAGATTTAAATGTCAGTACAGTGAAAGGCCAACTTGTTAATTAGGCTCGAGCGTATGACGTGGCACTCACGAGGTTTCCGCCGCTCTCGCCATTGTGGAAGCGAGAAACAAAAGTGAGGCATTTCAACACAGTTCGCTCTTTAAAAATGGTTGGAAATTATTGTGCGGTAAAGAATTGCAACAACCGATCGAATAGAAAGGAGAATGTACAGCTCGACGGAACACCATTGAGTTTCTTCCGGATCCCTACATGGAGAAAAGGCGAGGGAAAGGTCATATCTGAACTTACCAAATGTCGAAGAATGGCATGGGTGGCCTCGATCAGAAGGAAGGGCATAACGTTTGATTCTCCAGTTACACACTGAGTTTGCTCTATGCACTTCCACTCCGGTAAGTTAATTTCGTTTGTTGACACAAATTTCAGTAACTTTACGCCCTAAGTCGGCCTGTTGTTAGCTATAGCTACAGCTAATCAACTAGCATGCATACATGTGCATTGTCTTCATAAGACATAATTCCTGTCGTTGCTAAATGAAAAAGCTGTAATATTTTGACGTGAGAGAGTGGCAAAGAATTTGTACACAGGCTACATTTTATGCAACAAAAAATTTGTACATCCGTGGTCACAGACTAATGTAAACACACATTGCCTACCTTTGCTAGAAAGATGGTGTTGCCGTTTGCTATGGTCATAATTTGAAGATCCTGCACCCATCCGCAGCAAAACTGTTCGTAGCTTTGTAGCGATTTGTAGTTTCGGAATTGCTGATGAGTGTAGTAACATACACCAAACACTAAATACAGCATGATGTCCATTTCGCGTAGTGGTGGAAGCTTGTCGACATCTTTATTCCATTTGTGTTCGGCTTGCTCGTGAGGGTCAACATTGTTCACATCCTTAAAATTGCTCACATATCTGTCCTTCGCCGCGGTAACAAGTTTGTCTCTGTATCGAACTGGCAAGTTTTCCCTACATTTTTCCATCTTTGGCACTTGTAGTTCATTTATATTTGCCGTTAAGTTTAAATGTCCCGTGATGCAGACGTGCTTCCGCAATGGCTGCGTTGTCGCAAATCTCGCACGATCCCGTGCTGCTGTGACGTAAACGCTCGAGCCTAACTAGCCACGTTTACATGCTGACTTTTATTCATACCGATTCAAATCATTCCGAATGGAAATTTCACATCAGCTGCTTACATGTCACTTCATCTATTCCGATCCAGCGTTTACATGTGTCTGCCTTTATTCCGAAAGGACGTTTGACAACTGCCGTTTGACATGCGCAGATTAATCAAAACAAAGCGTCACGTTGCAAAACATGGAGATCGATCGTCAGATCAGCTGCTGTTCTAACTTTTCGAGTGGAAACAAAACTTCAGAATGACACGTCGTTCATTTAAAAAGTTGTGTGGGTGCGCTGTGCGTGTGCTTGGAAGCCATGTTGCATGTGACGTTACTTACGTCACCAAGTGACGTCACCACGTCAGTACGGAGCATGCGCAGAAAGAACGCAACCAGACACCATTCCGCTTCCCTGTTTACATGATATAATTTGACTTCTAATCGGTTTGGGAAAAGGAATATTCCACCCCTGTGAATCGGAATGAAATTCCATTCGGTTTGGGCCTGTTCATTCCGAATGAGGTGTTTATATGGAACACATTTATTCGGTTTGAACAAATATTCCGATTGTATTTGGAATATTTGGCTCCATGTAAACGTGGCAACTGTGTTTTATGGAGTTTTTCCGCTCTCTGCTGGCGATTGGGTGTGACTTGCATATGTTATGTGGCGTAATGTCGCCCTCTGCTGGCGATTCAGTGCAGCTGATTATTTGGGTTTCGGCGCGCTTTTCTGACGTGATTATATGTCGACGCGAACTCACACTAATAGACAGTGCTATAGACCCTACCCACGTGACGTCACAACACCTTCCTCCTGACTGGTGCCGCCAAATTGTCCGTCAACACATCATGTTTCCCTGTTACGGCTACGTACATTCCTCCTAATTTACGACGTGTTTTTCTGCTCGTTAACATTAATAATCAAAATGGTGAAGGCGTGTGTGGCGGTCGGTTGCAATAACAGAGAAGAAAGACGGAGAGACTTGAAGTTCTACCGGATTCCGAGAGGCCCGGAGAGAAGAGAGCGAGATGGGCTGCTGCAATTCGACGAGAAAACTGGGCTCCAAACGATTACCACAGATTATGTAGTAGTCATTTTATATCTGGTGAGATGCATTTAATATATACTTAGAGGGTTTTGGGCTGACAACCACAAATAAGATCATTGCTAGGCTAATCGCCGACAACATACACGTATGTATGCAGTGAGAGTGCTATCGCTAAACCATATAAACATTAAAAGCCCTAACTCCATTGACAAACGACATGAAATACATTAGACTTGACAGTGGATGTTAGCAATAACAAAAGATTTTGAATTGAAAATTTTGTAACTCACCTTTCCAAGCACAAGATAGATTCCTGCCGAATTTTCGTGGACGAGGACCTGTTTCACCCAACCAGCAACGAAGTATTTATAAGCCTCCAAGCTCTTAAAGTTTTTCAAACTTTCGTGAGAATAGGCTGATTTTGTGTGGACAAGATAGTTGTACATATCAGGCTAGCTAGCAGATGTCAGGCAAATACGGCGGAGACAGCGGGTCGAAAAACATTGATTTAGGCATCAAATATGGTTCTGGCGAATGGATAAACTGAAGCTTTCCCACATAACACCTTTTTAGCAACGCATCAAGTGAGTTTACGGCATCCGAAAGCACCGGGTCTTCCATGAAATGCATTATAAATTGCTCGATCAATTGAGACCATTGATAATACAGACACAAAATGACGGACAAGGGGGCGGAACCATACAGCGAGCACGTGATTTTGTGACGTCGGTGGGTAGGGTCTATTCAGACCAGCTAACGTCCGCATCCAGTATTCAGTGGCAGTTCTCATAGCCCCATCACACTGTTTGTGTCTAATACATGCATCGCTTGTGAGTTATATTCCTCCTTTGTTTATATTCATGAGCATTAGATAGTTATTGATGATGTGTATTTGAATTTGTTCACATATATGGTGAAATGCAGTTACATTGTTAGATGCTTGTGAGCTAATTGGCGAGTGCTACTGCTCAAATGGACACGTGTGTGTACATTTTATGTTATTTTGTGATTTATGTAAGTTATTGACACATTGCCTTGTTATTTTCAGTTTTACAAAAATACAAGAAACGTGCTCCTGTCAAAAAGAGATGACTTCAGTAAAGCCCATGCAACTTTGCCACACCGTCTGATTTCTTTTTGGAACTTATGTTCGCTATCTGTCAATTTGTGTACTCACACACATTGAGGACAGAATAGGGCTACTAGTTTATTTTTTGATTGAAAATTTTACAAATTTTATTAAAACGAAAACATTAAGAGGCGTTTTAATATAACATTTCTATAACTTGTACTAATATTCATCTTTTAAGAACTACAAGTCATTCTATCCATGGATCACTTTAACAGAATGTTAATAATGTTAATGCCACCTTGTTGATTTATTGTTATAATAAAGAAATACAGTCCTTATGTACCGTATGTTGAATGTATATATCCATCTTGTCTTATCTTTCCATTCCAACAATAATTTACAGAAAAATATGGCATATTTTATAGATGGTTTGAATTGCGATTAATTGCGATTAATTACGATTAATTAATTTTTAAGCTGTAATTAACTCGATTAATCGTTTGACAGTCCTAACATATATATATATATATATATATATATATATATATATATATATATATATATATATATATATATATATATATATATATATATATATATATTCATGTGGAAAATATTGCACTTGAAAGCTGCAGTTCAGTTTTGAAAAAAGCTCCCTTTGAAGTATGTAAACATGAGAGGAATTCATTGTTTGGAGCAAACTTTGGGTGCCCTCTTCTGTTTACTAGGCCAAAGAATGAAAACAGGTCCTCTTTCCCCTCCTTTTTCCCTTCCTGCCCCTCCCCCTAACAAAGTCCCAGTTGCCACTCATTGGCTTACCACATCTGTCAATCTAACGTAGGCGTGTCCATGTGCCAAACGCCAGTTCCAGTAAAAGCGCTCACATGCTGCACAACGCGTAGAGTCAACAGGCGGCACGGAACATAGACGCGCGCTTCCACCACCCTCTTTTTTTCTCCCTTTCTCGACTACTTTTTCAACACTTTGACATTTTCAAGCGTTTTGGGGATGTAAAGCTAAAAGTTGCCTTACTTTTTTATGCGGCGCTCCCGCAGTTTGTTGACGTCCTTTTTTTTAAAGGCGAGGGAGGACTTTTATAGTTAAGACTCCGTCCGGTTCTCCTGTCGACCACCATGGCGGAAGCGGCCCAGCACCAGCCCCACTTGGTGGACATCGACCCGGACTTCGAGCCGCTGGCCCGACCCCGCTCCTGCACTTGGCCGCTGCCCCGGCCGGAGTTCGTCGTCAACCCGGGCGACTCCAACACGTCGTCGCCGGTGCCGTCCGTTAAGCAGGAGCCCGCCGGCGGCGAGTTCATCAGCAATCTCAGCCTCTTGGAAGAGAACGAGGACTTGTGCGCCGATTTTCAGTGTCAGGAGACGTGCGTCCACCAGCAGCCGCAGCATCATCAGCAGCAGCATCACTCGAATCCGCCGCTCCAGCAGCAGCAGCAGGTGGCCCTGCTCTCCACGCCGGCAACCGGCTCACCTTCCTCGGCTGCCGCAGCAGCAGCGGCCGCCGCCGCCCAGAGGAAGAGCAGCTCATCCCGGAGGAACGCCTGGGGGAATATGTCGTACGCGGATCTCATCACCAAAGCCATCGAGAGCTCTCCGGAGAGCAGACTCACCCTGTCGCAGATTTACGACTGGATGGTGAAGAGCGTGCCTTATTTCAAAGACAAGGGAGACAGCAACAGCTCGGCTGGATGGAAGGTATGACCGACCTCTCGGGAGGGCGCACGGTTGGGAAGGATGGAGTTGACAAGCGCTTGCGTGCGGGTTCTGGAACTTTTGACGCAACTGAATCGGACACGTAATTGAATTGCTGGAAAAGTGAACAGTTTCGACTAACTTTAGAAAATGAAAAGTATTTGTTTTTAATTTGAATTGATACTCAGGCAAGGGCGTATTTGCATAGGGTCATAACACTACCAACTTTTCAAGATGCTCAAATTGTCCCCACCAACTTTTAAGCAACCTTATTTGCATGTTATAATGTGTTCACTTATATAGCTAATTTAGGTTGCCTTCCCATATGTTGTAAGGATACAAATGACCCTACCATTATTAAGTGAATTATTTTCATTATGTTCAGACTTATATTGACCTCTTTTTTACTTGTTCACTGTGCTAGTCCATCCCCCCCCCCCCTCAAACTCACGTTTGATTGGCTGATGACTTGACCCCCTCTCCCCCACACACACACTGAAAATACATGTCGCCTCCCCGCCCCCTTCAAAGAGGAGTGATATTAGAAGTTTTTTTTTTCAGCCAGCAGCAGCCAATGTAAGTAATGGAAAAAGTAGGGCTGTCAAAATTATGGTGTTAACGGGCAGTAATTATTTTTAAAAATTAATTACGTTAAAATATTTGACGCAATTAACGCACATGCCCCGCTCAAACAGATTAAAATGACAGCAGTGTAATGTCCGCTTGTTTTTTGTTGTTTGGCGCCCTCTGCTGGCGCTTGGGTCCAAATGATTTTATGGGTTTGGGGCGTGAGCATGGTGTAATTATTGACATCAACAATGGTGAGCTACTAGTTTATTTTTGGATTGAAACTTTTACAAATTTTAATAAAACAAAAACATTAAGAGGGGTTTTAATATAAAGTTTCTGTAATATGTACTAACATTTATCTTTTAAGCACTACTAGTTTTTCTATCCATGGATCGCTTTAGGAGAATGTTAATAATGTTAATGCCATTTGTTGATTAATTGTTATAATAAACAAATACAGTACTTATGTACCGTATGTTGACTGTATATATCCGTCTTGTGTCTTATCTCTCCATTCCAACAATAGTTTACAGAAAAATATGGCGTATTTTATTGATGGTTTGAATTGCAATTCATTACGATGAATTAATTTTTAAGCTGTAATTAACTCGATTAAAAATTTTAATCGTTTGACAGCCCTAGTAAAAAGACGTCAATGTAATGGAGTTGGGGAACACACCACTAATTTTGCTACTGAAATTTTGCTACAACCTGCATCAGAGTTTGCATAAGGTTAAACTGTGTGAATTTGATAACTTGCAAAACTCGAGTAGGAAGCTGCTTAGTGAAAAGTGTCCTCCACTTTTGTATGTGTTTTCTGCTGTTAACGGTTATTTAACTGTGAGAAATGTAGTGAACCGAGGTTTACCCCCTTCTACCCAAATTTATTTTTATTTTGTTAATGTGGTCTTAAAGCAACACTTGGTAACTTTTCAGTTTTGGTCAATTTTTGCAACGCTGGTGGACAAAAGCGGTAGTTTGTTGAAGACTGCATTTCTCATGAGGACCAGCGCATGAGCGCATAGTCCTATGAGGGCGTAATAGAAAATAATTGAGAAGCACTGGTATAACTCAATACAGATTTATTTTGCAATGATCAGTTAGCCTATCAATTAATTTGTGTCATATTGGTGAGAAATGTAGCCCTGACCCCCCTTCACCCAATCTGTTTGGTCTTATTAATGTCTATCCCCAGCAAAAGGTGTACATGCAGGTTATGCTGTTATATTGTCCCTACCAATGATGAGCCCAAACGTACACCCTTGTACTCAGGGATTAGTTTTTTGCGCGACCACATGTCATTTTTCTTTTGTCATGCATGGGGCAAATTTCATATTGCACTACCCTTGAAAGTATAAATATGCATGTGCCGGTATGAGATTCTGACGGTATGAAGCCAAAATATCACGGTTTCATGGTATTGCAAATACAGCTCTAAAATATGTTATTTTGGAAAAGGTATATGGGTTAAAAAAAATAAAAAAATTAAAAAACTTTTTTCCACTGAACAGGATTTTAATGTTTCAGAACTTATTAGCAAATTGGAACATAAGTATAATGTAGAGCTGTCCCGACTAGTCGACGTCGTCGATGGCGTAAATCCGTCGACGAGCACAACATCCCGTCGACGGTTAATGAAGGGTTAAAAAAATATATATGCGTGGAAGGATCAGAATGTCAGACGCTTGATATGCAAGCGGGAAAAGCGGCACAAAGCCAAAAAAAAAGCGCACCAGAGTCCAAAACATTGACTTATTTTTAAAGAAACAAAGGAGTGTACACTGTTGTGTCCTGTCTCTTCAATGCCAAGCTTGGCTGCACGTCGGCCGTGAATGATAACGACAGGAGATTGTAAGTCCATCTAACTAACAAATGACATGTTTAATTGAAGTTGCTAAGCCTGTCGCGATATGCAATGAGTCATTGTATCGCATGGTAAATAAAATGAGGGCGGTCATTTTCACGGCTGTGTCTTATCGCTGCGCGCGCGCGTGCATGCGCACACTTGTGCGTGCGTGCTGATGGCATATGAGACTCCAAGTTCTTTTCTCTCATCAACACGCTGTAGAATTAAAGTTCAGACTTACAAAATAAAAAAAAAACACATCATTATTAAACACTACTGGACTGTCTCAGAAAATTAGAATACACAATATTCTAATTTTCTGAGACAGTCCTGTACATTAATCCACCATTTAAAGCAGGGGTGTCCAAACTTTTTGCAAAGGGGACCAGATTTGGCGTGGTAAAAATGTGGGGGGCCGACCTTGGCTGACGTCCTTTACATAGAACAATATACAGGACTGTCTCAGAAAATTAGAATATTGTGTATTCTAATTTTCTGAGACAGTCCAGTATATACGTTAGCATTGCTACATTGAGGTGAATGGGGGAAAAAAGACGACCTACTTTAGCCGGTGTTCTCTATAAAACAGGCAGCCTTCTCCAAAACTTGCAGTCAAAAGGTGACACTTCAAACATGAAAAATCACTGGTTAACAGCATTTGCAAAAGGAAAAAAAAATCTATTACTGACACCACATGCAATGACATAGTGCTTTTTTGCGGAGTGTAAAGCTTAAATTAGCGATTTCGCGAACGTACTTCCGGCGAACATTTCAAAATAAAAGCATGTCATGTTCGACATATAATATAAATAACGATTTCTAGAGTTAATCCCACATACTTCAGATTCTACACTAAGAATACCTTTAAAATGACACCCGTTATGAAAATTCTGATTGGCAATGAATAATTATTATAATACTATTATATATAGTACTACAATATACTATAATATTGATGCTAGGTATTTTTTTAAGAATTGTTTTGAATCATGTTGGAAAGGTGAAGTCAGTGTTCTGAATCTGTTTACATTCCATTCTTTTGCACAAGTTAATTCAATCAGCATTTGAACTCATTGTTTATTGTGATTTATTATTGTTATTTATCTGTTTATTTGTACTTTAAAAAAGAATTTACAAAATGTTTTTGTGAATTGATAAGCGTCCCCAAAAAAATTCATTGCTAAATTTGTGAAAAAAAAAAAAATATATATATATTTTTTCAAATTATAAGATTAGTCGACTAATCGTAAAAATAGTCGGCTGATTAATCGGGAGAAAATTAGTCGTTTGGGACAGCCCTAGTATAATGCATATAGACTTCACTATCAGTTGATTGTGCTCGGTACCGATCCGTA
Organism: Corythoichthys intestinalis; assembly: GCF_030265065.1. Taxonomy (NCBI): domain Eukaryota; kingdom Metazoa; phylum Chordata; class Actinopteri; order Syngnathiformes; family Syngnathidae; genus Corythoichthys; species Corythoichthys intestinalis. Next base: position 5,243,699 of record NC_080400.1, read on the forward strand.
GGGGGCCTAGTTTCAAAAACTTCAAATTCAAATATTTTCAAAACCAAAGCTGCTACCGACCTAAAACCAAAACAGGCACCTACCTTAGCCATATATGAGTCTCCATGAGCAGCGGCATCAAAAAATTCCAAGTGGTTCCCTTATAATAATCCTGATTAATTATTTTTTTTACATACAATGGGGCAAATAAGTAGTTAGTCAACCACTAATTGTGCTAGTTCTCCCACTTGAAAATATTCATCAACATGGGTAAACGTCAACCATGAGAGAGAGAATGTGGAAGAAAAAAACTAAAAAATCACATTGTTTGATTTTTAAAGAATTTATTTGCAAATCATGGTGGAAAATAAGTATTTAGTCAATACCAAAAGTTCATCTCAATACTTTGTTATGTACCCTTAGTCGGCAATAACGGTGGCCAAACATTTTCTGTAACTCTTCCCAAGCTTTTCACACACTGTTGCTGGTATTTTGGCCCATTCCTCCCTGCGGATCTCCTCTAGAGCAGTGATGTTTTGGGGCTGTCGTTAGGCAACACGGACTTTCAACTCCCTCCACAGATTTTCTATGGGGTTGAGATCTGGAGACTAACTAGGCCACTCCAGGACCTTGAAATGCTTCTTACGAAGCAACTCCTTTGTTGCCCTGGCTGTGTGTTTGGGATCATTGTCATGCTGAAAGACCCAGCCACGTCTCATCTTCAATGACCTCGCTGATGGAAGGAGATTTTCACTCAAAATCTCTTGATACATGGGCACAATCATTCTTTCCTTTACACCAGGGGTCTCCAAACCGGTCCTTGAGGGCCGCGTGGGTCCTGGTTTTTGTTCATACCGATCAAGCACAGACCTTTTTACCAATGTGGTTTGTACTAAAACAAGCAGCACCTGACTGCACTCAACTGATTACGATTATAAAACACCAGATTGGTGAAAAGGTGTGGTCTTGTTCTGTTGTAATGAAATCCTGCACCCACTGCAGCCCTATGTGGAATAGTTTGGAGACCACTGCTCTACACAGATCAGTCGTCCTGGTCCCTTTGCAGAAAAACAGCCCCAAAGCATAATGTTTCCACCCCCGTGCTTCACAGTGGCTAAGGTGTTCTTCGGATGCAAATCAGTATTCTTTCTCCTCCAAACACGAGAACCTGTGTTTCTACCAAAGAGTTAAATTTTGGTTTCATCTGACCATAAGACATTCTCCCAGTCCTCTTCTGGATCATCCAAATGCTTTCTAGCGAACCGCAGATGGGTCTGGACATGTACTGGCTTCAGCAGGGGGACACGTCTGGCAGTGCCGGATTTGAGTCCTCGGCGGCGCATTGTGTTACTGATAGTAGCCTTTGTTACTGTGGTCCCAGCTCTCTGTAGGTCATTCACTAGGTCTCCCTGTGTGGTTCTGGGATTTTTGCTCACCGTTCTTGTTATCATTTTGACGCCACGGGGTGAGATTTTACATGGAGCCCCAGATCGAGGGAGATTATCAGTGGTCTTGTATGTCTTCCATTTTCTAATAATTGCTCCCACAGTTGAATTCTTTACACCAAGCGTTTTACCTATTGCAGATTCAGTCTTCCCAGCCTGGTGCAGGTCTACAATTTTCTCTCTGGTGTCCTTCCACAGCTCTTTGGTCTTGGCCACAGTGGAGTTTGGAGTGTGACTGACTGAGGGTTGTGGACAGGTGTCTTTTATACCGATAATGAGTTAAAACAGGTGCCATTAATACAGGTAATGAGTGGAGCCTCGTTAGACCTCGTAAGAAGAAGTTAGACCTCTTTGACAGCCAGAAATCTTGATTGTTTGTAGGTGACCAAATACTTATTTTCCATTCTAATTTGGAAATAAATTCCTTAAAAATCAAACAATGTGATTTTCTGTTTTTTTTTTTCTCGACATTGTGTCTCTCATGGTTGAGGTTTCCCCATGTTGACAATTACAGGCCTCTCTAATCTTTTCAAGTAGGAGAACTTGCACAATTGGTGGTTGACTAAATACTTATTTGCCACAGTGTATGTGAGCATTTCTTGATAAAGAACTGAATTTAATGGGGTGTCCTAATTGTTTTCACATGACTGTATCTTGTAAGTTCATTTTATTGCTGACACTGCGTTTCGGGGTCATCAACATGTTTTGCCCCGCCTGCCACAAAAGTCAAACTCCGCCTATGCCTATACCACAGATCCCCCGAAATTTCTTGACATACGGTAAATTGCATTTTGCAGTACTCTTGAAAGTAAATTAGGGCCAAACGTTATTTGCTCGTGGTTCTTCTCACCCTGAAACGGTTTCGTCATTAGTGTCACTTTATGTTCGCTAGCCACGCACGACAGTCATCTGATCGCTCTCCGGATCGACACAAACACATGATTTCGAGCTGATTCTCGCAAAGTGAATAAAGCCGGATGAAAAAGAAGCCGTCACGGGACGCAGCAACGGCTCAGACTGGACTTGGGGGAGGGTTGAGGGCAAAGGCGTAGGTTTGGTCTCAACATTGGTATGGACGATATAACAGCATAACCTACATGTCCACTTTTTGTTGGGTACGGGACATTAATATGACAGAACAGAGTGAGTGAACGGGGGTCAGGGCTACATTTCTCTTGAATATGAACCTGATTAGTTGATAGGCTAAATGATCAATGCAAAATAAATCTGTATTGACTTTAATGTGTATTGGTTCACGTGATAAACAAAATAAAACTGTTATTGACTTATCCTTTAATGTGTATTAGTTCAGGTGATAAACCGTTCGATTCAGATCTTTGTTTTCAAAAACTACTAAAACATTTTGAAAACTTCCAGAATAAATATCTGGATTTTATTAGCAAATTTAAATTGCAATATTTGAACATTAGTTATATTAACATACCGTATTTCTCGGACTATAAGTCGCATTTTTTTTCCATAGTTTGGCTGGTGGTGCGACTTATATTCAGGAGCGACTTATGTGTGAAATTATTAACACATTATGATATCATTTCACATGTTATTTTGGTGTTTTGGAGTGACACTGATGGTTTGGTAAACTTGTTAGAATGTTCTTTATGCTATAGTTATCTGAATAACTCTTAAAGGGATCCTCTATTTTCGAGACAAGTAATTCTTAAAAGATAAATGTTAGTCGGAGTTATAATTAGGGGTGTCAAACGATTAAAATTTTTAATCGAGTTAATTACAGCTTAAAAATGAATTAATCGTAATTAATCACAAATAAACGCAATTCAAACCATCTATAAAATATGCCACATTTTTTTTGTAAATTATTGTTGGAATGGAAAGATAAGACACAAGATGGATATATCCATTCAACATACGGTACATAAGTACTGTATCTCTTTATTATAACAATAAACCAACAAGATGGCATTACCTTTATTAACATTCTGTTAAAGCGATCCATGGATAGAAAGACTTGTAATTCTTAAAAGATAAATGTTAGAACAAGTTATAGAAATTTTATATTAAAACCCCTCTTCATGTTTTCGTTTTAATAAAATTTGTAAAATTTTCAATCAAAAAATAAACTAGTAGCCCGCCATTGTTGATGTCAATAATTACTTACACAATGCTCATGCGTGCTGAAGCCTTTAAAATCAGTCGCACCCAAGCGCCAGCTGAGGGCGCCAAAACTCCAAAAAACACAAGTACACATTTCACTGTGCTGTCATTTTAATCTGTTTGAGCGGGGCATTTTTGCGTTAATTGCGTCAAATATTTTAACGTGATTAATTTAAAAAATTGATTACCGCCTGTTAACACGATAATTTTGACAGCCCTAGTTATAATAATTTGATATTAAAACCCCTCTTAATGTTTTTGTTTTAATAAAGTTTGTAAAATTATTTTAAGTGATAGGTCGCCATTCTTGTTACGTCGCAGTGCGTGATGTCACCGGGCCCGTTGCCGAAATTCCAGCGTGTCACTCGTTAGCTTTCCCAACATGTCGTCGGTTCTACCCTTCCTATTTGAACCGGATCTGAAAAGTGAGGAGCAGGACAGCACTGTTGGTCGTTCACAAGACGAGGTTCAGGGAAAAACGTGTGCAGCAAATACCTGATAAGACAAAAGTTGGGCAAAAGTCTCAATGACAACAGAGAGAGAGAGAGAGCGTATGCTGTTGGGAACTCCAATTGGGAGCGAGAGTGTATGCTGTTGGCTTTTATTAGCAGATATTCAAGGTAGGCATACTGCGTTTTCAAACTTATCCCAATATAATTATGTAGATTGTTAACATCCAGAGCTGTTGTTTGCTTTACATACAGTACAGGCCAAAGAGCACACCTTGTGTAATCCATGTCTTGTACATTGTAACGCGTGGTAGCTAGGATACGTGTATAAAAGTACCAAAAAGGGGAGAAACTTCCACTTATGCACATTTAGTCACAAAAAATATTATTTCCACCTTGACCACTCTTCACTCGGGAGCTCAGCAGTAGGGATGTCCCAATCCAGGTTTTTGCACTTCCGATCCGATACCGATACTGGCCGATACCGATACTGGCTTATCTGAGCATGTGTTAAAGTTTAAAGTTATTTAGCGTCCTTACTTAGTTGTCAGACTCGTGTTGAAAAGATTTTTAGTACTCTTGATAACAACTAGCCAGCTGAATTAGGTGAGTTTGAATAACACACAACATTTTGTAACAAGAAACTGACCTATTTATTCAGTGACAAATTCAAAACATTATAAATAACAAACAGAAATGGCAGTCAGTAAAACGTGCAAATCATATTGTAAACTGCCTTAAAAAAGCAAAACACACAAACAACCTCAGAGGAAAATCCCACAACCCCCCCCCCCCCCCCAAGCCATTAGATGCTTTTAATTTTTCGTGCATTAGTTACAATAATTGTATAAAAAGCCTCTCAGGTTTAGATAAACGACTATTTCAGTGTCAAGATAACATTTTAAAACAGTAAATAAAATACTCAAGTCCCCATTATGTATCAGCATCTTTGAACTACATTCAATTCATTTAATTTTGCGAATCAACTGTTAAAGTTGTTAAAATTGCTCCCGTTATTCCATAATTTCCCTTCTGTCTACTTTCGACATGTGAAAGTTTTAAAACTGTTTTGAAGATAGATTCAAGTCGATTTAGGAGTATTTTAGATAAAAAGTTAATTAGGTTCGCTTGGGAGGTTCACAACAGCCTACTAGGGAAGTCTCCTGCTTTAAGATGGCGGCCGTTTACTAACGCATCTAGTTTTCCATACTTCAATATTGCTGACACAGACGAGTCTGTCGTTTTGCATCTAGTTCTATATACATATGATATCTATTATCTACAGTTAAACGATGTTGACGTAGTTTATAGCGGCTGTCAGCAGCAGTCAGGTATTCTTGTGTTTTTTATCCAGCGGCATGAGTTGAGCATTGGCATTACCCGGGTCTACGACAAGCATGATGTTTACTCTCGGGACGCAATGCGGTCCGTTTCTCGTTGCGCCCCGAAGACCGCACTGTGTATTAGTTCCGCTTTACTCGACATATTTCAATAATCGGAATTTGGATGTTTGTGAATCGTTCTCGAATCTTCCACGGCTGAATCGCTCAAGGATATAATGACGGCTGGGCATGTTGTACCGTGGTTCTAAGTGTTTGATGGTGTGTCTTTACTCACGAGAGATAATGGCTCTTCATCCAGAATGAATTCTTCGGCAATGACTCTTGTTATTCCCTGGGCTTTGGGACTGTCGAGTGCCAGTTTGTCACGCATAGCAAAAGTTTCTGCCAGTGCTAGTTGCGTAGGACCTTTCTTTTTGTCTTCGGTTTTCTCAACATACTCCTTATATTGTTTTTGGTTGTATTTAGTTAAATGCTTGATTAGGTTGGTTGTATTGAAAGTTCTTACAGTACGCTTGACTTTATTGTGGCATATGTTGCACTCCGCCTCTTCGTCTTTGTCGTCCTTTAAGGTGAAATGATCCCACACAGCCGACATTTTTACCGATCAAGTCTCTCGGTAAATTGGGAGACGGTAATGTAGTTTGTTGAAGATGTGCTGTAAAATGCAGACCGCATTTTAGGGAAACCGAAGCAAAAATTGGAATGGATTATGTATATCGGTGCACTGGAAAACCCGGACCGGACTTGAAAAAAAAAACGGGATTGGAAGTCTGGATCGGATTTTTTTCCGTGTCGGCCGATCTGATACTGATGCGCATTTTTTTGCCCATATCTGCGTTCGATCCGATCCAAGTATCGGATCGGGACATCTCTAGTTATGACCCTACCGTCCAGTGCAAACCTACACCCTTGGTTGAGGGGCTTGACCGACACAGAGGGCTTGAATGCTGTCCACTCATAAATTTGATGAGGAGAGGGGACTTCATCACGGGAAGCTGGAAGGCCCCCCCTCCTCCCGTGTCATTAATGAGGCGGAATTCACACCACGCTGTTCGCCATTCATCCGTTTGACCCGGCTGTTTACAAAAAGCTCCCGACTAATGTGGGCCTGTCAGATTGGCTCCCGTCAATCAGATTAGGCCGGTGGAAAATATGAGAAAAAACATTGCTTGCTTTGGCTGAAATCTGAAGAGATTTCCAGGTGTACACAATGGTTAGGACAGTGCTTCTCAATTATTTTGTTACGCCCCCCCCATGGAAGACGTAAATGTTTCGCGCCCCCCCCCCCCAAACTCTCTGCCACCACTGTAAATAGTATCATTTGTCTTTAAAATTACTATTATAAATACGCATCTGCCTAACATTGTGTCCTTTTTTTCTAATAAAGAAAAAAAGTAACATAGATCAACTTATAATAAAGTATAACTTTATTAACATTGTTTTGTTTGTAACAGAGAAGACTTGACGCGCATCAGTTTGCCTGAATTAAAAAAAAAAAAGTCACATCCAAACTGTAAAAAATACACTCAAGGTACATTTTTGACCATTTGATACAGAAAAATGTAATAAAATCAGTAAATAATAACAAATTAAAATTGATTACAAACATTCACTCATGAGGACAATATGCCAAAAACTTTGACCAAAAAAAACAAAACTGAATAAAAGAAAAAAAGAGAGTCCTTGGACAGAAGGACAGTTTTTATTTTTGCTGCTCACAGTATTACTTCCTTTGCAATGATGTGGAGTTATTTGCAATGAGCATGCTAACAATGCTCACTGGTTTACTGATACAACACTGACAAAGCAGGACGATTGTTGGCAATATTTGGCACGTTTTCGCTGAAAAACAATCAAGCGGCTTATCAATGAGATTGGGGTCTAATATCTTTATTATTCAAAAACACAACAAAAAGTAAATGTTTACATTAACTTCAATTTTAATATACATCCTATGTTCTTAAGTAGTTAAAATTGAGATTTGGCATTTAGTGTGTGAGGAAGTGAGGGAAAATAAAAATTAGGAGATGGAGGTTGGGCTTATAGCTGTTTTTGTTAACCTTTATTTTGCAAATCATTGAAAAAATACAATTTTGAATGAAAATAGGTTTTTGTATGTGTTATAGAAATAACTGACCTAAACAGTTTTCTTTGCATTTCAGTAGTATTGACGCCCCCCCCCCCCCCCCCCTCAAAATAAATAAATGAATAAATACAATTTCTGGCTCCGTGGCAACCTTCACATTGGGGAGTTCCGGCAAGAAATTCTAACCACTTTCACCCCTGGGTGTTATTGTTTTTTTTTTTTTTTTTTTTTCTTTTAACAAGCGGCATGAGTTGTACATGATACTTACTCTCGGTCTGTTCCTCATTGCGTCCCGAAGACTGCGCTGACTGTTTTAGTTCTGCTTTACCTGGTATAATTCAATAATCGGGATTTGGATGTTTATGAATCCTTCTCGAATCTTCCACGGCCGAATCGCGAATAACTCTAGCATGTTTAGTGTGTCTAGCGTTGGTAAAATGTGTTTTTTTCCCTCTCTGGCAACCGTCTGTGTTGAGAAAGAGTGTGTGTATAAAGTAAGGCTGCAGCTATCGATTACTTTAGTAGTCGATTAATCAATGAACTAGTTAGTTCGAATAATCGAGTAATCGGAAAAGGAACATGAAAAATTAAAATACCTGGGATGAGCCTCAAACGGTATAAAAAATAGATAAACGAGGATCAATGTACAACAAAAGAACAATTGGCTAACTTACATAGCAAACGTCCGCTAGCCCAAATGCTATAAAATGCTAACTTTTTTTTTTTTTTTTTTTTACAATGCTCTTGACAAATGGTTCAGACTCATATTCCCGCAAAAAACTGCTAAATATACCTATAAACTAAATCACGAATGTATTAAAAAAAATATCAGCCCAAACAAAAACTTTGCTTACATTGGTCTTAACAGGGAGCAGTTCAGCCATGTCAAATGAGGCAGACCAGAGGGCAGTGTATCCACCCGAATCAATACAATTAAATATAAAAAAGTGTTCAAAATAAACCATTACAGCGCCACTTTAATTAAACGAATACTCGAAGCAACAAAATTTAATTCGAATATTTTTTTCTAATCAAATACTCGAGTTAATCGATTAATCGTTGCAGCACTAGTATAAAGTAAACATGATACGAGTCTTATACACGTGCTTTTTCTGGAAAATAATTCAATTATTTTTGTTCTGATGGTAATAATGTTGAGGTGTGGCTATGGGTTTACGCTCACCTAAAGGACTGCCATCCATCCATCCATCATCTTCTCCCGGGGTCGGCTCGGGGGGGCAGCAACTTTAGCAGGCTCCAGACTTCCCTCTCCCCAGTCATTTCAACCAGCTCCTCCAGCGGCCCCGCAGGCCGGGACACGAACCCACGCGCTACGACAATTCCACTCGGCAGGTAGGGACGCTAACCACTGCGCCATTAAGCTAGGGCCAACGGCACCGCCGTCAGTGTCCCTACATGAAGGAATCGCCAGGGAGGTTTCCACGCTCCGCAACGGACCTGCGTGTACCCGTTACACTCACGCCCCGAAACCTTCTCTGCCGATCCGGGGCACGGCACCATTGTAGCCGATGTGTCAGCACTAGGCATGTGCCGGTATGAGATTTTGACGGTACGATAACCGTGAGCAAAAATACCGCGGTTTCACGGTATCACGGTATTGCAATTATAGCTCCAAAATTTTGAGATGTATGGGTTTAAAAAAATTAAAAAAAAAATGTTTCCATTGAACAGGATTTTTTTTCAAAATATATTTGCAAATTGGAACATGAATATAATGTGAAAATAAATAAATTAACAAAAAATAACAAATATTTTATATAAAATTAAAATAAGTAGAACCTAGACTATACCCACAGCCACAGCTCAAGTTGCTCAATATTAGAGTAAGAACAAAATAATTGCTATAAAAAAGTAAAAACACTTCTAAATAAAAATATATACTGTATGACTTTTTTTGAGGGGGGGAGCTCAAGTGAAGTTTCGCCATTTTCAGCCACTGTGTCAACTCTGGTCTACATGATGCCATGCCTTTGTGTTAAAAAGAACAAAGAATTCATAAGTTAATAAGTTAGTTAAAAATGTATAAATTAGTTTTATAAAGTAGTTAAAATTAGGGCTGTCAAAATTATCGCGTTAACGCGCGGTAATTAATTTTTTAAATTAATCACGTTAAAATATTTGATGCACATGTCCCGCTCAGTCTTCTGCCTTTTGGTAAGTTTTACAGCAAGGCTTTTTGTGCTGTCTAACAGCGAACTCTTGTGGTCGCTTTGCGACATGGTTTATTTTTTTCTTGCAAGTTCAATATGGCTGCACGACGTCTCGGGCTGACGCCTACGTTATAATGTTGTGCTTATATGATCCTTGGACAAGATTTGTCCGTAAGTATGGTTGTTGTAAAGAATGTACATATTATGTTAGTAAGCGAAATGTTCTATTTTTTGTATGAGACGCTTTTTGTTTATGTTTAGTGAACCTGTATAGCGTGCTAAGCTAACGTTGTTGCTAATGCAATGCTTGTGTACTTTTTGTTGTTGTTGTAGTTTTACGACGGTCTAAAGAGGACAATGGTTTGAGGCCATTTTATTAATAAATCAGATGAAAAAGGAAGAAGTCTGATTATTAAGGCGTCGTTCACTAGCTGTCTAGCTTTGGAAAAAGTAGACGCTTCGGAGTAAGGACAGCATAGACAAATTTAAATGACAGTCGAGTGAAATGCCCACTACAGTCCTTATGTACCGTATGTTGAATGTACAGTGGGGAGAACAAGTATTTGATACACTGCCAATATGGCAGTGTATCAAATACTTGTTATATATATATCCATCTTGTGTCTTATCTTTCCATTCCAACATTTTACAGAATATATATATAATTTACAGAAAAATATGGCATATTTTATAAATGGTTTGAATTGCGATTAATTACGATTAATTAATTTTTAAGCTGTAATTAACTCGATTAAAAATTTTAATCGTTTGACAGCCCTAGTTAAAATGTAAATATTGTTGAGGAAAGATTTCATCTAAAAAAAAAAAAAAAGCGAGGAGTGAGACCTCCTTTCTCAATTAGCGATCTTTGACGCGATCCTTTTTCTTTCCCCCTTCATTCAAGCTTGTTTCTCACTCAGCGGCTGTGAGACATAAAACCTCGACGAAGCTGCTCTCCCAGCTTAGCCTACCCTAACATTCGTCTTTGTAAGTTTAAGTTAGTTTGTATATTGAATTTGAAAGGAAAATGTGTGTTTTGTTTTTGGCGAACTTTTTAATGGTGCTACTGCTATCCTGTTGAATCTAATCACAGGTGGAAAAATCGAATTGTACAACGTTTTAAATGTTTTCATTTGTATATTTCACCACGATTTGAGAGCTCAATAAATTGAAGAAAAGTACGCCTTGTGTTTGGAGGGTGTGTTTTTGGGTTTGCTGGCTGTTTAGCAGAATAGCGTCACTGACACTCACGGCAACAAACGGGAAGGGTGAGCGCTGCCGCACCAAGCCACTTCGGCTGCATTTTGGCACATGAAAAATAGCGAATACCGTACTAAGGTATGACGGAAAATTTCAGAGGTTTTGAAACCGCGACGTTTTCACACCACGGTAAACCGTGAAACCGGTAACCGGCACATGTCTAGTCAGCACCGCCCCGCTTTTCCACTCCTTCCTCTGACTAGGCCGGGACGCGAACCCGTGCGCCACGACAATTCCGTTACACGTGTCCCGCCAACGGGAGGCCCCGGGGATGACCCAGGACACGCCGGAGAGACTATGTCTCTTGGCTGGCCTGGGAACACCTTGGGATCCCACCGGAGGAATTGGTTGAAGTGGCTGAGGGGAGGGAAGTCTGGGCTTCCCTGCTAAAGCTCAGATCAAGCAGTAGACAATGGATGGATCCATGGTATTTTCCACTACTTTCATTCTCTTTTCATAAGAAGCGGCTTATTTATGGATTTTGTTTTTTTTGGGGGGGGGGACAAGCTTCATGTTTTCCTTGTTAAAAAAATTTCCACTTACTACAAGCGGCTGTTTTTGAGCCATTTGCTCAGCGGGGGTCCACGTATGCACTCGTACTAGTACTTCAGTTGTACTTTCTCGGTGTGACTGCGCAAATATTGACCACGCGTGCTTTGATGTGATTGCGTGGATCGATGGCGGCGTTCCCTCTGTACACGACGCACTCCCGACCCTGCATTCCTCACTTCACTCGGGGTAAACACACCCTCCCACGCCTCAAAACAAACTGTGGACAAACACGCCGTTCCAAACGGGTTCGCTGACCAACGGTCGTTAGCACGCACTCGCTGACTCTGCTCGGGAAGCCGGACGTTAGCATCTGTATGCTAATAAAAAAATGTTTGTCATTTTATGATGAAAACGTGTGATTCATATGCTTTTCCCCCTAATTTTGCTACTGAAAAAATCCATAGGGATCATAAAAATACTGGGGGCGTACTGTGCATTTTTGTTCACTTCCTGTTGATTTTTGGGCATTCCCGGGTCACTTCGTTGTTAATTTTTGGGTAAATACAGGTCACTTCTTGTTGATTTTTGGTCTTCTGTTACAGTTTGGGGAATTTCATGGTCGTTTCCTGTTCATTGGTCAATTCCTGTTTAAATTGGGGCATTCCCAGGGCACTTCCTGTTGATTCTGGGTGTTCTGTTGGATTTGGGCCTCTTGCAGGTCGTTTCCTGTTGATTTTGCATTACTTTGTGATAATATAGGGGCATTCCCAGGGCATACTGTGCATTTTGGTTCACTTCCTGTTGATTTTTGGGTATTCCCGGGTCACTACGTTGTTAAGTTTTTGGATACTTCAGGTCACTTCCTGTTAACTTTGGTTTTTTGATATTCTGGGGTCACTAAATATGTTTTAGATCATTTCTAGTTGATTTTGGGCCACTTACAGGTCATTTCCTTGTTAATTTTCCTGTTCATTGGTCAATTCCTGTTTATTTTGGGGCATTCCCTGGTCACTTCTTGTTGATTCTGGGTGTTCTGTTTTGGGCCATTTACATGCCTGGGTCAGTTTCTTGTTCATTTTTGGGTACTTACGGGACACTTCCTTCACATGTTGAGCCACTCTGGGGTCATTTACTGTATGTTTTAGATTCTGCTCCTATTATATTTGGTGTTTTTTTCCTGGTCACTTCATGTTTATTGGTCAATTCATGTTGATTTTAGGGTATTTCTGGGACACTTAGGCTACGTTCATACTATAGGTCTTAATGCACAAATCCGATTTTTTGTCATATCTGTTTTTTGGGCGTGCCCGTTCAGACTGCCTTTGTCCATTGAGACCGTTCAAGTATTACGCATGTGCACTAATTCGCAGTCCGACACGCGCTGAGCAAGACGACCCGCATGCGCAAAAGCATCAAAACAAATGACCACACACGCTGGCTGTCATCCATCATTCCAGGGATATCATATTTTGCTTTTTAAAAAGATGACACAAATAACAGACATAAATAATCCCATTTTAGGCTTATATTCAAAGTATATGGATCGATAGCATGCACGCACTGTCCGTGCATGTCACACACACATACGCGCAGTTTGCCCCGACTCTCGGCCGTGTAAGCAATGTTGAAATGTTGCTTATATGGAGCGGACAGAAAATCGATCATTCTCAGGCTTATCCTCAACCCCATTTTATGACTGTTGTCAAGTCCGACCCTTCCTAAAAAGCCGTGTTCAAGGCAAGCTAGGCGCTAATAACGCACAGCTGCACCCCTACGGTGGCGTCTCTCTCGCTTTTTGATGACGTAATTGCTCCATGAATTCCGATTTGAGAGACTGGACAGTACAGACCGCCGCGACAGTCTGGAAAAATGTGGCCCAGATCGGATTTGAACCACATACGAAAGTGACCCAGATCGGATTTGAAATGGTTCAGTTCTATGCGACTTGTCACGTTCAGACCGTCAAGTTAATGCCTCACTCGAGTCGGAAAAACACGAAAAAATCGGATTCGTGCATTAAGACCTGTAGTATGAACGTAGCCTTAGTGTCGATTTGGGGTCACTCTCTTTAAATTTTGGCCGACTTCCTGTTGATTTTGGGGTATTCCCACGTCACTTCCTTGTTAATTTTCGGGTACTTACAGGTCACTGTTTTGATTCTGGTCTTCAGTTATATTTCGGGGAATTTCGTGTTCATGGGCCAATTCCTTTTGATTTAAGGGTATTTCTGGGTTACTTATTGTTAATTTGGGGGTCACTCAGTTGGTTTGGGAGCACTTATGGGTCACTTCCTGTTGAATTTGGATCACTTTCTGATGATTTTGGGCATTCCTACATCACTTCCTGTACATTGTGGGTCACTTCCTCTTAATTTGTGGGCAATTTAAATAACGAGGACCTATGGGTTAGTTATAAAAGAAAATATTTTTTATATCTAAGTAGTGCGAAATTATTGTAGGGAGTAGGGGTGTGACAAAATATCGAAATGGTGATATATTGTGATACTTTGTATCCCAAAAGGTTATCGATATGCTCATGTCAAGAATCAAGATATCGTTTTAAAAAGGTGTCAATTACAAAAAAAAAAAAAAAGGCTGCCATTGACGGTGCTCGATGCCCAATCATTTAGACTGGGAACGTTCGTTCATTCAAAACCAGAGCATTCACGGTCATTCGGTCTGATTTTCAGGGCATTTACAGGTCACTTGCTTTTCATTTTAGGGCATTTACAGGTCATTTCCTGTTGAGTTTGAGTCACTGCCTATTCATTTGGGTGATTCCCAGGTCACTTCCTGTTCCGTAACGCAAAATAAACAGCAAGTTACCCATAAAATACTCCAAAAGTAACTGAAAATCAACAGGTAAATGGCCCCAAATTACCCGTATTTTGGGCAGAATGTAAGACGAGGTTTTTTTGCATTGAAATAAGACTGAAAAAGAGGTGGTCGTCTTATATTCGCGGTCCAGACATTATACCCATTCAGGACGCTAGATGGCGCCAGATATCATTGAATAGATGTTCTGTCATAACAGATCTCAGCTACTCACCCCATTCACGACGCTAGATGGCGGCAGGTATCATTGAAGCGATGTTCTGCAGGGATGTCCCGATCCAGGTTTTTTGCACTTCCGATCCGATACTGATATTGGCCGATACCGATACCGGCCTATCTGAGCATGTGTTAAAGTTTAAAGTTATTTAGTCTCCTTACTTAGTTGTCAGACTCATTTTGAAAAGGGTTTTAGTACTCTCTATAACAACTAGCCAGCTGAATTAGGTGACTTTGAATAACACACAACGGTTGGTAACAAGAAACTGACCTGTTTATTCAGTGACAAACACAAAACATTATAAATAACAGAAATGGCATAGTCAGTCAATAAAACGTGCAAATAATATTGTAAACTGTCTTAAAAAAGCAAATGCGGTCCGTTTCTCATTGCGTTCCGAAGACCGCGCTGTGTATTAGTTCCGCTTTACTTGACATATTTCAATAATCGGAATTTGGATGTTTGTGAATCGTCTCCGATTCTTCCACGGCAGAATCGCTCAAGGATGTAATGACGGCTGGCCATGTTGTACCATGGTTCTAAGTAGAGCTGGGAATCTTTGGGCACCTAACGATTCGATTACGATTACGATTCAGAGGCTCCGATTCGATTATAAAACGATTATTGATGCACCCCCCTCTTTTTTTTTTTTTTTTTTTTTTTTTTTTTAATGTTTTGTACATTCGTTCCAAAATTGTTCAAAAATACTCTCAGGCTAAACCAAACTACTATTTCAGTATCAAGTTAACATATAGCAGTAAACAAATATACAAAAATAACAGTAAATAAAAAACTCCAGTCCCCATTCTGTATCAGCAGCTTTAAACTACATTCAATTAATTTAATGTTGTGAATCAACCGTTAAAGTTGTTAAAATTGCTCCCGTTTCCCTTTTGTCTACTTTCGACATGTGAAAGTTTTGAAACTATTTTAAAGATAGATTCAAGTCAATATTTTACCGATTTAGGAGTAGTTTAGATAAAAAGTTAATTAGGTTTGCTTGGAAGGTTCCCTACAACAGCCTTGCAGGGAAGTGTACCGCTTTAAGATGGCGGCCGTTTACTAACGCTCGCATCTAGCTTTTTGTAGGTGTGCTGCTAACGCTACCGAATCTATAGTGCATCTAGTCCTATATAAATGATATCTACCGTAACATTATGTGGATGTACTTTGTAGCAGCTTTTCGGCAGCAGTCAGGTATGTTGTGTTTTTTTTTATCTCGTGGCATGAGTTGAGCTAGAGCCGTGAGTTGAGCATTGGCATTACTCGAGGGGCCGGGTAATGAGAAGCATGATGTTTAGCTACTCTTGCTCCGTTCCTCATTGACCGCGCGGCACGCTGAGTGTGTTGTACTTCCGCTTTACTTGGCATATTTCAATAATCGGAATTTGGATGTTTGTGAATCGTTCTCGAATCTTCCACGGCCGAATCGCGAATAATCTAAGAATTGGAAATTTTGCACACCTCTAGTTCTAACTGTTGGATGGTGCGTCTTTACTCACGAGAGATGATGGCTCGTCATCCAGAATGAATTCTTCGGCAATGACTCTTGTTATTCCCTGTGCTTTGGGACTGTCGAGTGCCAGTTTGTCACGCATAGCAAAAGTTTCTGCCAGTGTTAGTTGCGTAGGACCTTTCTTTTTGTCTTCGGTTTTCTTAACATACTCCTTATATTGCTTGTGGTGGTATTTCGCTAAATGCTTGATTAGGTTGGTTGTATTAAAACTTCTTACAGCTTTACCACCATGTTTGACTTTATTGTGGCATATGTTGCACTCTGCCTCTTTGTCTTCGTCGTCCTTTCAGGTGAAATGCTCCCACACAGGTGATATTTTTAACGATAAAGTCTCTCAGTAAGTTGGGAGATGGTAATGTAGTTTGTTGAAGGCGTGCCGTAAAATGCCGACCGGATTTTAGGGAAACCGAAGCAAAAACCGGACCGGATTTTCAAAAAACTGGAGAAGTCTGGATCGGAATTTTTCCGTGGCGGCCGATCCGATACCGATGCGCATTTTTTTGCCCATATCGGCGTTTGTTCCGATCCAAATATCGGATCGGGGCATCTTTAATGTTCTGTCATGACAGATCTCAGCTACTCTCAAGTTTAACCGGTTTGCATTATTTTATCGCAATGTTTTGTCTTATTCAGATTTGTTTCAAGACTACAGTTAGACTTCACGTTGATGGTTAATGCAGTTATTGCAAATTTAGTTGTTTTATCACAATAGATTGGTTTATTTACATTTCAAGAATCAGAAGTCATTCATTTACGAATGCCATTGCACTTTAGTTTACATTAGGGCTGTCAAAATTACCGCGTTAACGCGCGGTAGTTAATTTTTTTAATTAATCACGTTAAAATATTTGACGCAATTAACGCACATGTCCCGCTCAGACAGTATTCTGCCTTTTGGTAAGTTTTACAGCAAGGCTTTTTGTGCTGTCTAACAGCGAATTCTTGTGGTCGCTTTGCGACATGGTTTATTGTTGTCTTGCCAGTTCAATATGGCTGCACGACGTCTCGGGCTGACGCCTACGTTGTAATGTTGTGCTTATATGATCCTTGGACAAGATTTGTCCGTAAGTATGGTTGTTGTAAAGAATGTACATATTATGTTAGTAAGCGAAATGTTCTATTTTTTGTATGAGACGCTTTTTGTTTATGTTTAGTGAACCTGTATAGCGTGCTAAGCTAACGTTGTTGCTAATGCAATGCTTGTGTACTTTTTTTTTTGTAGTTTTACGACGGTCTAAAGAGGACAATGGTTTGAGGCCATTTTATTAATAAATCAGATGAAAAAGGAAGAAGTCTGATTATTATGGCGTCGTTCACTAGCTGTCTAGCTTTGGAAAAAGTAGACGCTTCGGAGTGAGGACAGCATAGACAGATTTAAATGACAATAGAGTGAAATGCCCACTACAGTCCTTATGTACCGTATGTTGAATGTATATATCCATCTTGTGTCTTATCTTTCCATTCCAACAATTTATTTTACAGAATATATATATAATTTACAGAAAAATATGGCATATTTTATAGATGGTTTGAATTGCGATTAATTGCGATTAATTACGATTGATTAATTTTTAAGCTGTAATTAACTCGATTAAAAGTTTTAATCGTTTGACAGCCCTAGTTTACATATTTAAATGTTCAGATATTAAGAATTGAATGAGGCAAAATAACATGCTTTTTCTCTCAAATAAATGGTTATAATCATTTGTTTTGGATGTACTGTAATTATTTTCTGTTTAAAAATTAATTTGGTGTTCAAAAAGTCTTTTTTCAAACTTGACTCTTGAAAAAGAGGGGTCGTCTTGTCGTCAGGGTCGTCTTATATTCGGGCCAATACGGTACTCATTGCCTGGCATTGGCCGGCCATAGACGTTCAATCCGTTTGAAGTGGGAGGGATGGCAGCGAATGAACAAACGTTCATTCGCTGCCACCCTCCGAGTTCAAATGGATTGGACATCTACTCGTGATAAACTTATTCCATTCATTATATATCATTTATTTGATTTCCTGACCAACGTATCGCAAATCAGAGTATCGCTATTGCGTCAGATCATCGTTATCGTGAGCTTTGTATCGCAAATCATATCGTATCGTGAGGTACCAAGAGGTTCCCACTCCTAGTAGGGAGTATTTTTTTGGGGAGAATGGAAATCCTGTTGAAAACTTTTAGCATGGTGACAACAGTAAAGCAGACTGTTTGCCACTTGTTAAGAGTTGCATAAGAAGAGGTTTACTGGAATCAGAGAGCCGCAGGCCAAAGTCTGGTGCCACTGGTTAGTCAGCGGAACTGTGAGGCACTGTGTTAGCACCCTTGCTGCTGCTGCTACTGCGTGAGAGAGTGAGCTAGCTAGCGAGCGCATAACCTGGGCCTCATAATTAAAGCCCTGCTGCTGGCAAATGCACAGACACCATGGCAGGCAGACACCCGGCCCGACATTCCAACACATCTTGCTTTCCTGCCCCCCCCCCAAACACACACACACACACACACACACTTTTTTGACTCAATTGCGCAGCCTGGATTCTGGTTTTTGCTTCGCACGTCACGTTTCAAATCGGTCTGAGCACCAGCGGCAGCTGTGCTTCCTCACATTTATGCTTTTGATCCTGATCACTTCTTCAAACATAAAGAGTTGAGTTGTGCTAGTCAGCTGGGGTAGATTCAATTCAACTTCAATTATTCAAAAAGTAAGTGTTGCTCCAACCGGAAAGTCTGGGAATGTGTATGATACTACATAATAAAAAACATTAATGTTAGTTTTTGAATGAATTCTTTCACTGTTTCTCCATTTGTAGTCATTACCCCTCCTCCTCCCAAAAAACATCCCTGAATTGCCCCCCAAAATGAACAGGAAGTGACCCAAAATGCACAGGACATGCCCTGGAAATGCCTCAAAATCCACAGGAAGTGACCTATGAATGTCAGTGTCAATGAACACAAAGTGACCCAGAAATGCTCTAAAATCAACAGGAAGTGACCCAAAATGCACAGGAAGTGACCTATGAACACGAAGTGACTGAAAAATCAGCAGGAAGTGACCCGGGAATGGCCCAAAATCAATAGGATGTGACCGAATATGAACAGGAAGTGACCCAGAAATGCCCTAAAACCAATGGGAAGGGACTGAAAATCAATAGGAATGGATCCAAAATAAACAGAAAGTGACGTATGAATGGCGCAAAAACATTGGGAGGGTGATACAAAATCAACAGGAAGTGACCCAAAATGAGTCAAAATCAACATGAAGTGACCAATGAACATAAAGTGACTGAAAAATCAACAGGAAATGACCCGGGGAATGGCCCAAAATCAATAGGAAGTGATCAATGAACACAAAGTGACCCAGAAATGCTCTAAAATCAACAGGAAGTGACCCGGAAATGCCCTAAAACCAACAGGAAGTGACTGAAAATCAATAGGAATGGATCCAAAATAAACAGAAAGTGACGTATGAATGGCCCAAAATCATTGGAGGGTGATACAAAATGAACAGGAAGTGACCCAAAATACCTCAATATCTTCAAGAATGGATCATTGAACACAAAGTGACCCAGAAATGCTCTTAAAATCAGCAGGAAGTGACATGGAAATTCCCTAAAATCAGCAGGAAGTGACCCAGGAATGTGCCCAAATCAACAAGAATGGATCCAAAATTAACAGGAAGTGACTGAATATGAACAGGAAGCGACCCAGAAATGCCTCGAAATCAACAGGAAGTGACCTATGAACACGAAGTGACTGAAAGATCAACAGGAAGTGACCCGGGAATGGCCCAAAATCAATAGGGTGTGACCGAATATGAACAGGAAGTGACCCAGAAATGCCCTAAAACCGATAGGAAGTGACTGAAAATCAATAGGAATGGATCCAAAATAAACAGAAAGTGACGTATAAATGGCGCAAAATCATTGGGAGGGTGATACAAAATGAACAAGAAGTGACCCAAAATGCCTCAAAATCAACAGGAAGTGACCAATGAACATGAAGTGACTGAAAAATCAACAGGAAATGACCCGGGAATGGCCCAAAATCAATAGGATGTGATTGAATATGAACATGAAGTGACCCAGAAAAGCCTCAAACTCAACAGGAAGTAATCAATGAACACAAAGTGACCCAGAAATGCCCTAAAACCAACAGGAAGTGACTAAAAAATCAATAGGAAAGGATCCATAATAAACGGAAAGTGACGTATGAATGGACCAAAATCATTGGGGTGGTGGTGGTGAATGAACAGGAAGTGACCCACAATGCCTCAAAATCTACAAGAACGGCTCAGTGAACACAAAGTGACATAGAAATGCTCTAAAATCAACAGGAAGGGACATGGAAATGCCCTAAAATCAGCAGGAAGTGACTGAAAATCAACAGGAAGTGACCCAGGAATGCGCCCAAATCAACAGGAATGGATCCAAAATTAACAGGAAGTGACCTAGGAATGGCCCGAAATCAATAGGTGGTGATAAAAAATCAACATGAAGAGACCCAAAATGTCTCAAAATCAACAGGAAGTGATCAATGAACACAAAGTGACCCAGAAATGCCCTAAAACCAACAGGAAGTGACTGAAAATCAATAGGAATGAATCCAAAATAAACAGCAAATGATGTATGAATGGCCCAAAATCATTGAGGGGGGGGGGGGGGTACAAAATGAATAGGAAGTGACCCACAATGTCTCAAAATCGACAAGAACGGATCAATGAACACAAAGTGACATAAAAATCAACAGGAAGTGACCCAGGAATGCGCCCAAATCAACAGGAATGGCTCCAAAATTAACAGGAAGTCACCTAGGAATGGCCCGAAATCAATAGGAAGTGATACAAAATGAACATGAACTGACCCAAAATGCCTTAAAATCAACAGGAAGTGATCATTGAATGCAAAATGACCCTGAAATGCTCTAAAATCAACAGGAAGTGTCATGGAAATGCCCTAAAATCAGCAGGAAGCGACTGAAAATCAAAAGGAAGTGACCCAAGAATGCTCTAAAATCAACAGGAATTGATCCAAAATTAACAGCAAATGACTTAGGAATGGCCCAAAATCAATAGGTGGTGATACAAAATGATCAGAAGTGACCCAAACTGCCACAATATCAACATGAAGTGACCCATAAATGCTCTAAAATTAACTCATTCTCTACTATTTTGACGGCCCTAGACTTGTTTCAGTTCACAGCAGAAGCATGAATAGACCTTTCATTATCATGGCCTCAGTGCGGCCACGTTGGTAGGGGCAACCTACCCATCAAAGTCAACGCATTGACAATAAAACAAAGACATTTTACTCACTTCAAATGGATTGGGCGTCTACTAGTGAAATTTAGTTGCAATGATTTTTTAAGAGCCACAATGGCGGCGATGGGTCGCCAAGTGGTAAAGAATGGAATTGCACCCAAATCAACAGGAATTTATCCAAAATAAACAGGAAGTGACCTAGGAATGGCCCAAAATCAATAGGAGGTGATACAAAATGAACAGGAAGTGGCCCATAATGCCTTAATATCAACAGGAAGTGACCCATAAATGTTCTAAAATTAACTCATTGTCTTCTATTGACGGCACTAGACTCATTTCAATTTCACAGCAGAAGCATGAAAAGACCCTTTCATTAACATGGCCTCGGGGCGGCCATGTTGGTAGGGGAAAATTACCCATCAAAGTCAACGCTTTGACATTAAAACAAAGACGTTTTTCCCACTTCAAATGGATTGGGCGTCTACTACTGAAAAACGCATTTAGATGCAATGATTTTTTTAGAGCCACAATGGCGGTGATGGGTCGCCAAGTGGTAAAGAATGGAATTGCACCCAAATCAACAGGAATGGATTCCTAAAATCAACAGGAAGTGACCTAGTAATGGCCCAAAATCAATAGATGATACAAAATCAACAGGAAGTGACCTAAAATGCCCCAATATCAACAGGAAGTGACCCATAAATGCTCTTAAATTTAACTCATTGTCTTCTATTGACAGCACTAGACTCGTTTCAATTCAGAGCAGACGCATGAATAGACCTTTCATTATCATGGCCTCAGTGCGGCCATGTTGGTAGGGCAACTCTACCCATCAAAGTCAATGCATTGACATTAAAACGAAGCCCTAACTAGCTTATTTAGCAACCGATTATTTGTTCTAATTCAAAGCATTTGCTATTTACTCAGTGGCTGCCATTGACGGTGCTAGAGGTCTAATCCATTAAAAGTGGAAGGGCTGGCAGTGAATCAACTTACGTTCATTCTTCAGGTGACAAACGCATGCAAACATGTAAATTGCCTCGAAAACAACAGGAAGTGACCCGGAAATGACCAAAAATCAGCAGGAAGTGAATGAAAATCAACCGGAAGTGACCCAGGTATGCGCCAAAATCAACAGGAATGGATTCCTAAAATCAACAGGAAGTGACCTAGGACTGGCCCAAAATCAATAGGAGGCGATACAAAATAAACAGGAAGTGACCCAAAATGCCCCAGTATCAACAGGACGTGACCATTTATTCATGTGGCCACGTAAAGTGGCCATCTATTGACGACACTACACTAATTTCAATTCAGAGCAGAAGCATGAATAGACGAGGGCTGCAGCTATCGATTATTGTGTAGTTGATTAATCGATGAACAAGTTATTTCGAATAATCGAGTAATCGGATAATGAACATGAACAATTAAAATACCTGAGCTGAGCCTCAAACAGTATAAATAAATGAGGATCTATGTACAACAAAAGAACTGGCTAATTAACATAGGAAAAGTCCGCTAACTTTAATGTATTAAAATGCTAATGTTTTTTTTTTTTTGTACAATGCTCTTAACAAATGGTTCAGATATATATTCCAACAACAAAAAAACAGCTAAATATACCTATAAACTAAATTACGAATGCATTAAAAAAAAAAAAAATTAGCTTGAACAAAAACTTAGTTAATGTTGGTCTTAACAGGGAGCAGCTGGATTCAGCCATATGAAATGAATCAGACTAGAGGGCAATGTATCCACCAAATCAATGAAGCTAAATGCAAACACTTTCAAAATAAACCATTCCAACATAGGGCTGGGCGATATGGCCTTAAGCACGTATCGCGGTAAATTGAGGAGATTTACCTCGATAACGATAAATGACGATAAATTCGCCCAAGCGGACTGTTATATAATTTGAAAATCTGAATCAATGCATGAAATACAGATGAACCGTTTCTTGTTGATTTATTTACCAGCTTTCAATTTAATATGTTTAACAATCGTACATGCAGTCTAAACATTTAGTATACAAAAATTTATTGTAAACAATAAGAATTCAAGTATGAACATTTATAACAGCTTGTATGGCTTGAACAATGTACATTGTCAAAATCAATATGCCTGTGCAAACATGTCATTGTAATGCAAATGACTTACAGCTTGAACAGTACACTTCACAAAGACAACTTATTGTTAATGGCTGCTGTGACATATTTACTTAACACAAGTGTTTACTTCAAGGTTTCAGTTTTTTTTTTTTCCCAGTGCATTTTTTAATACATGCAAGCACACATGAACCCCCACACAGACACACACACAGTAAAGCTGCATTGATCTAATGACACAGAATTAAGCACATACAGAAAAATAGCTGGGGCCATTAAACAGTCATATTAAAATTTTCACTGTTGGATTGTACTTTATGCTGAATGCTTTACTATCACAACAGCCATCAGAAATCACACATAGACAGAGATACACAATAACGTGACATACTAATTGCTAGATGCAGTCCGTGCCCAATCCACTCAATAAGTTCAGCTGTTTCGCCAAGGTTAGAGCCGCTATTTGACTCCATCACGTTTATTTGTAGCGTTAGCCGCTAGCGTTAGCCACTAGCGTTAGCCTGTGGCTTGGCTACTAGTAGAAAGCATTGAAAGCATCCTCTTTGGAAATCGTGAGAACAAGGGAGGACAGCGGGTGAAAGCCTGTCTGGATGCCGCCAAGAGTCTATTTAATGTCGGGTGAAAGTTTGGCGAACCTCCCTTAAGCCACACTCCATCACGTTTGCTTGTAGCGTTAGCCGCTAGCGTTAGCCACAGGGCTCTTGTTTGTTTGGCTTCCTGATAACCACGTGGCTCCATACGTAAGCACACTTTCTGCTTTCTTAAAGGGGAATGAACATTGCCGAACAACACAGAGTCAAAGCGGGATGAAAAGACTATATTTTCTTGTTTTATTCAATTACCGAATTTACTGTCATGGTCAAAATTACGTCGGTCATCGTGAAGAATTTCGGTGCCGGTAAATTTTCGGTTTACCGCCCTGCTCTATATCCAACGCCACTTTAATGATACGAATACTCAAAGCAGCAAAATTTAATTCGAATCTTTTTTTCTAATCGAATACTTAATCGAATAGTTAATCGAGTAATCGTTGCAGCACTAGAACTGACCTTTCATTATCACGGCCTCAGGGTGGCCATGCTGGTAGGGGCAACCTACCCATCTAAGTCAATGCATTGACATTAAAACGAAGCCCTAACTAGCTTATTTAGCAACCGATTATTTGTTCAACGTCAAAACATTTGCTATTTACTCAGTGGCAGCCATTGACGGTGCTAGCGTGAATGAACCAACGTTCATTCTACAGGTGACAAACTCATGCAAGCATGTAAATTGCCCATAAACAACAGGAAGTGACCCGGAAATGCCCTAAAATCAGCATGAAGTGATTGAAAATAAATAGGAAGTGACCTAGGAATGGCCCAAAATCAATAGATGATACAAAATAAACAGGAAGTGATCCAAAATGCCCCAATATCAACAGGAAGTGACCCATAAATTCTCTAAAATCATAGGCAGAGTTTGACTTTTGGGGGAGGGGGGGCACAACACGTTGATGACCTCGAAACGCAGTGTCAGCAATAAAATTAACTTAAAAGAATATTTATAATAATAAGTTGACAATGAGCGTTTTTTGTTTCCCATCATTTTTGAGGGGAATTCTAAATCAGGCTGCTTAGGCAATACTTTTCGCCAAGATCGTCATTCATTGAATATGTTACACCCACCGGTGTCGTGCCAATGTTGTTACCCCAGTCAAAAATTGTATCCCCTGGGCGGAGCCATATGGAGGTAGATTTGTGTTTTCATTATTCAATCAAAAAAAAAAGTTGCTTCTATAAGAAAAAGTTGCTTCAATCTAAATATATTTTCAACCAAAAAAAGTCGCTTCAATTAAAAAAAAAAAAAAAAAGTGTTTGAACGCAAAAATACATTTGAAACTAAAAAAACAACAAAAAATGCATGTGAAAGCTATTTTTCTTTGATTTTTTTTTTTTTTTTTTTTGATTGGAGTAATGTTGATTTGTGTTTAGGCCACATTTTGGTTAGGACATTTTTGTCTAAAATAATTTTGACCCATTATAAAAAAAATTTTTTTTTTGTTCATTTCATTCATTTTTGTTGCAGTTTTATTGCTTAACAACTGTTATATATATAGGAAAGTCAATTACATGCAATGACACTTTTCGACCAGGGTGGCCCCCTCTGCCCCCCCCTTAAAATCCACTTATGCCTAAAATTAACTCGTTGTCTTCTATTGAAGGCACTAGACTCATTTCAGTTCACAAGCATGAATAGACCTTTCATTATCATGGCCTCAGGGCGGCCATATTGGTATGGGCAACTTACCCATCAAAGTCAATGCACTGACATTAAAACGGAGATGTTTTTCCCCACTTCAAATGAATTGGGCATCTACTAGTGAAAAACGCATTTAGTTGCAATGAATTTTTTAAGAAACACAATGGCGGCGATGGGTCGCCAAGTGGTAAAGAATGGACAAGGAATGGAAATGGCGGGCAGGAAACAGGCCCGAGCTGTTAAACACAGCTGCCCCTTCTGTCCTGGGGCTGTGCCAAGCTTGGACTCCTCCACCGCTTGCTTCCAGGGGTGACGTGAGTACGCCTGTGTGTGTGTGCGTGAGCTTGAGTGAGAGAAACAGGAGCGCCGCTGTTCTAGCTTTCGTCCCACTAATACACATTCAGACTATGAGCTTGTTTGGGAACGCCGATGACCAAATCAGCTTTGCGCCGGAGACCAGAATGCCTTCATTCTTTGCTTAAAGCTGCCATCGGGGGCAATTGTGCAGCTTTGTCGGGGAAAATTAGCACAGGGAAATTCAGGAAATTGAACACATGTTAAGGTTAAGTTGTGTAGATTAGCGTGACTTTTGTTCATTCGCTGCCAGACCTCTCGCTTCATATGGTTTGGACATCTAGCG
Organism: Corythoichthys intestinalis; assembly: GCF_030265065.1. Lineage (NCBI taxonomy): Eukaryota > Metazoa > Chordata > Actinopteri > Syngnathiformes > Syngnathidae > Corythoichthys > Corythoichthys intestinalis. The sequence goes on from NC_080400.1 coordinate 5,269,875, forward strand.
CCAGCAATGGCAAATGAGTAAATAGCAGATGCTTTGATTTTGATAAAATAACCGGTTAAGCAAGAAGGTAGTTTGGGCTTAATTAAAATGTCGATGCATTGACTTTGATGGGTAGGTTGCCCTTACCAACATGGCCGCCTTGAGGCCATGATAATGAAAGTATCTCTCTGAATTGAAACGAGTCTAGTGCTGTCTATAGAAGACAATGAGTTAATTTAAGAGCATTTATGGGTCACTTCCTGTTGATATTGGGGCATTTTGGGTCACTTCCTGTTCATGTTGTATCATCTATTGATTTGGGGCCATTACTAGGTCACTTCCTGTTGATTTTAATCCATTCCTTTTGATTTGGGTGCAGTTCCATTCTTTACCACTTGGTGACCCATCACCGCCATTGTGGCTCAAAGAAAAAAATCATTGCAAATAAATGCGTTTTTCAGTAGTAGACGCACAATCCATTTGAAGTGGGAAAAACGTCTATATTTTAATGTCAAAACATAGACTTTGATGGGTAATTTGCCCCTACCAACATGGCCGCCCTGAGGCCATGTTAATGAAAGGGTCTTTTCATGCTTCTGCTGTGAAATTGAAATGAGTCTAGTGCCACCAATAGAAGACAATGAGTTAATTTTGGAACAATTATGGGTCACTTCCTGCTAATATTAAGGCATTTTGGGCCACTTCCTGTTCATGTTGTATCATCTCCTATTGATTTTGGGTCATTCCTAGGTCACTTCCTGTTTATTTTGGATCAATTTACCGTTGATTTGGGTGCAATTCCATTCTTTACCACTTGGCAACCCATCGCCGCCATTGTGGCTCTTAAAAAAATCATTGGAACTAAATGCGTTTTTCATTAGTAGACGCTCAATCCATTTGAAGTGGGAAAAACATCTTTGTTTTATTGTCAATGCATTGACGGGTAGGTTGCCCCTACCAACATGGCCGCCTTGAGGCCATGATAATGAAAGGTCTTTTCATGCTTCTGCTGTGAACTGAAATGAGTCTAGTGCCGTCAATTGAAGACAAAGAGCTAATTTTAGAGCAATTATGGGTCACTTCCTGTTGATATTGAGGCATTTTGTCTCACTTCCTGTTCATTTCGTATCACCTCATTATTTTGGGGCATTCCTAGGTCACTTCCTGTTTATTGTGGATCCATTCCAGGGTCACCTTCTGTAGATTTAAGGGCATGTCAGAGTCACTTCCTGTTGTCTTCTGGGCAATTTACATGCTTGCATGCACCTGTCACCTGTAAAATGAACGTGAGTTCATCCACTGCCAACCCTCCCACTTCATATGGATCGGACCTCTAGCACCGTCAATGGCAACCATTGAGTAAATAGCAGATGCGTTGACATTGAACAAATAATCGTTTGCTAAATAAGCTAGTTACGGCTGTATTTGAATGTCATTGCATTGACTTTGATGGGTAGGTTGCCCCTAGCAACATGGCTGCACTGAGACCATCATAATGAAAGGTCTATTCATGTTTCTGCTGTGAACTGAAATGAGTCTAGGGCCATCAAAATAGTAAAGATTGAGTTAATTTCAGAGCATTTATGGGTCATTTCCTGTTGATAGTGGGGCATTTTGGGTCACTTGCTGTTCATTTTGTATCACCTATTTATTTTGGGCCACTCCTAGGTCGCTTCCTGTTTATTGTGGATCCATTCCTAGGTCACCTTCTGTAGATTTAAGGGCATTTCAGAGCCACTTCCGTTTTGTCTTCTGGGATATTTCCATGCTTGCATGCATCCGTCACCTGTAAAATGAACACGACTTCATCCACTGCCAACCCTCCCACTTCAAATGGATTGGAGACTGGACCTCAAGCACTGTCAATGGCAACCATTGAATAAATAGCAGATGCTTTGACATTGAACAAATAATCGTTTGCTAAATAAGCTAGTTACGGCCAGTGTTGTTAATTTTACTTTAAAAAAGTAATTAATTACAGTTACAAATTACTTCCCCCCAAAAGTAATTGCGTTAGTAACTCAGTTACCTGAATTTAAGAGTAATTAGTTGCTTGGCAAAGTAACTAGTGATCATTTTGATGTTTTATTTTTTTTTCTCAAAAAAAAAAAAAAAAAAAAAAGGTCACACAATGTGAAGTTTAAAGGGTTTTTAGGACAATTGGCCCTAGCCCAATTCTTTACCCTCCACTTAACTAGACACAAGGGTATCGCGATAACTAGATAGTAACCTTTGCTATGTGTGGAAGTCACTTAAAGTTGTGAATCAACCGTTAAAGTTGTTAAAATTGCTCCCGCTATTGCATTAGTTCCCTTCTGTCTACTTTCAACATGTCTAAGTTTTAAAACTCTTTCATCATTTAAAGATAGATTTAAGTCAATATTTTGCCGTTTTAGGACCATTTTAGATTAAAAAAAAAGGTTCGCTAGGAAGGATCTCTACAACAGAGCCTTCCTGAGAGGTCTACTGCTTTAAGATGGCCGCTGTTTACTAACGCATGTAGTCCTTAAACCATTTTGCCAATGCAGCCGTGTCTACCATTTGCATCTAGTTCTATAATATGTGATACCTACCCTATCATGTGAGCGTAGTTTGTAGGCTACAGTCAGGTATTATTGGAGCCACCTAGCATCGCGTTTGCAACGGCACTTCTGCTGTGCTCTCTCGTCTCCGTGAGTCCGTCTCTCTGACTTTTTTTATTCAACCAACTTAGTAACGCATAGTAACGCACGCCTTTCCCGCCTCAGTAACGGTAACAGCGTTGCCAAGATGAGAAAAGTAATTAATTAGATTACTCATTACTGAAAAAAATAACGCCGTTATATTGTAACGCCGTTATTAACAACACTGGTTACGGCATTATTTGAATGTCATTGCATTGACTTTGATGGGTAGGTTGCCCCTACCAACATGGCCACACTGAGGCCATGATAATTAAAGGTCTATTCATGCTTCTGCTGTGAACTGAAACGAGTCTAGGCCCATCAAAATAGTAAAGATTGAGTTAATTTTAGAGCCTTTATGGGTCACTTCCTGTTGATATTAGGGCATTTTGGGTCACTTGCTGTTCATTTTGTATCACCTATTTATTTTGGGCCATTCCTAGGTCACTTCCTGTTTATTGTGGATCCATTCCTGGGTCACCTCCTGTAGATTTAAGGGCATGTCAGAGGCACTTCCTGTTGTCTTCTGGGCAATTTCCATGCTTGCATGTATCTGTCACCCGTAAAATGAACGTTAGTTCATCCACTGCCAACCCTCCCACTTCAAATGGATTGGACCTCTAGCACCGCCAATGGTAACCATTGAGTAAATCGCAGATGCGTTGACACTGCACAAATAATCGTTTGCTAAATAAGCTAGTTACGGCATTAATGTCAATGCATTGACTTTGATGGGTAGGTAGCCCCTACCAACATGGCCGCACTGATGCCATGATAATTAAAGGTCTATTCATGCTTCTGCTGTGAACCGAAATGAGTCTGGTGCCATCAAAATAGCAGAGAATGAGTTAATTGTAGAGCATTTATGGGTCACTTCCTGTTGATATTCGGGCATTTTGGGCTACTTCCTGTTCATTTTGTATCACCTCCTATTAATTTTGGGCCATTCCCAGGTAACTTCCTGTTTATTTTGGATTTATTCCAGTTGATTTGGGTGCAATTCCATTCTTTACCACTTGGCAACCCATCTCCGCCATTGTGGCTCTTAAAAAAAAAAATCATTGCAACTAAATGCTTTTTTCACTAGTAGACACCCAATCAATTTGAAGTTGGAAAAACATCTTTGTTTTAATGTCAATGCATTGACTTTGATGGGTAAGTTGTCCCTACCAACATGGCCGCCCAGAGGTCATTTTCATGAAAGGTTCCTTTCATTCTTCTGCTGTGAACTGAAACGAGTGTAGTGCTGTCAATAGAAGACAATGAGTTAATTCTAGAGCCTTTTTGGGTCACTTCCTGTTGATATTGGGGCATTTTGGGTCACTTCCTGCTCATTTTGTATCACCTCCTTTTGATTATGGGCCATTCCTATGTCACTTCCTGTTTATTGTGGAGCCCTTCCTGTTGATTTTGGGTCACCTATTGATTTTCGACCATTCCCGGGTCACTGCCTGTTCGTTTTCAGTCCCTGCGTGCCGATTGGTCACTTCCTGTTGGTTTTCCGGTATTTCCAGGTCACTTCCTGTGCATTTTAGAGCACTTCCTGTTCATTTTGGGTCACCTCCTATTGATTTCAGGCCATTCCTCAGTCACGTACTGCTTATTGGTCACTTCTTATTGATGTTGAGGCATTTCCAGTTCACGTCATGTGCATTTTGGGTCAATTCCTGTTCATTTTTGGTCACCTAGTGTTGATTTTTTCGTATTTCCGCCTCACTTCCTATTGTTTTTCTGTCATTTCCTGCTTATTTGAGGCCATTTCCGGGTCACTTCCTGTTGTTTTCAGATCAATTCACATGCTTGCATGAGTTTTTGGCTTTAAGAAATACGTTAAAATGAGGGCAGTAATGGTTGCGCTGGTTAAGTTTCAGCTAAATGTTTTAATTTAAAAGCACACGCACCTCTGCGGTGAGGCCTGTATGGAGCGCGTGTGAAAATCAGCATCAATTTCTGCATGGCCAGCCACTGGAATGGAATGAATGCGTTTAATAGGAAACAGTTCAAACGACGTGGGCGGCCATTTTCCCCGTTTGATTTTCTGCCGACTCATCGCTCTCGGCCCCGACGCCAAATTTTGGTGGCTTTGCGGTCTGTCACCAAGTGGGAGAGAAAATGCACTGCTGTAGCTCATTAAGCGATATTCATAGTTGAAAACTGGCAGATATATGAGCAAATTTTATTTTGAAACTGCTTAGTCTCGACTCATCGGCTGCTATTGACGGCGCTAAAAAAATGAGCGTTTGCAGCGAGTTCTACCAGTTTAAATGAATTGGATGTCTATCCTTGTCAATGGCAGGCAGTTACTTAATTCCTGGTCACTTCCTTGTTAATTTGAAGGACTAGCAGGTCACTTCCTGTTGATTTTGGGTCACTTCCTGCACATTATTGGGGGACTCCGGGGTCACTTCCTGTATTTGCTGTTGATTTTAAGTATTTCTAGGTCACTTTTATCAGTCTCTTCCCGTTGATTGTGGGCCATTTTTGCATCACTTCCTGTTGGTTGTGGGTCACTTCCTGCACATTTTTGGGTATTCAGGGGTCACGTATTTTATGTTTTAAATCATTTCCTGGTGGGTTCTAGGTCACTTCCTGCACATTTTGGAGGATTCTGCGGTCACTTCCTGTATTTGCTGTTGATTTTCAGCATTTCCAGGTCACTTCCTGCTCATCGGTCTCTACCTGTTAATTTTTGCCTAGTTCTGCATCACTTCCTGTTCATTTAGGGTCACTTCCTGTTGATTTTGGGTCACTTCCTGCACATTTTGGGGCATTCTGGGGTCACTTGCTGGATATTTTAAATCATTTCCTGATGGGTTCTAGGTTACTTCCTGTTGATTTTGGGTCACTTCACTTCCTCAACATTATTGGGGATTCCGAGGTCACTTCCTGTATTTGCTGTTGATTTTCAGCATTTTCGGGTCTCTACCTGTTAATTTTGAGCCGGTTCTGCATCACTTCCTGTTCATTTAAGGTCAGTTTCTGTTGGTTTTGAGTCACTTTCCGCACATTTTTGGGGCATTCTGCGGTCACTTCCTGTTCATCGGCTACTTTACTGTTGATTTCGGGTCACTTTCTGTTGGTTTTGGAAAGATTGCGGGTCATTTATGGTTGGTTTTGGGTCACTTCCTGCATATTTGGGGCATTCTGGGGTCACTTACTGTATGTTTTAAATCATTTCCTGATTGGTTCTAGGTAACTTCCTGCTGATTTTGGGTCACATCCTGCACATTTTTCGGGATTCTGGGGTTACTTCCTGTATTTCCTGTTGATTTAAGCATTTCCAGGTCACTTCCTGTTCATCTGCTACTTCCTGTTGATTTAGGATCACTTTCTATTTGTTTTTGAAAGATTGCGGGTCATTTATTGTTTGTTTTGGGTCACTTCCTGCACATTTTTGGGAATTCCGCGGTCACTTCCTGTTTATCGGCCACTTCCTTTTGATTTCGGATCACTTTCTGATGGTTTTGGAAAGATCGCGGGTCATTTCTTGTTGGTTTTGGGTCACTTCTTGCATATTTGGGGCATTCTGGAGTCACTTACTGTAGGTTTTAAATCATTTCCGGTTGGTTTCTAGGTCACTTCCTGTTGATTTTGGGTCACTTCCTGCACATTTTGGGGGATTCTGGGGTCACTTCCTATGTTTCCTGTTGATTTTAAGCATTTCCAGGTCACTTCCTGTTCATCGGCTACTTCCTGTTGATTTCGGGTCACTTTCTGTTGGTTTTGGAAAGATTTTGGGTCATTTATTGTCTGTTTTGGGTCACTTGCTGCACATTTTTTAGGAATTCCGCGGTCACTTCCTGTTTATCGGCCACTTCCTTTTGATTTCGGATCACTTTCTGTTGGTTTTGGAAAGATTGCGGGTCATTTATTGTTGGTTTTGGGTCACTTCTTGCATATTTGGGGCATTCTGGAGTCACTTACTGTAGGTTTTAAATCATTTCCGGTTGGTTTCTAGGTCACTTCCTGTTGATTTTGGGTCACTTCCTGCACATTTTGGGGGATTCTGGGGTCACTTCCTATGTTTCCTGTTGATTTTAAGCATTTCCAGGTCACTTCCTGTTCATCGGCTACTTCCTGTTGATTTCGGGTCACTTTCTGTTGGTTTTGGAAAGATTGTGGGTCATTTATTGTCTGTTTTGGGTCACTTGCTGCACATTTTTAGGAATTCCGCGGTCACTTCCTGTTTATCAGCCACTTCCTTTTGATTTCGGATCACTTTCTGTTGGTTTTGGAAAGATTGCGGGTCATTTATTGTTGGTTTTGGGTCACTTCTTGCATATTTGGGGCATTCTGGAGTCACTTACTGTAGGTTTTAAATAATTTCCGGTTGGTTTCTAGGTCACTTCCTGTTGATTTTGGGTCACTATCTGCACATTTTGGGAGATTGTGGGGTCACTTCCTATGTTTCCTGTTGATTTTAAGCATTTCCAGGTCACTTCCTGTTCATCGGCTACTTCCTGTTGATTTCGGGTCACTTTCTGTTGGTTTTGGAAAGATTGCGGGTCATTTATTGTCTGTTTTGGGTCACTTGCTGCACATTTTTAGGAATTCCGCGGTCACTTCCTGTTTATCAGCCACTTCCTTTTGATTTCGGATCACTTTCTGTTGGTTTTGGAAAGATTGCGGGTCATTTATTGTTGGTTTTGGGTCACTTCTTGCATATTTGGGGCATTCTGGAGTCACTTACTGTAGGTTTTAAATAATTTCCGGTTGGTTTCTAGGTCACTTCCTGTTGATTTTGGGTCACTATCTGCACATTTTGGGAGATTGTGGGGTCACTTCCTATGTTTCCTGTTGATTTTAAGCATTTCCAGGTCACTTCCTGTTCATCGGCTACTCCCTGTTGATTTCGGGTCACTTTCTGTTGGTTTTGGAAAGATTGTGGGTCATTTATTGTCTGTTTTGGGTCACTTGCTGCACATTTTTTAGGAATTCCGCGGTCACTTCCTGTTTATCAGCCACTTCCTTTTGATTTCGGATCACTTTCTGTTGGTTTTGGAAAGATTGCGGGTCATTTATTGTTGGTTTTGGGTCACTTCTTGCATATTTGGGGCATTCTGGAGTCACTTACTGTAGGTTTTAAATCATTTCCGGTTGGTTTCTAGGTCACTTCCTGTTGATTTTGGGTCACTATCTGCACATTTTGGGAGATTGTGGGGTCACTTCCTATGTTTCCTGTTGATTTTAAGCATTTCCAGGTCACTTCCTGTTCATCGGTCTTTTCCCGTTGATTTTGGGCCATTTCTGCATCACTTCTTGTTCATTTAGGGTCACTACCTGTTAGTTTTGGGTCACTTCCTGCACATTTTTGGGAATTCTGGGGTCACTTCCTGTTCATCGGCCACTTCCTGTTGATTTCGGGTCACTTTCTGTTGGCTTGGGAAAGATTGCGGGTCATTTATTGTTGGTTTTGGGTCACTTACTGTATGTTTTAAAAATTTTCCTGATTGGTTCTAGGTAACTTCCTGTTGATTTTAGCTCACTTCCTGCACATTTTTGGACATTCTGGGCTCACTTCCTGTATTTCCTGTTGATTTTAAGCATTTCCAGGTCACTTCTTGTTCATCGGCCACTTCCTATTGATTTCGGGTCACTTTCTGTCGGCTTTGGAAAGATTGCGGGTCATTTATTGTTGGTTTTGGGTCACTTCCTGCATATTTGGGGCATAATGGGGTCACTTACAGTATGTTTTGAATAATTTCCCGACTGGTTCTAAGTAACTTTCTGTTGATTTTGGGTCACTTCCTGCACATTTTGGGAATTCTGGGGTCACTCCCTGTATTTCCTGTTGATTTTAAGCATTTCCAGGTCACTTCCTGTTCATTGGTCTCTTCCCGTTGATAATGGGCCATTTCTGCATCACTTCCTGTTCATTAAGGGCCACTACCTGTTGGTTTTGGATCACTTCCTGCACATTTTGGGGCATTCTGTGGTCCTTACTGTATGTTGGTTCTAGGACACTTCGTTTTGATTTTGGGTCACTTCTTACACATTTTGGGGCATTCCGGGGCCACTTCCTGTACATTTTAAAACATTCATTAAAAACTTTAGGGCATTTCTGGATCATTACTTTTTTATTGCTCACTTCCTTTTGATTTTTGGGCACTTCCGTATCATTTCCTGTTGATTTTAGGTCACTTCCTGCACACTTTAGGAGATTCTGGGGTCCCCTCCTATATATTTTGTATCATTTTCTGTGGATTTACGGGTATTTCTGGGTAACTTCCTGTCCATTGCACACTTCCTGTTGATTTTGGGACATGTCCACATCACTTCCTTTTGATTTCTCGTCACTTTATGTTGTTTTTTTGGGGCACTTAAAAGCAACTTCCTGTTGATATTGGGTATTTTTTTCCCCTATTAATAAAAATGAGGATATTTTCTTTGAATTTTGGTGCAACTATCTGCTTTGGGCAAAACCTTGATTTCCTGAATTTTTTATGTGTAAATTAGGGGTGTGACAAAATATCGAAATGGTGATATATCGTGATACTTTGTATCCCAAAAGGTTATCGATACGCTCCTGCCATGAATCGAGATGTCGTTTTAAAAAGGTGTCAATGTCTAAAACAAAAATAAAAATGAACCAACAAGTTGCTACCAAAATCTTCCACCATAATAGTGTCTCAGGTAACTAAGGCTGCCATTGACGGGGCTCGACGCCCATTCCATTAAGACTGGGAACGTTCGTTCATTCGAAACCAGAGCATTCACAGTCATTCTGCCCGATTTTCAGGGCATTGAAAGGTCACTTGCTGTTCATTTTAGGGCATTTAAAGGTCATTATCTGTTGAGTTTGAGTCACTGCCTATCCTTTTGGGTGATTCCCAGGTCCCTTCCTGTTATGTAACTCAAAATAAACAGGAAGAGACACATGAAATACACCAAAATCAACAGGAAGTCACTGAAAATCAACAGGAAAATGACCTTAAAGGGTATTAAAACACTAAGGGGCTGTGAGATATCAATAGAACCGTGACGTGGCAAGATAACAAATATTAATAAAGTTAACAAAAAAATAAATCGCATTCATGAGCAATTATTGAAAATAGATCGAAAATTACGAACATTTCCGAAAGTATTCCGGAAACAGCCGAATGGGGCGGAGACGTCATAACAAAGAAACGAAAGGTTGAGGCGTGTGCAATCGTTGTTTATCGACAAGAGAGTTGCGTTCGTGTTTTATCAAAAAATCGCTAAAATGGTTCAAACCTGTCATGCTATGTGGTCTACAAATAGCCATTTGTCGCAATGTAGTACCCGTGAGTTCCCGAACGCGAGAAAAAGAGCTGGACTACGCAGACAATGAGTAAAGTTCGTCCATGCTAAGAGGGCTAATTTTGCAGACACAGCCTCCGGCACGGTTTTGTGTGGAGCGCATTTTACACCTGAAAGCTATTCGAACTATGGACAAATGAAATCAGGTTTTGCTAAGAAATTGCTGATAAAAGCAGCCACCATACACGCGCAGCCACCTAAATGTCCCGCGATATCAAGAAAGAGAACGACTGGCTCTGATGAGACCACCCCAGGCTAACCAAAGGAGCGGAGCAGCCAAGCTCGAAATGGCCAGAGTGAGTACTCTTTTATAATAAAAACATATCACGCATTGGATATAGGACTGGATAGAGCTGGGAATCTTTGGGCACCTAACGATTCGATTACGATTACGATTCAGAGGCTCCGATTCGATTATAAAACGATTATTGATGCACCCCACTCCCTTTTTTTTAAAAAATTTGTTTTGTACATTAGTTCCAAAATTGTTCAAAAATCCTATCAGGCTAAACCAAACGACTATTTCAGTATCAAGTTAACATATAGCAGTAAACAAATATACAAAAATAACAGTAAATAAAAAACTCCAGTCCCCATTCTGTATCAGCAGCTTTAAACTACGTTCAATTAATTTAATGATGTGAATCAACAGTAAAGTTGTTAAAATTGCTCCCGTTATTCCATAATTTCCCTTTTGTCTACTTTTGACATGTGAAAGTTTTAAAACTATTTTAAAGATAGATTCAAGTCAATATTTTACCGATTTAGGAGTATTTTAGATAAAAAGTTAATTAGGTTCTCTTGGAAGGTTCGCAACAACAGCCTTGCAGGGAAGTGTACTGCTTTAAGATGGCGGCCGTTACTAACGCCCGCATCTAGTTTTTTGTAGATGTGCTGGTAACGATACCGAAGCTATAATGCATCTAGTCCTATATAAATGATATCTACCGTAACATAATGTGGCTTGTAGCAGCTTTTCGGCAGCAGTCAGGTATGTTGTTGTTGTTTTTTTATCTCGTGGCATGAGTTGAGCTAGAGCCGTGAGTTGAGCATTGGCGTTACCCGAGGGGCCGGGTAATGAGAAGCATGATGTTTAGCTACTCTCGCTCCGTCCCTAATTGCGTACCGAAGACCGCGCGGCGGGCTGAGTGTGTCGTACTTCTGCTTTACTTGGCATATTTCAATAATCGGAATTTGGATATTTGTGAATCGTTCTCGAATCTTCCACGGCCGAATCGCGAATAATCTAAGAATCGGAAATTTTGCACACCTCTAGGACTGGACACATGTATAAATTATCGCTCGTAAAATATATAGAACAAATCCTCAAATCCCATTCATATTTGTGTCTGATGGCAGAGCGAAAACCTATGATAGCACAATAAATGATAATTATTCTATACATTACATTATTTTGCGGTCACGGTGTATCAGAAATGCAAAGAAATGCAAAACAAACCATTCGGTGTTTCCCACACGATGTTGCCGGTGTTTCATCAGTGTGATTGCTCCTCTCAATGATCCTTTCATTAGGCTGCATTGGCTTTCATTTGGGCTCAAATTGATAACCCAAAACACCAAAGAAAGGTTCATAACTCTCCTCGTCACCATTAGATGAATGTTCGTTACGTCGGATTCGTCGCTGCAACTAGAAACAAAATCGTCCGCTATCATCGCCGCCATTCAGTACTAAGCACTGAGCTGGTTGTTTCCTTGTAGTGATGTCATGCACACAATATGCTAGATTTCTGGGATCTCGTGGGCGGGTCCTTTTAGCTTGACAATCGATCCAAATTTTTATCATTTTCTTGGTGTTGCGATGTGTGTAATTACACGAAGTGGCATGATATAAATCCAAAAGGCATGCGTTTATGGATAAATGATGGAATATTAGCATTTCCCCAGGTGTTGTCATACCCTTTAAATTGCCCAAAATGACCCCATTGCCTGGCATTGGCTGCCACTACCGGCATGAACGAATGTTCATTCGCTGCCATCCCTCCCACTTCAAACGGATTGAACGTCTACTAGTGATAAACTCATTCCAATTCACAGCAGAAGCTTGTTTTTCCGTTTATTTGTTGTTTGTAGAATATCCTAGAATGATTTCCTGACCAATGTATCGATAATCGTTGTATCACCATATCGTCAGATCATCGTTATCGCGAGCTTTGTATCGCAAATCGTATCGTATCATGATGTACCAAGAGGTTCCCACTCCTAGTATAAATTATGTGAAAGGCGAATTGAATGAGGCTTTCTTTTGGTTGAAAAACCCACATTTCTGCCACAGCCATCAACGTTAGGTGCAAAATCGAAAGAGCCTGTGTCGTGTGATTTTATCATTTTTTTGGTGACGTTTCAAAGTTGTAACAGTGAGTATCAGTCAAAGCGCGTGGGCTACGCGGCACACCCAAAAAGTGCCTGGAAAAAAATTAATACAGTACCTATATTATACAGTATGTGGGAAGCTTTGCTTATCTTACTATCTAAGTAGCACAGCATGTTTCTATGCGTTATGGCGATTGCGCGATAGCAATCCTGAGCTACAATTTTATGCCCGAAGAGCATCGTGGAAGTGATTTCCTGACTCAGAGCCGAACAGCGCTTCGATCACGCGCGTGGAAACAGGCGGCGTGTTGTCCGAGCGCACTGAAAGACGTGCACGTGCCGCTATAAGCGACACAATTGGCGGTCTGTCAATGCACAGGGTGGCAGGCGGGCGTCTGTGGAGGGGAACCGGCTTGCTTCTTCAATGCTCATTCATACAAATTCAGATTTAGTTACACTTTTCCTACTTATTGTATGTATTTTACAGTGGTATGAAAAAGTAAGAACCTTTTGGAATTTTCTCACATTTCTATAGAAAATCACCATCAAATGTGATCTGATTTTGGGATTGAACGGGATTAATCCCATGAATTTATTGAGAAATTAGGCCAATTACCGTAATTTCTGGACCATAAGGCGCACCTGACTATAAGCCGCCAGCCACTAAATTTGACATGAAAACGGCATTTGTTCATAGATAAGCCTCACTGGACTATAAGCCGCAGTTGTCCTCATTGTATTATGGGATATTTACGCCAAAAGATATTAACTGGTAACACTTCATTTTACAATGGCACCATAAGACTGTCATGAGACCAAATGAACCACCATTAAGCTTTGAACCAATTGGCTGCAAAGTTTTATTGTCACTAAAAGCTTCATTTGGCCATCACTGCTTCCTTGGGGTGGACAGTCAACCTCTGCTGCCACCTGCTCTCAACACTGTTGTCATCCAACATTCCTCCTAGCATGCATGGCGGCGCTACAGATGTAAATAACAGTCATGTTCTGTGCTAATTATTTCTTCAGTTACTGTTCCAGTTGTTTCATTAATTGCTAGTTATGGTATTTGGTAGAGCTGGGAATCTTTGGGCACCTAACGATTCGATTACGATTACGATTCAGAGGCTCTGATTCGATTATAAAACGATTATTGATGCACCCCCCTCCTTTTTTTAATTTTTTTTTTTTTTAAGTTTTGTACATTAGTTCCAAAATTGTTCAAAAATACTCTCAGGCTAAACCAAACTACTATTTCAGTATCAAGTTAACATATAGCAGTAAAAAATTATACAAAAATAACATTAAATAAATTTTTTTTTAAAAATCCAGTCCCCATTCTGTATCAGCAGCTTTAAACTACATTCAATTAATTTAATGTTGTGAATCAACCGTTAAAGTTGTTAAAATTGCTCCCGTTATTCCATAATTTCCCTTTTGTCTACTTTCGACATGTGAAAGTTTTAAAACTACTTTAAAGATAGATTCAAGTCAATATTATACCGATTTAGGAGTATTTTAGATAAAAAGTTAATTAGGTTTGCTTGCAAGGTTCGCCACAACAGCCTTGCAGGGAAGTGTACTGCTTTAAGATGGCGGCCGTTTAATAACGCTCGCATCTAGCTTATTGTAGAAGTGCTGCGAACGCTACCGAATCTATATAGCATCTAGTCCTATATAAATGATATCTACCGTAACATAATGTGGCTGTACCTTGTAGCAGTTTTTCGGCAGCAGTCAGGTATGTTGTTGTGTTTTTTTTATCTCGTGGCATGAGTTGAGCTAGAGCCGTCAGTTGAGCACTGGCATTACCCGAGGGGCCGGGTAATGAGAAGCATGATGTTTAGCCACTCTCGCTCCGTTTCGTCCCGAAGACCGCGCAGCGCGCTGAGTGTGTTGTACTTCCGCTTTACTTGGCATATTTCAATAATCGGAATTTGGATGTTTGTGAATCGTTCTCGAATCTTCCACGGCCGAATCGCGGATAATCTAAGAATCGGAAATTTTGCACACCTCTAGTATTTGGTAACATTTTCTTGGATAGTGGTGCCATAATACGGTCATAAGACAGTCAAAATTATTACATGACACTGTCATAAGCACTAATGGATGCTTATAATAGATGTCGATTAGTTGCATCCAGCAAATTATCTCACTTTTGAATGGACGTAAAAGATCTGAGCTGGACATAAATGGATTTAGTGACATAATATGCCACATGACACATATTGACATCTGTCATAAGCATTCAGTAATGCAAATGGTCTGTCAATCAAATGACGTTGGGCGGGGCTTTCCAACCAGGAATAGTAGTCGATAACTGATTATTCCTAGTTTAATTGAATGAAAGTGACGTCGATTATCGAGTTGTACGTGCGGTTTTTATGGATAGGATAGAATGGATAGATATTGATATTAGAGCTGAAACGAATACTCGAGTAACTCGAGTTTAAAAACTGATCCAAGTAATTTTATTTACCTCGAGTATTCGTTTATTTTGACAGCTCTAAGCATCACGTTTTGCTCGGACTACTACTTTTAATGCGGGACAACGCGCTGATGTTACGTGCGTAGAGGACGAAGCAAAAAAAAAAAAAAAAACTTACTGCAGCAGACAACCGCTACACACGACGCAGACGTTGCTAAATACTTGCCCGCACGATACTAGTTGGTAGCAGGCAGCGTCTGATGCGTCTCATAGAGATCACATGTATGTTGAACTAGATGCGAAATGACAGACTCAGCCGCGTCTGGGCAGCGTTAGTAAACCGCCGCCATCTTAAAGCAGTAGAGCGCTAAGCGCTAATAAAGAGCGCTAAGCGCTAAGAAATAAGATTAACGTTACTGTCACAAGCTCACGTAACGTTAGCCCTGCGGAGGGCTAGGTTTCTATTAATTATGACCACTGTCGATGCGTGGCTAACGTGTCTTACATACAGGCTTTAACATAACATAGCGTTGTGGAGTGATGAGGGTGTAAAATAAAAACTCAATAATGCTAACTATCAATTTTAGCTCTGTAGTCATTGCTGGATAAAACACCAAGTAGCACTGGTCACTAATGTGCTCCAATACAGCCCGTATCATACATTTATTTTGAACACTGCAAAAACTCAAAATCCTATCAGGACTTACAGTTTAGACGAACTTAAAACTTAACTAGAACTTAAAAGTGGCTTGACACATATAGAAATTCAATTGAAACACATGGGAAAAAAATCCTAACTTTTAAGTGATGTGTGTTATCAAACGTAACGGCATTTTTAGGTAAGATATATATATATATATATATATATTTTTTTTTTTCAATAAGATCTAAAAGTTTTTTGAGTGAAAGCAGTGAATTAGTCTTTTTTTTTATATTCTAGTTACATCTGAGATGCAATTGTTGGCTGTTTTCAACAATATACATCGAAAATAAAGACATAGATTGACTGAAAATGGTTCAAGATTAGATGAAATGTCTTGTTTTCTCATGTATATTTATAATTGCTCTTCACCTAAAAATATATTTGTTTTATCCGATTACTCGATTAATCGATAGGATTTTCAGTCGATTACTCGATTACTAAAATATTCGATAGCTGCAGCCCTAATTGATATGGATAGACTTTTTACGTGATAGATTCAACGATAGAAATACATTTTTCTAGACCGGAAAAAAAATATATTATAAAATATATTATTCGACACACATGCCAGACCATTCAAAGAATAATTATTTTCTATGTCCGAATCTTCGTGTTTATAATCATGACGACAAGGGAGGAAGTGGCGTAGTGCAGTCACACAAAACAGCCGCGGTCACGCTTGGGTAGCCGTACGGCGCATGTGCGGAAAGTTAAACCAGGAATAATCAGTTATCGACCACTATTCCTGGTTGGAAAGCCCCTCCCAATGTCATTTGATTGACAGAACGTTTCTCTGCGCATTTGCCATTTACATTCCCAAAGAGGAAAGGCGATCGACAAATGACACTGACAATGTGAAAGCCAAACAGAAAAGGCAAAGGCAAAAAATACAATTGTCATTGTTTTTTCCGTTTGTGGTGTTCAATGACGGAAAGTAAAAGTCAATGAAAATTTTTTTTCTGTTTGTGGTTGTTGATGACCAAAAGTAAATGTCAATGACAAAGTATACCGTTATATTTGTATTTATTTATATATTTATTCCTCTTTATATTTATTTATTCGTTCATTTATTTACCTATTTATTTATATATTTATTTCTCTTTATATTTATTTATTCATTCATTTATTCATTTATTTATTTATTTTTAATTTTGGCACTCCTGTGACTCCATATTTTTTAGCTTCTAATATATATGTTTTTTTTTAATTCAAATAACATGGGACCTTAATGGAAAAAAAGAGAAAAATCCAACCTTCAATTCATTGCATTCATTCAGTGGGGGAAAAAATCCCACATAAAGAAAAAATTATTTGACATCAAGTAATGTGTGTCACAATTATTAGCACCCCTGGTGTCAATACTTTGTACAACCCCCTTTTGCCAACAAAACAAGGTCTGGGGACTGAGATGGCCATGGGAGGAGCTTGATTCTGTGTCTGGTGAACCATTTCTGTGTAGGCTTGGCCATATGTTTAGGGTCATTGTCTTGCTGAAAGACCCAGTGACGACCCATCTCCAGCTTTCGGGCAGGCTTCAACTGGGACCGTGCGCTTTGGTCAGATGAGACCAAGATTGAGCTTTTTGGAACCAAACACTCTGAGTGGGTCTGGCGTGCCACGAAAGATGCGCATGCTGAAAAGCACCTCATACCCACTGTGAAGTATGGGGGTGGGTCAGTGATGCTGTGGGGCTGTTTCGCTTCCAAAGGCCCTGGGAACCTTGTTAGGGTGCATGGCATCATGAATGCTTTGAAATACCAGGACATTTGAAATCTGTTGCCCTCTGCCCGAAAGCTGAAGATGGGTCGTCACTGGGTCTTTCAGCAAGACAATGACTTTAAACATATGGCCAAATCTACACAGAAATGGTTCACCAGACACAAAATCAAGCTCCTCCCATGGCCATCTCAGTCCCCAGACCTTGTTTTGTTGGCAAAAGGTAGTTGTACAAAGTATTAACACCAGGGGTGCTAATAATTGTGACACATATTATTTGATGTCAAATATTTTTTTCTTTATGTGGGATTTTGCTACGAGCCTATGTTCTTTGTTAATGTTTGTAAAATATCTACAGAGGCAACGCCCGTATGTGCCGTCTTTTTCGGAGTAAAATTCGTGTTTTTTTTTTTTTTTTTCATATTTTGGCTGGGGGTGCGGCTTATACTCAGGAGCGACTTATGTGTGAAATTATTAACACATTATGATATAATTTCACATGTTATTTTGGTGTTTTGGAGTGACACTGAAGGTTTGGTAAACTTGTTAGCATGTTGTTTATGCTATGTATGTTTATTATCTGAATAACTTAATAGCTATGGCCACGTTCGCGTTCTGCCTTTGGCAATGTGTGTTCAATTGTATTATTGAGTTTTTTATATTGAAATGCATGCTTTTAGTTTGTGGCGCTTTCACGCCCACGTGGAGGCGCACTCGCACTTGTTTACATGAAGAAGAGCGCTCACACGCCCGAAGGAGATGTAGCTTTGAGTGAGTGGGCGAGTTAGCGATAGAGAAACACGGTTGCAAACCTACGTTCATTGTTCATGCTTTTAATATATCTCTACAGAGGCAACGCCTGTGTGTATCATCTTTTCTATTGTTGTTGTTGTTGTTGTGTGTTTTCCACCCGCGATCGGACACTTAGAGCCAGTTATGTGGTTGTTTGAACGATGTGCTAATGCAGCGAATGAACGAATCCCTCCCACTTCAAATGGATTGAACGTCTATGGCCGTCAGTGGCAGCCAATGCCAGGCAATGAGGTCATTTTGGGCCGTTTCAGGCCATTTACCTGTTGATTTTCAGTTACTTCCTGTTGATTTTGGGGTATTTTATGGGTAACTTCCTGTTTATTTGTAGTTACAGAACAGGAAGTGACCTGGGACTCACCCAAATGAATAGGCAGTGACTCAAACTCAACAGGAAATGACCTGTAAATGCCCTAAAATGAACAGCAAGTGACCTGTACATGGCCTGAAAATTGGACAGAATGACTGCGAATGCTCTGGTTTCGGATGAACGAACGTTCCCGGTCTAAATGGATTGGGCGTCGAGCACCGTCAATGCAGCCTTAGGAGCCGTTTACATGGTGGCTCTCCGAGAATTTGAAACATTTCAAATTTGCATTTGCATTTGCGTCTCCATTTGAACAATGTCGCAATTCCGCATGAAAACGATGTAGTATTCATGCCAGGCCCTAGGGGGCAGTGCAGATTTACAGGGCGCCAGAGAATGATGCACTTTGACCCCACCAAGCTTCCTCAGCCCGGAAAAAAATATGCCCGCCCACTCGAAGCAATGTCATTTTTCTTTTGTTCAAAAAGGCACAAAACTTGAAACATTCAACATATTTAATTGAAAAATATTATTAAAACAGTAAATTAAAGCCGACATTCCGCCATATTTGCTGTTTTTAATGTTTAGTAGCACCGCTGCGCACGCCCAATGTGACGTGTACGAGTGCTGACGTTAACGGCGTGGTCTCGCGCCCCAGGAGCCTTTGATATGCATGCAGAGGAAGCCCCCCTCTATCCCCCGCAATCGGATTCTTCCACTTTGGAGGCAGGATTCAGAATTTTTCGTCTTCGCCTTCCGTCTTCGCCGACGCCATATGCACGTGAGGCGAGTCCGCTACTCAGTCATTGCGTCTTTATGTTGCAGAGTCGCCATGTAATCTGCCCCTTAGAGTTAAAGCAGTAATGTGAAGTAAGGTTGGCCAACCATGTTTTTGAATAATATCAATGGCTAAACAGTTATGGGCATATTTTCGTTATTTTTTTTAACGCAACCCTTCCAGATTTTTTGTTTAACCCATAGCAACGCCCTTGACAACGAAAATGCTTTTCTTCGGCAATCTTCGGAAATTACGTCACACCGGGAAGTGCGAGGGAAGTCCGCCATAGAACAGTATTGTTTGTTGCATTGCTTCTCGGTAAGATGCCATGGCGGTGTGTGGCGATGTTTTATTCTCACTCAAACGAAAAGTTGTATGAGTGGCTAAAGGATAGCAGGGCACGTAAATGGACATCTTTCGATCGCACGAAGCGAATGAATTTCACGCCATCATCGAGTAGTGTTCTCTGCTGCAAACACTTCGAAGATGCCTGCTTCTATAACCGGTCTGCTTATGATCAAGGATTTGCCAAAAAGTAAGTGTGATTTTTGGATAGATGACTGATGACTTTGTCAAAGCAGAGCTGCCAACTGTTGTGGAATGAACAGTATAAGCTAGCGACGATAGCCGAAAGTTAACTCGTGGCAATCCCCGATCATAGTTGTTGTTGCGTTCGCTAGGTTAAGCGTGTTTAAATTGTGCGTCATCTACGATCTTGTCCGAAAGGGTTAATCCACTCTCAATCGGGAAAGGGGTGTGGATGTGCATATAAGCGGGTCGGCGTCGCGGTAATTCACGGTCACGTTGCCGTAAGAGACACACACCGCCGGTGAGTTTGTGCACATTTATTCGTATTTGTATTATGTATTTCCACCTCCATGCTTCAAGCATTGCATTGCATTTGTACGGTTCAGCGTTTCTTTCACGGTGATCGCTTGATACCCTTCTAGTTTGTGTTTTACTGTACGAGAGCCGCTGACGACAGGTGACAACAACAAGCGCGTTGCTTTTAATGTCTGGCAGCGAATCAGCGAGTGCGCAGGTCACGCAGTGAATCATGGGAAATTTAGTCTCGGGACAACACTGAAGTGGTGCTTTGTAATCTGTTCGCTTGTTTGAAAAAACTACATTTCCTCACGCCATTAGACGCCACTTCCTGCCGAGAGCCCCGAGCTGTGTTTTGTTGGCTCCATGTGTTAATAAAGAAACAAAGTTGTCAGCACATCGTGTGTATGATACATTTGTAAACAAAAAGCTCATAACAAGACATTATGCACGATCCGTATAAGAGACGCTGGAGTAGTAGGAGGCGAGGAGGAGATCAGCGAGAAGCAAAACTTCGCGGTCGAATGTGGCGGAAGTCCGCTATTATTTTGTTTTCTTATTGTTGCCACAATAAAGTGGAGAAAGCCATCAACGACTCATCTCCTTTTTTCCCCCCAACGTTTTTATATTAATATTTTATATGCACGAGAGCTGCTGGATCTGCCAAAATGAACATGAAGTCTGATTTTTTTTTTTTTAACAATGTCATCAGATAGACAAAAACATTAAATTATGTGCAAATGCCTGCATCTTCAAATCATGAAAATAATAACAGCCTATATCTTACCAATCTTGTAATCTCGATGGGTCTTGTATAGAGCTGGGAATCTTTGGGCACCTAACGATTCGATTACGATTACGATTCAGATGGTCCGATTCGATTCTAAAACGATTATTGATGCACCCCCCCCTTTTTTTTTTTTTTTTTTTTTTAAATATTTTGTACATTTGTTCCAAAATTGTTCAAAAATACTCTCAGGCTAAACCAAACTACTATTTCAGTATCAAGTTAAAATATAGCAGTAAACAAATATACAAAAATAACATTAAATAAAAAACTCCAGTCCCCATTCTGTATCAGCAGCTTTAAACTACATTCAATTAATTTAATGTTGTGAATCAACCGTTAAAGTTGTTAAAATTGCTCCCGTTAATCCATAATTTCCCTTTTGTCAACTTTCGACATGTGAAAGTTGACAAAGTGAGTTGAGCATTGGCATTACCCGAGGGGCCGGGTAATGAGAAGCATGATGTTTAGCTACTCTCGCTCCGTTGCTCATTGACCGCGCGGCGCGCTGAGTGTGTTGTACTTCCGCTTTACTTGGCATATTTCAATAATCGGAATTTGGATGTTTGTGAATCGTTCTCGAATCTTCCACGGCCGAATTGCGAATAATCTAAGAATCGGAAATTTTGCACACCTCTAGTCTTGTATCCATTCTATGTCAGGTAGTCTAGGCACATTGTTTGCATCCTGATTAGCGTCTGGCTAATACATGTTAGGTCCAACATAAAATTCCAAGCTCCTCTTCTTCCTCCAACCCTTCAAAAACTTGGATCTCCTCCCTTGCGCGCGATCTATCGCTTATATCGCTGTTTGAATCATTGTTTGAAGGGCTTTGTATGGCGGCCGTATGTATGGAGCTGCCATCGCTGTTCCCGGTGTGACGTTTCACTTCCGGGTTCATCCCCTTTCAGGCTCGAACTTTTGTATATTTTGTCAAATATACAACATGTAAATTATTTTTTTCATGCTTTATTTGTTGGACCATCTTTAATTACTTTTTGACCCTATTTGGCATGTTATGAAATTACTTCACATTACTGCTTTAACTGAGACACTATTATGGTAGAAGATTTTGGTAGCAACTTGTTGGTTCCTTTTTATTTGTTTTCATTAGACATTGACACCTTTTTAAAACAATATCTCGATTTTTGGCAGGCGCATATCGATAACCTTTTGGGATGCAAAGTATCACGATATATCACCATTTCGATATTTTGTCACACCCCTACTAGAAATAACCCGAAATTAACTCATTGCCTGCCAACAGTGTTGGGAATAACGCTGATATAAATAACGCTGTTACATAATGGCGTTATTTTTTTCAGTAACGGGGTAATCTAACTAATTATTTTTTTCCGCCGTTACCGTTACTGACGGTCAAAAGCGGTGCATTATTTTGAATAAATTGAAGAAACTACCAGCCGTAGCGAGTCTACTCTGCTCTGTTTATTTGTCATCCAAGACTTGCGTTCAGGTTCATGGCGATGAAAATAGTAAACACACATAGCTTACCTTTGCAAGAACGATGGAGTTGCCGTTTGATACGGTCATAATGTGCAGGTCCTGCACCCATCCGCAGCAAAACTGTTCGTAGCTTTGTAGCGATTTGTAATTTCGGAATCGCTGATGAGTTTAGTAACATACACCAAACAATAAATACAGCAGAATGTCCATTTCCGCAATTGTGGAAGCCCGTCGACATCTTTACTCCATTTGTCTTCGGCTTGCTCGTAAGGGTCAACATTGTTCACATCCTTAAGTTTGATCACATATGTTCTTCGCCTTAGTAACGAATTTGTCTCTTTATCGAACTGGCGGGTTAAAGTTTAATGTCCCGCGAGCCAGACCTGCTTCCAGTATGGCTGCGGTGGTGTCAAATCTCACGTGATCTCCCATTCTGTGACGTAAACGCTCGAGCCTAATAGGGCACGTACTTCAGAGCAGGTGTTTTCACACACAAACCGGAACAGCGCGTGCGGCAAACACACACACGCAAAAAAGATGCAGAGGGATATGATGGCAGAGCATTCAGAGGTAAATTTGTCCTTTACGAGGTGGAGATATAAACACTGTTTCAAGTTGGTCGAAATTAAAGGAAAGAACGTGCATGTAAAGTGTAATTTATGTCCCGGGGCAAAGCTTTTGTCGACATCTGTGGTAAGCCATTCAAATCTGTTTATTTTTGTTGCACTTCAAGTGTAGGATAAATCTGTTGCTGGTGAGGTGCAATAAATATTACAAGGTTCTATAACACAACTACCTGTCTGTTCTTCTCTATTCAACTGATTCGAATACTGCTCAGAAAATTTCAAATTCTTTGACATACAACAACTTCTTTTTAAAGTAACGGAAATAGTTACTTTCCCTGGTAACTAGTTAGTTTTACTATAGAGTAATTCAGTTACTAACTCAGTTGCTTTTTGGAAGAAGTAGTGAGTAACTATAATTACTTTTTTAAAGTAACGTGCCCAACACTGCCTGCCAGTGACAACAATAAATGTTCGATTCATTTAAACCGGGAAGATTGGCTGTGAATGCTCATGTTTCACTGCCATTGACGGTGCTCGATGTCCAATCCATTTTGGCTCGCACGCCAAGTTGAAATGAATTGAATGTCTTGCCTCGTCAATGGAAGCCAATGAGTTCAATGCAAATTCAGGCACCAAGCACGCGACTTTAAAATGACTTTTTTTTTTTTTTTAACTTTTAAACTTCCAAACTCTGTCGTCGCGGCCCAGACGAAGCGCGTCGTCTCGCTTTCCTCTTTTGACCCTTTCCCGTTTCCTCTCGTTTGGCCCGGGAAGCGGCGGCCCGGACCCATGTTTTCAATCCGCCGCGTACTTCGACGGGATCCGTATCAGAGGCGGCCAGCTTTTCCTGTGCGGATACAAAGCAGCAGGAAAAGGTCGCCAAAGATAAGCGAGGTGTCTGTTCCTCTTGTCTGGCGTCTAACGAGCGAGGAGACGGAAATCCGAGGCCGAGGGGCCGTCGCTAACTACGTTAGCGAACACCTTTGACTTTCTTTCGTTCTGTTTTTTTTGCTCCCTTTTAACATTTTTTTTTAATGAGGGGAATCGCTAAATGCTCATGTTTTACAACCACAGGTAAAACAAGGGAAAAAGAAGATTAATCGCTTGAATTTAGTGCGAAATTGTGTCAATTGATCGAGATTAATATCAGGAACGAATGAGGTTTATTGGTGGGGGGGGGGGGGGTTCAAGGCATTTAACAGATGTAAAACAAAAGTGATTAATCCCATGAAATTATGAAGAAACTGTGGATTAATCGAGATTAATCATAGGGAATCGTGAGATTAATTTTGGGAAGATGTACTGTATTTAAGGAAAAAATGTGTTGATGAATTGAGATTAATCATTGGAACGAGAGATTAATTGTGGGGGGGTGTTCAAAGCATTTATCAGAAGTAAAACAAAAAAAATATTAATCCCATGAATTTATTGGTAAATTAGGTCGATTAATTGAGATTAATCAAAGGAGACAGTAGGATTATTTTGGGGGGGCTTAAAGGAACTAAAGAGAAAACAAAAAAAGTGATTAATTCCGTTAATCTGTGGAGAAATTGTGTCAAATAATTAGTGCTGCAACGATTAATCGATTAACTCGAGTATTCGATTAGAAAATAAGATTCGAATTACATTTTGCTGCTTCGAGTATTCGTTTAATTAAAGTGGCGTTGTATTGGTTTATTTTGAAAGTGTTTCCATTCAGTTTTATCGATTTAGGTGGATACACTGCCCTCTAGTCTGCCTAATTTCACATGGCTGAATGCAGCTGCTCCATGTTAAGACCAACATCAGCCAACATCAAGTTTTTGTTTGCGCGAATGTCTTTTTTTTAATGCATTCGTAATTTAGTTATAGGTATAGGTATATTTTTTGTGGGAATATGTGTCTGAACCATTTGTTAAGAGCATTGTGAAAAAGCGTTAGCATTTTATAGCATTTAAGCTAGCAGACTTTTGCTTTGTAATTCAGCCCATTGTTCTTTTGTTTATTTATTTAATTATTTTTTATATCGTTTGAGGCTCAGCTCAGGTGTTTTAATTTTTCGTGTTCCTCATCCGATTACTCGATTATTCGAACTAACTAGTTCATCAATTAATCGACTACTAAAATAATCGATAGCTGCAGACCTACAATTAATCGAGATTAATCACAGGAAAGAGTGAGATTTCTTTTTGTGAGGTGAAGGGTTCAAGGCACTAAACAGAAAACATACACACACAAAAAAAATCCCATGAATTCATCAAGAAACTGTAGAATAATCGAGGTTAGTCATTGGAAATAGTGAGATAAACTTTGGGGGGCTCTATTCAAGGCACTCAATAAAATTAAAACTAAGAAAATAAGTGATTAATCTCATGAATTTATTGAGAAATTATGTTGATAAACTGATATTAATCATAGGAAATAGTGAGATTAATTAGGGGGAGATCTATTCAAGGCCCTCAATACAATTAAAATAAATAAAATAAGTGATAATCCCCTTAATTTATTGAGAAATTATGTAAATGAATTGAGATTAATCACAGGAAAAGTGAGATTATTTTAGGGGTGTTTACAGGCACTAAAAAGTGAATGATTCAATGAGTTTGTTGAAGAAATTGTGTCGATTGATTGAGATTAAACACAAGAAATAGTGAGATTAATTTTGGGAGATCTATTCAAGGCACTCAATAGATTTACAACAAACAAAAAAAGTGATTAATCCCAAGAATTTATTGAGAAATTAGGTCGATTAATTGAGATTAATCAAATGAAGCAGTGAGATTATTTTGTAAGGGGTGGGGGAGGGGGGTTCAAGACACTAAACAGTAAACAAAAACGGGATTAATCCCATGAATTTATTGAGAAATTAGTTCAATTAATTGAGATTAATCAAAGGAAACAGTGAGATTATTTTAGGGGTGTTTAAAGGCACTAAACAAAAAAAAGGGATTATTTTATTGAGGAAATTGAGTTGATTAATCAAGATTAATCATAGGAAATAGTGAGGTTTTTTTTTTTTTTGTAGGGGGCTTCAAGGCTCATCCCATTAATTTATTGAGATATTACAGTGGGGCAAATAAGTATTTAGTCAATCACTAATTGTGCAAGTTCTCCCACTTGAAAATATTAGAGAGGCCTGTAATTGTCAACATGGGTAAACCTCAACCATGAGAGACAGAATGTGGAAAAAAAAAACAGAAAATCACAATGTTTGATTTTTAAAGAATTTATTTGCAAATCGTGGTGGAAAATAATTATTTGTTCAATACCAAAAGTTCATTTCAATACTTTGTTATGTACCCTTTGCTGGCAATAACGGAGGCCAAACGTTTTCTGTAACTCTTCACACTGTTGCTGGTATTTTGGCCCATTCCTCCATGCATATCTCCTCTAGAGCAGTGATGTTTTGGGGCTGTCATTGGGCAACACGGACTTTCAACTCCCTCCACAGATTTTCTATGGGGTTGAGATCTGGAGACTGGCTAGGCCACTCCAGGACCTTGAAATGCTTCTTACGTAGCCAATCCTTTGTTGCTCTGGCTGTGTGTTTGGGATCATTGTCATGCTGAAAGACCCAGCCACGTCTCATCTTCAATGCCCTTGCTGATGGAAGGAAAATTTCACTCAAAATCTCTCGATACATGGCCCCATCCATTCTTTCCTTTACACAGATCAGTCGTCCGGGTCCCTTTGCAGGAAAACAGCCCCAAAGCATGATGTTTGGAAAATTGGAATAGCTCACCAACATCAACACCACATCCCCACCTTGAAGCATGGTGGAGGGAGCATCATGATTTGGGGCTGTTTAGCTACCTTTGGGCCTGGACAACTTTCAATCATTAACGGAAGAATGAATTCAAAGGTTTTGCAGGAAAACCCGAGGCCGTCTGTCAGGCAGTTAAAGCTAAAAAGAGGATGGATGCTGTAACAAGACAATGATCTAAAACACAGAAGTAAATCAACTTCAGAATGGTTTCAGAAGAACAAAATACACGCTCTGGAGTGGCCAAGTCAAAGTCCAGACTTGAACCCCATTGAGATGCTGTGGCATGACCTAAAGACAGCGATTCATGCTGACATCCCAGGAATCTGACTGAACTACAGCAGTTTTGTAGAGGAGAATGGGCCAAGATTAGTCCTGATTGATGTACCAGATTGATCTGCAGCTACAGGAAGCGTCTGGTTGAAGTTATTGCTGCCAAAGGGGGCGGAACAAAATATTAAATGTGACGGTTCACTTACTTTTTTTACCCGCTTCTGTCATTGTTTGCATACTATCCTCATTAAAATATGAAAACCTATAAATGTTTGAGGGGTTTTAGTTAAAGCAGACACTATTTTTTCATCTGTGTGATTTTGACAAATATCAGATCACATTTGATTGTGATTTTATGCAGAAATGTGAGAAAATCCTAAAGGTTCAGATATTTTTTTATACCACTGTACAACACAACTGTCTGGCAGAACAACCCCACGGGACGGATCGGACACCCTGGGCCGTACATTTGACACGCCTGCATTAGAGGCAGTGGAAAGTTCGACACACAAAGAAAATGGCAAGAGTGGAATACTCTTTTTTTTTTTTTTTTTAATCATCACTCGATTGAAATCTGTGTAGTGCACAAGGGTGGTCAAAAACTAAGAAACGCGTCTGCCTGAGGGTTGAGCGCGCACAAGTGTGTCACTGTTCAACAAGTGGGAAAAAGGCACAGCAAAGTGGCCCTTTTTAAAAATAGGATCCCCGTGCAAAAAAAACAGAAACGCTCCAGGATGAAGTAACAAGCTGGAACGACCCAAAACATACCCAAGCACGCAGCTGATATTTCAATCCCGTGGAAAAAAAAAAAAAGGACAAAATACCATTCTGTATTTGAACATCTGGACATCGAGTGAATATCCAGACTTGATTTAAAAACTAGAGAAATTGATGCTTTGCATTGTCTCTCGTGGGTCTCCTGTCGATTTTCAAGCACTTCCTAGTCATTTTGGGTCACTTCTTTGTTAACTCTTTGACTGCCATTGACGGCAGGCCCGGAGTGGCTAATTGGGGGGACCGGGACAAATCCCGACTATTTTTGTCCCGTCAGCCGACTTTTCTTACGATTAGTCGACTAGTTTAATATATATATACAGTGCCTTGCAAAAGTATTGGGCCCCCTTGAACCTTGCAACCTTTCGCCACATTTCAGGCTTCAAACATAAAGATATAAAATTTTAATTTTTTGTCAAGAATCAACAACAAGTGGAACACAATCGTGAAGTGGAACAAAATTTATTGGATAATTTAAACTTTTTTTAACAAATAAAAAACTGGAAAGTGGGGCGTGCAATATTATTCGGCCCCCTTGCGTTAATACTTTGTAGCGCCACCTTTTGCTCCAATTACAGCTGCAAGTCGCTTGGGGTATGTTTCTATCAGTTTTGCACATCGGGAGACTGACATTCTTGCCCATTCTTCCTTGCAAAACAGCTCGAGCTCAGTGAGGTTGGATGGAGAGTGTTTGTGAACAGCAATCTTCAGCTCTTTCCACAGATTCTCGATTGGATTCAGGTCTGGACTTTGACTTGGCCATTCTAACACCTGGATACGTTTATTTTTGAACCATTCCATTGTAGATTTGGCTTTATGTTTTGGATCATTGTCCTGTTGGAAGATAAATCTCCGTCCCAGTCTCAGGTCTTGTGCAGATACCAACAGGTTTTCTTCCAGAATGTTCCTGTATTTGGCTGCATCCATCTTCCCGTCAATTTTAACCATCTTCCCTGTCCCTGCTGAAGAAAAGCAGGCCCAAACCATGATGCTGCCACCACCATGTTTGACAGTGGGGATGGTGTGTTCAGGGTGATGAGCTGTGTTGCTTTTACGCCAAACATATCGTTTTGCATTGTGGCCAAAAAGTTCAATTTTGGTTTCATCTGACCAGAGCACCTTCTTCCACATGTTTGGTGTGTCTCCCAGGTGGCTTGTGGCAAACTTTAAAGGAGACTTTTTGTGGATATCTTGAGAAATGGCTTTCTTCTTGCCACTCTTCCATAAAGGCCAGATTTGTGCAGTGTACGACTGATTGTTGTCCTATGGACAGACTCTCCCACCTCAGCTGTAGATCTCTGCAGTTCATCCAGAGTGATCATGGGCCTCTTGGCTGCATCTCTGATCAGTTTTCTCCTTGTTTGAGAAGAAAGTTTGGAAGGACGGCCGGGTCTTGGTAGATTTGCAATGGTCTGATGCTCCTTCCATTTCAATATGATGGCTTGCACAGTGCTCCTTGAGATGTTTAAAGCTTGGGAAATCTTTTTGTATCCAAATCCGGCTTTAAACTTCTCCACAACAGTATCTCGGACCTGCCTGGTGTGTTCCTTGGTTTTCATAATGCTCTCTGCACTTTAAACAGAACCCTGAGACTATCACAGAGCAGGTGCATTTATACGGAGACTTGATTACACACAGGTGGATTCGATTTATCATCATCGGTCATTTAGGACAACAATGGATCATTCAGAGATCCTCACTGAACTTCTGGAGTGAGTTTGCTGCACTGAAAGTAAAGGGGCCGAATAATATTGCACGCCCCACTTTTCAGTTTTTTATTTGTTAAAAAAGTTTAAATTATCCAATAAATGTTATTCCACTTCACGATTGTGTCCCACTTGTTGTTGATTCTTGACAAAAAAATTAAATTTCATATCTTTATGTTTGAAGCCTGAAATGTGGCAAAAGGTTGCAAGATTCAAGGGGGCCGAATACTTTTGCAAGGCACTGTATGTGTGCCTTTCATTCAAAATAATTGTGGTAATATTTCAGTGTGCCCTCGGCTTAACTCAGCGCTGCCCGCGCACTTTTCCAACTCTCACCGATCTCGTTCCCTGCCTCTCTCTTGCTCGCCCACTTTCTTTCTCTACGCTCAATCTGACAATGCCGGTCACATTGATAATAACAGCGGCCTCCTTGGGGGTGCCGTTAACAACCGCTTGCATCGCGAGCGCCCGCCATTCTCAATTTTATCTGCATGTAAATTTTTTTAACCCGTCCTTACCCGTCGACGGTATGTTTTACCCGTCGACGCATTTATGTCATCGATGACGTCGACAACGTCGACTAGTCGGGACAGCTCTACTTCTAATTTTTTTTTTTTTTTTATGGAAATAATATGGGACCTCAATGGAAAAAAGGAGAAAACTCCAACCTTCAATACAAGCGCATTCATTCAGTGGGGAAAAAATCCCACATAAAGAAAAAATTATTTGACATCAAATAATGTGTGTCACAATTTTTAGCACCCCTGGTGTTAATACTTTGTACAACCCCCTTTTGCCAACAAAACAAGGTCTGGGGCCTGAGATGGCCATGGGAGGAGCTTGATTTTGTGTCTGGTGAACCATTTCTGTGTAGATTTGGCCATACGTTTAGGGTCATTGTCTTGCTGAAAGACCCAGTGACGACCCATCTTCAGCTTTCGGGCAGAGGGCAACAGATTTTGATTTCAAATGTCCTGGTATTTCAAAGCAATCATGATGCCATGCACCCTAACAAGGTTCCCAGGGCCTTTGGAAGCGAAACAGCCCCACAGCATCACTGACCCACCCCCATACTTCACAGTGGGTATGAGGTGCTTTTCAGCATGCGCATCTTTCGTGGCACGCCAGACCCACTTAGAGTGTTTGTTGCCAAAAAGCTCAATCTTGGTCTCACACAAAAATACACACGGTCCCAGGCTTCAAGTGGGACCGTGTGCTTTGGTCAGATGAGACCAAGATTGACCTGTTTTGATGATTTTAGGGCATTTACGGGTCACTTACTGTTGATTTTGGGGCATTTGCAGGTCACTTCCTGTTCATTGGTCACTGCCTGTTGATTTTTTGGGGTGTTTTCAGGTCAGTGTCTGTTGATTTTGCATACTTTTATGTTGGTTCTGGGCCATTTAAGGGTAACTACCTGGTAATTTTGAATCATTGCTTGATGATTGTAGGGCATTTACGGATCACTTACTACAGATTTTGGGTCACTTTCTGTTTGTTCTTGGGAAGCAACGCGTTACATTTACGGACGTTCATTTAAGGCAAGGCAAGGCAAATTTATTTATATAGCACAATTCAACACAAGGCAATTCAAAGTGCTTTACATCACATGAAGATCATAAAAAATAACAAAAACACAAACAATATTGCTGAAGTAAAAGTAGTTAATCAGCAGTTTGCAGTTGTTGTTTTTTGCCGTTTTGCTATTGTTTTCCTCCAGCAGTTGTCAGTTGTTGTTTTTTTGTTTTTTGTTTTTGTTTTTTGTTGTTGTTTTTTTTTTTTTTGATTTACCATTTTTTCACTGTTTTCGCAAGTACATAAATGCAAAAATTAGGTGTTACATTTACTTCGTTACATTTACTTGAGCGACTTTTGGAGAAAAATGTACTTTGAACAGTAGTTTTGAAGCGTTTTTGTGAACGTGACTCAAAAGCGCAGATTTATTTGGTGGGGGGGGGGCACAGATAGACCACGAAAAACCATATTGTGTGTTTTAATTTGAACAAGGAAGTGACCCAAAATTGGCCAAAAACTGAACGGCAAGTGGCCAAAGAGAACCCAAAAGCGAACCCGAACGAGCCCACTTGATATAAAAGTGAAAAAAAATGTTCCGGCCGCTGCTCTTTGCACCACTTTGCGGTATCAAAACCTTGGCCTTTGTAAACGTGCTGAGGAATGTTGATTGTGATGACTGGCTGACCGGCTGGGAATCCTGTCTCTACTGTTTCCTAAGAGATAGTAACACATCGGTCGTGATTACAATTGAACTTTGCACGCGATGATTAGCCGGAATGTTGAGATTCCTCATGTGCTGCAAAAGCTAAGTCGGATGTTGAAAAGTCACAAGACTCCGTGTCACTTGATGTCACTGCACAATACTAGAGCCAAAAAAGGACATTGCTTTATATAAATTTGTGTCACAGCAATACTGATCTAGTTGACAAAAGGCTGGTTGACCTACCCAAGACGGCTGTCAGCGAAACACGCCGCCATCTAAAAAAATGAACACTTGTCGCCCATAACGAGATGATGACATTATCCTTATGCTAGGGAGCCCCTAAAGGCACATCGACAGAAATGAAATAAATTTAAGAAATCTGGTGCACACCAGACACTATCTGGTTAACATGAGCATTATTTAGCAATCAAACTAGCGGACTTTTGTTATGCACATTAGCCAATTGTTGTAAACATTAGCATTATATAGCATTTAAGTTTGCAGACTTTTGAAATGCAAGTTAGCCAATTGATGTAGAGATGAGCATTTTATAGCATTTAAGCTAGCCGACTTTTGCTACGCAAATTAGCCAATTGTTGAAAACATTAGCATTATATAGCATTTAAGCTAGCGGACCTTTGCTATGCAGTTATCCAATTGTTGTAAACATTAGCATTATGTCGCATTTAAGCTAGCGCACTTTTGCCACGCAAGTTAGCCAATTGTTATAAACATTACCATTATATAGCATATCAGCTAGCGGACTTTTGCTATACAGTTAGCCAATTTTTGTATATATTAGCATTATATAGCATTTAAGCTAGCGGACTTGTGCTATGCAAGTTAACCAATCGATGTAAACATGAGCATTATATAGCATTTAAGCTAGCGGACTTTTGCTATGCAAATTAGCCAATTGTTGTAAACAATAGCTTTATATAGCATTTAAGCTAGCGGACCTTTGCTATGCAGTTATCCAATTGTTGTAAACATTAGCATTATATCGCATTTAAGCTAGCGGACTTGTGCTTAGGGTTGCCACCTGTTCCTTAAAATAAGGAACAATCCGAAATTAGGAATTAAATGTTGCGTTCCGTATTGAACTAATACGGAATATAAATGAATAGATACATTTCTATGCATTTTAGGAGTTTTTGGGATGTCCCTTTTTTTCTCTGCCTGTACAGCTTTGAGCGAGGGGGGCGTCCCGTATTTCTTATTTCTCAAAGGTGGCAACCCTACTTGTGCTATGCAAGTTAACCAATCGATGTAAACATGAGCATTATATAGCATTTAAGCTAGCGGACTTTTGCCACGCAAGTTTGTCAATTGTTATAAACATTAGCATTATATAGCATTTCAGCTCGCGGACTTTTGCTATACAGTTAGCCAATTTTTGTATACATTAGCATTATATAGCATTTAAGCTAGTGGACTTGTGCTATGCAAGTTAATCAATCGATGTAAACATGAGCATTATATAGCATTTAAGCTAGCGGACTTTTGCTCTGCAAATTAGCCAATTGTTGTAAAAATTAGCATTATATAGTTTTTAAGATAGCTGACTTTGGGTATGCAGTTAGCCCATTGTTGTAAATATTAGCATGATATAGCATCTAAGCTAGCGGAATTGTGCTATGCAAGTTAACCAATCGATGTAAACATGAGCATTATATATCATTTAAGCTAGTGGACTTTTGCTATGCAAATTAGCCAATTGTTGTAAACATTAGAATTATATAGCATTTAAGCTAGCAAACTTTTGCTATGCAGTTAGCCAATTGTTGTAAATATTAGCATTATATAGTATAAGGCTGGCGGACCTTTGCCACGCAAGTTAGCCAATTGAAATAAACATTAGCATTGTATAGCATTTCAGCCAGCTGACTTTTGCTGTGCAGTTAGCAAACTATTGTAAACATTAGCATAATATAGCATTTAAGGTAGCGGACTTTTGCTATGCAAGTTAGCCAGTGGATGTACACATGAGCATTATTTAGCATTTAAGCTAGCGGACTTTTGCTATGAAGTTAGCCATCTGTTGTAAACATTACAATATATATAGTTTTTAAGCTAACTTACTTTTGCTATGCAGTTAGCCAATTGTTGTAAACATTAGCAATATATACCATTTAAGCTAGCGGGCTTTTGCTACACGAGTTAGCCCATTGTTGTTAACATTATCATTATATAGCATTTTAGCTAGCGGACTTTTGCCATGCAAATTAGTCAATTGTTGTAAACATGAGCATTATATAGCATTTAAGCTAGCAAACGTTTGCTGTGCAATTTAGCCAAGTGATGTAAACATGAGCATTACATAGCATTTAAGCTAGCGTCTTTCGCTATGCAAGTTATCTAATTGTTGTAAACATTAGCATTATATAGCATCTAAGCTAGCGGACTTTTGTTAGGCAGTTAGCCAATTGTTCATTCTAGGGTACTTAAAATTAGGTTTCTGTTAATTCTTGGTAACTTCCTGCTGATTTTGAAGTATTCCGAGGTCACTTCCTGTACATTTTGAATCATTTCCTGTTGATTTCAGGGATTTTCCTGGTCACTTTCTGTTCAAATGTCACTTTCTGTTCATTCTAAGGTACTTAAAATTAGCTTTCTCTTAATTTTGAGTAATTTCCTGTTCATTATGGAGTATTCCGAGGTCACTTCCTGTACATTTTGAATAGTTTTCTGTTGATTTTAGGGCATTTCCTGGTCACTTCATGTTTAAAGGTACTTCCTGTTTATTTTAGGGTACTTAAAGGTTACTTCCTGCACATTGTTAGGCATTTCCAGGTCAGTTCGCGTACAATTTGGATCGTTTCCTGTTGATTTTGGGCCATTTGTAGGTCACTTCCTGTTCAAAAATTACTTCCTTTTCATTTTAGTGTACTTAAAGGTCACTTCTGCAGATTTTTGGGGATTCCAAGGTCGCTTCGACTACATTTTGAACCCTTTCCTTTTGATCCTAGGCCATTTCTAGGTCACTTACTGTTTAAAGATAACTTCCTGTTCATTTTAGGATACTAAAAGGTCACTTCCTGCACATTTTTGGGCTTTCCAAGGTCGCTTTTTGTACATTTTGAATCATTTCCTGTTGATTATGGGTAATTTCTTGCACATTTTTGTGCATTCCAAGGTCACTTCATCTACATTTTGGGCCATTTGTAGATCACTTGCTGCATATTTTGGATCATTTCCTGTTGATTGTAGGCAATTTCTTGGTCACCCCCTGTTCAAAGGTAACTTCCTGTTCATTTTAGGGTACTTAAATGTTACTTCCTGCACACTGTTGTGCATTTCCAGGTCGCTTCACGTACATGTTGGATCGTTTCCTGTAGATTTTGGGCCAATTCTAGGTCATTCCCTGTTCAAAGTTTACTTCCTTTTTCATTTTAGTGTACTTAAAGGTCGCTTCTGCTGATTTCGGGGCACTTTCTGCAAATTTTTGGACATTCCCAGGTCGCCTCAACTACATTTTCAATCCTTTTCTGTTGATTCTAGGCCATTTCTAGGTCACTTACTGTTTAAAGATAACTTCCTGTTTATTTGAGGGTACTAAAAGGTCACTTCCTGTTGATTTTGGGTCACTTCCTGCACATTTTTGGGCTTTCCAAGGTTGCTTTTCGTACATTTTGAATTGCTTCCTGTTGATTTTGGGTCATTTCTTGCACATTTTTGTGCATTCCAAGGTTGCTTCATCTACATTTTGGGCCATTTGTAGATCACTTGCTGCATATTTTGGATCATTTCCTGTTGATTTTAGGCAATTCCTTGGTCACTTCCTGTTCAAAGGTAACTTCCTGTTCATTTTAGGGTACTTAAATTTTACTTCCTGCACACTGTTGGGCATTTCCAGGTCGCTCCACGTACATTTTGGATCGTTTCCTGTATATTTTGGGCCAATTCTAGGTCATTCCCAGTTCAAAGTTGACTTCCTTTTCATTTTAGTGTACTTAAAGGTCGCTTCTGCTGATTTTGGGGCACTTTCTGCACATTTTTGGACATTCCCAGGTCGCCTCGACTACATTTTCAATCCTTTTCTGTTGATTCTAGGCCATTTCTAGGTCACTTCATGTTCAAAGTTTGCTTCCTGTTCATTTTATGGTACTAAAAGGTCACTTCCTGTTGATTGTTGGGCTTGACAAGGTCACTTTGCGTACATTTTGAATTGTTTTTTGTTGATTTTGGTCCTATCCTAGGTCACTTCCTCTACATTTTGGGACTTTTTAGTTTATTGGCTGTTGATATCGGATTCTTTTTTTACTTCTTTGGGAATGAATTGGAAACAAATATTTCTGTCAAAAACTGTTTAAAAGTCT
Organism: Corythoichthys intestinalis; assembly: GCF_030265065.1. Lineage (NCBI taxonomy): Eukaryota > Metazoa > Chordata > Actinopteri > Syngnathiformes > Syngnathidae > Corythoichthys > Corythoichthys intestinalis. The sequence continues at coordinate 5,305,545 of NC_080400.1, forward strand.
TTTGTGCTCCCTGAGTAATTTTGTAAGTACGTAAATGATATTTTGACCTTTAAAAAATGTAAGGGCATTTTTTTGTACATAAAACCCATGTTTTTGCAGCAACCGCATCGAAAGTCGCATGATTTTTCGGGACGTTTACGAGTCGGAACGGTAAGAACCGGTCAAAGTCCTGTGCTGCTGACAAGGTCGGGTGAGCCCGTTGGGGTTTTTGGCAGCGCGGCTTTCGTTTGTGGCTTTCGTCTGGTTGACGGAGGCGTCTCGCCCTCGCGCGCGGGGATTTTTCTGGCCACCAACATTTGCAGCAGGAAGCAGCACCACTTTGGTGTTCATATATCCTGCAAAGTCATGCTGCGCCGTTCCACCGCTTTACTAAGCAACTTGTTTCAGTATTTGACGGTGATACTAGAGATGCAACGATACAGTTAAGTCTAGGGGTGTGACAAAATATCGAAATGGTGCTTTGTTTCCCAAAAAGTTATCGATATGCTCCCGCCAAGAATCGAGATATTGTTTTAAAAAGGTGTCAATGTCTAAAATAAAAATGAACAAACAAGTTGCTACCAAAATCTTCCATCACAATAGTGTCTCAGTTAACTGGAAGGCCGCATTGACGGTGCTCAACGCCCCATTCCATTTAGACTGGGAACGTTGGTTCATTCGAAACCAGAGCATTCACAGTCATTTTGTCCGATTTTAGGGCATTTACAGGTCACTTGCTGTTCATTTTAGGGCATTTACGGGTCATTTCCTGTTGAGTTTGAGTCACTGCCTATTCATTTGGGTATTTTATGGGTCACTTCCTGTTTATTTTGAGTTACAGAACAGGAAGCGAACCGTAAAATACAACGATATGATACAACGATTATCGATACATTGCTCAGGAAATCATTGTAGGATATTCTACAAACAACTAATAAACAGAAATACAAGCTTCTGCCGTGAATTGGAATGAGTTTATCACTAGTAGACGTCCAATCCATTTGAACTGGGAGGGTGGCAGCGAATGAACATTCGTTCATTCGCTGCCATCCCTCCCACTTCAAACGGATTGAACGTCTATGGCCGGTAGTGGCAGCCAATGCCAGCCAACGAGGTCATTTTGGGCCATTTAAGTTATTTACTAGGGTTGTCAAACGATTGAAAATTTTAATCGAGTTAATTACAGCTTAAAAATTAATTAATCGTAATTAATCGCAATTAATCGCAATTCAAACCATTTATAAAATATGCCATAGTTTTCTGTAAATTATATATATATTCTGTAAAATAAATTGTTGGAATGGAAAGATAAGACACAAGATGGATATATACATTCAACATACAGTATATAAGGACTGTAGTGGGCATTTCACTCTACTGTCATTTAAATCTGCCTATGCTGTCCTCACTCCGAAGCGTCTACTTTTTCCAAAGCTAGACAGCTAGTGAACGACGCCATAATAATCAGACTTCTTTCTTTTTCATCTGATTTATTTATAAAATGGCCTCAAACCATTGTCCTCTTTAGACCGTCGTAAAACTACAAAAAAAAAAGTACACAAGCATTGCATTAGCAACAACGTTAGTTTAGCACGCTATACAGGTTCACAAAACATAAACAAAAAGTGTCTCATACAAAAAATATAACATTTCGCTTACAAACATAATATGTGCATTATTTACAACAACCATACTTATGGACAAATCTTGTCCAAGGATCATATAAGCACAACATTACAATGTAGGCGTCAGCCCGAGACGTCCTGCAGCCATATTGAACTGGCAAGACAACAATAAACCATGTCGCAAAGCGACCACAAGAGTTCGCTGTTAGACAGCACAAAAAGCCTTGCTGTAAAACTTACCAAAAGGCAGAATACTGTCTGAGCGGGACATGTGCGTTAATTGCATCAAATATTTTAACGTGATTAATTAAAAAAATTAATTACCGCGCGTTAACGCGATAATTTTGACAGCCCTAGTATTTACTTGTGGATTTTCAGTTACTTCCTGTTGCTTTGGGGGTATTTTATGGGTCACTTCCTGTTTATTTTGAGTTACAGAACAGGAAGTGACCTTTTTAATTTTGGGCCATTTAAGGTCATTTACCTGTTGATTTTCAGTTACTTCCTGTTGATTTTTTAATTTTGGGCCAATTAAGGTCATTTACCTGTTGATTTTCAGTTACTTCCTGTTGATTTTGGGGTATCTTATGGGTCACTTCCTGTTCTGTAACTCAAAATAAATAGGTAATGAGTTGATTTTGGGCCATTTAAGGTCATTTATCTGTTGATTTTCAGTTACTTCCTGTTGATTTTGGGGTATTTTATGGGTCACTTCCTGTTTATTTTGCGTTACAGAACAGGAAGTGACCTGTTTAATTTTGGGCCGTTGAAGGTCATTTACCGGTTGATTTTCAGTTATCGCCTGTTGATTTTGAGTTCTGTAGCTCAAAATAAACAGGAAGTGACCCATAAAATACCCCAAAACCCCTGTTTATTTTGAGTTACAGAACTCAAAACGAAGCTGCTCCATGTTAAGACCAACATAAGCCAAGTATTTGTTTGAGCTAATGTTTTTAAATGCATTTGTTATTTAGTTTAATGGCATGTTTAGCATTTTTCTTTTTGTAGGAATATGTGTCTGAACCCTTTGTTAAGAGTGTTGTAAAAAAAGAAGAAAAAAAAAACGTTAGTGTGTTATAGAATTTAAGCTAGCGGACTTTTGCTATGTAAGTTAGCCGATTGTTCTTTTGTTGTACATACAGTAGATCCTTGTTTATTTTTTTATATTGTTTGAAGCTCAGCTCAGGTATTTTAGTTTTTCATGTTCCTTATCCGATTACTTGATTATTCGAACTATTTCATCGATTAATCGACTACTAAAATAATCGATAGCTGCAGCCCTAATGTATTTATTTGCGCCCACATTGTAGGCGCACGTCGACTGACTCAAAACAAGTTTCACAAGTTGAGAACCCTGATACCGCCGTGACGTCTAATCGCCTACTTTAGCCTTAAAGCCGAGGCCTCGTCACGTCTGGAGGGAAAATGCCGAGGAGGCGCGTTGTGGTTGCGGCTTAAAAATGTATAAAACTGTCATTATAGAATGTATGCTTCACCGAACAGCGACGCGGAGCTGAGTAGGCGCTTCCTGCCGACCACGTTGCTGCATACGGAAGCTAAAAACTCACTCAAACGACTCTTTTCTTTTTTTCAACTCATTGCTTGCCATTGACATGGATAGATGTCCAATTCAGTCATAATTGGAATCATTCACCCCTCCCGTTCAAAATAAATTGGACGTCTATCGTCGTCAGTGGCGGCGAATACATTTTCAAATCAAATACGTTCAAAATTTAGAGCAACTGTATTAGGGCAGCAGCTATCGAATATTTTATTAGTCGATTAATCAATGGACTAGTTAGTTCGAATAATTGAGTAATCGGATAAGGAACATGAAAAATTAAAATACCTGAGCTGAGCCTCAAACGGTATACTTTTTTTTTTTTTTTTTTAATAAGGATCTATGTACAACAAAAGAACAATTGGCTAACTTACATAGAAAAAGCCAGCTAGCTTAAATGCTAAAAAATGCTAGTTTTTTTTTTTTTTTTTAACAATGCTCTTAACAAATGGTTCAGGCACATATCACCACAAAAAATGGCTAAATATACCTATAAACTAAAATTTGAATGCATTAAAAAACATTAGCTCAAACAAAAACGTTGGTCTTAACAGGGAGCAGTTGGATTCAGCCATGTGAAAAGGGGCAGACCAGAGGGCAGTGTATCCGCCCTAATCAATAAAACTAAATGCAAACACTTTAAAAATAAGCCATTACAACGCCACTTTAATTAAACGAATATTCGAAGCAACAAAATTTAATCCGAATAATCGAGTAATCAGATAAGGAACATGAAAAATTAAAATACCTGAGCTGAGCCTCAAACGGTATACTTTTTTTTTTTTTTTTTTAAATGAGGATCTATGTACAACAAAAGAACACTTGGTTAACTTACATAGAAAAAGCCCGCTAGCTTAAATGCTATAAAATGCTAGAGTTTTTTTTTTTTTTTTTTTACAATGCTCTTAACAAATGGTTCAGACACATATGCCCACAAAAAAATGGCTAAATATACCTATAAACTAAATTATGAATGCATTAAAAAACATTAGCTCAAACAAAAACGTTGGTCTTAACAGGGAGCAGTTGGATTCAGCCATGTGAAAAGGGGCAGACCAGAGGGCAGTGTATTCACCCTAATCAATAAAACTAAATGCAAACACTTTAAAAATAAGCCATTACAACACCACTTTAATTAAATGAATAGTGGAAGCAACAAAATTTAATTCGAATATTTTTTTCTAATCGAATACTCGAATTCATCGATTAACCGTTGCAGCACTAAACCGTATGCTTAACATTATTTTCAAAGATTAATAAAATAATATAAAGTTTAAATTGTTACCCACCACAGTTGACCACCAGGGGCCTGCTATTTTAAATTTGCTTAAAAAAGAAGAAGACTGAAAACAGGAAGTTCTTGAATTCAGCCTCATTTAAACTGAAAATGTCAATTTGGCTTTTTTTTAAATTTGTATTCCTAACAACGAACGATCATGTTTCGCTGCCATTGACACCTATGGCCGTCCAATCTGTTTGCACTGGAAGAGCTGAAAGTTTTTTTTTTTTTTTTTTTTTACTCTTTCTATCTTAATGGTGTTGTGCAGTATGGTTGCTGGGTGACAAGTAGTTTTGTGCTGGGAGCAAGTGGGGCGTAAGTAAAGCATTGCAAACAAATGAGCGGAATATTGGACAAAGGTCTGCTGAGCAAAGAAACACAAATGGGCCAAAAAACGTTCGTTTTCAGAAGCGAGCGGTTGTGTTGTCAGTTCATGCTCATTTCAGGGCATTTACAGGTCACTTCCTGTCAATTTTGAGTCACTTCCTATTCAATATGGGACATTCCCGGGTCACTTCCTGTTCAGTTACCCAAAATCAACAGGAAGTAACCCGTCAACGCCCCAAAATGAACATGAAGTGACCTATAAATGCCTCCAAAATCAGGAAGATTGGCTGTGAATGCTCCGTTTCAGTGCATGTGACGGTGCTAGACGGCCAATTTATCTTTGACCCTCCCGGTCAAAATGGATTGGACATCTAGCGCCGTGTAAGGCAGCCAATGAGCTAACACAGACAATTTTCTAGTAACTAATCACGTTGCTGTTAATATCTACATTAAAAGTCTTTAAATGAGTTTATCACTTGTAAATGTCCAATCCCATTTGAATCCCTGTCAAAATGGACTGGTCGTCTATCGCCGTCAATAGCAGCGAAGGAGTTAATAAGTTCAATATTGCAAGTTAAAAAAAAAAAAAAGAATGCATTTTTTAATTAAATTAACATATTTTGTACCCAAATAAATAAAATGACTAGAAATCACAATTTAAAATAAACAAATGGAAAATAAAATTAATTTACAACAATCTTCATAAATAAACATATTTTGCATCAAATAAACAAAAGTCATTAAACATTCAATTTAAAATAAACAATTTTAGAATAAATAAAATTCATTTAAAAAAAAGTTGATTAGGATTTGTTTTTAACATTTTGCATCCACGTAAATAAACAAAATAAATTTGATTTACAATTTAAAATACATTTTAAAATAAATAAAATTCATTTTTAAAAAGAATAAAGCTAAATTTTAAAAGAAATTCACATATTTTGCTCCCAGATAAATAAACTAAATTAATTCAAAATACAATTTAAAATCAACTAATTAAAAAATAAATAAAATTCGTTAAAATTTTTTAAGAAAGAATGAACAAATTTTGCATCCAAGTAAATATACAAAATCAATTAAAAACACTATTTAAACTGAACAAATTTAGAATAAATCAATTTTTAAAAAATAAACATTTTTAAAAAAAAAACATATTTTGCAACCAAATTGACGAAAGTAATTAAAAAATACAATTTAAAATAAACAATTTTAAAACAAATAAAATTCATTCTTCTAAAAAAGCTACTTTTAAAAAAGGAATTAACACATTTTGCATCGAAGTAAACAAACTAAATGAATTCAAAATACAATTTAAAAAAACTAATTTAAAATAAGTAAAATTCATTTTAAAGTTAATTTTTAAGAAAGAATGAACATATTTTCATAATTTTTTTTCATCCAAGTAAATATACAAAATAAATTTAAAAAATAAATAAAATGTGTATATATATATATATATACATACATACATATTTTGTATCCAAGTTAAAATACAAAATAAAAAAAATATAATTTAAAATAAACAATTTTAAATTAAATAAAATTCATTTAAAAACATTTTTTTTACATATGTTGCATCCACGTAAGTGAACAAAATTAATTCAAAATGATATTTAAAATTAACGTATTTAAAATGAAAAAAATTCATTTTAAAAAAGTACTTTTTAAAAATTAACATAAATAACATAAATGTCCAAAACTAATTAAAGATAAATAAATTTTTTGAAAAAAGTAAATCTTGTAAAAAAAAAAAAAAAAAAAAGAACATATTTTCCCATCCATATTAATGAACTAAATTCATTCAAAATACAATTTAAATTAACAAATTTAAATAAATTAATTAATTAAAAACAAAAAGTGAATTATTTGCTGGACCCTCAAGACGGTCGTCTGGTGTGTGTTGGTGTGTGTGTGTTATTTCAACACTTAAAACACTATATTACATCTCCGCGCATCATTTTACCTTTCTGTTTGACCCTCCCTTCGACCAACCACGCCCATTTTACGCCCGCAAACTTGACCCCTTGGAGACCCGACTCCCGAGTGACATTCAAACGTCTTTTTTTCTGTCGTATTTGCACTGGAGCGTCAAGGCAAAGCTTAGACGCCTTTGTTTTGGTCCTTTCAGAACTCCATCCGGCACAACCTGTCGCTGCACAGCCGCTTCATCCGCGTCCAGAACGAGGGTACGGGCAAAAGCTCGTGGTGGATGCTGAATCCTGAAGGCGGCAAGAGCGGCAAGTCGCCCCGACGCCGGGCCGCCTCAATGGACAACAACAGCAAGTTTGCCAAAAGCAGAGGACGGGCCGCCAAGAAAAAGGTAAGAAAGCAGCTGACTGGACTAATCAAATTCTTTCTAGATGCTAAATACTGTATTGGCCCGAATATAAGACGGTGTTTTTTGCATTGAAATAAGATTGAAAACGAGGGCGTCGTCATATTTTCGCGGTCTGGACATTATACCCATTCACGACACTAGATGACGCCAGATATCATTGAAGCGATGTTCTGTCATGACAGATCTCAGCTACTCTCCCCATTCACGACGCTAGATGGCGCCAGATATCATTGAAGCAATGTTCTGTCATGACAGATATCACCTACTCTCAAGTTTAACCAGTTTGCATTATTTTATTGCAATGTTTTTCCTTATTCAGATGTTTCAAGACTGCAGTTAGTTAGACTTCACTTTGATAGTTAATGCAGTTATTGCAATTATGTTGTTTTATCACAATAGATTGGTTTATTTACATTTCAAAAACCATTCATTAACGAATGTGGTTGCACTTTAGTTTACATATTTAAATGTTCAGATATTAAGATTTGAATGAGGCAAAATAACATGCTTTTTCTCTCAAATATATTGTTATAATCATCTGTTTTCTGTATAAAAATTAATTTGGTGTTCAAAAAGTCTTTTTTTCTAACTTGATTATTGAAAAAGAGGGGGTCGTCTTATATTGGCCCATCAGTACATCAATTACAGGCAAGACGTCACCCCGAAATGCCCCCAAATCAACAGGAAGTAACCTAGAAATGCCCCCAGATCAACAGTAGGTGACCTGATAGCAACATGAAGTGACCCATATTAACAGGAAATCGCCCCAAATCAACAGGTAGTGAACAAAAATCAAAAGGAAACAACCCTAAAATACCACAAATCAACAGGAAGTGACCTTTTAGCAACAGGAAGTGACACGTATGAATGGGAAAAGCCCAGAAATCAACAAGAAGTGACCCAGAAATGCCTCAAAATCAGCAGAAAGGGAACAAAAACTAACAGGAAATGACCCAGAAATACCTCAAACTCAACGGGAAGTGAATGAAAATCAACAGGAGACAACCTGAATTACCCCCCAAATGAATTTATATTCTGCCATTGACGGGCATAGACGTCCAATCCATTTAAAGCGGGAGGGATGCATTGACTGCGGCCCACCCGCTTCCAATGGATTGAATGTTTACTAGTGCTAAACTCAATGGTAGGAAAGTACATCTTAAACAGAGGAAGAACTACAGTGGTATGAAAAGTATCTGAACCTTTTGGTATTTCTCACATTTCTGCATAAAATCAAAATCAAATGTAATCTGATCTTTGTCAAAATCACACAGATGAAAATACAGTGTCTGCTTTAACTGAAACCACCCAAACATTTATAGGTTTTCAGGATGTTTTGCAGGAAAACCTGAGGCCGTCTGCCATTCCCTGGCACAGCCAGACTATTCTCCCTATATTTTTCAAACACTGTGAGAAATAGTCTGGGACCAAGCCCACTAACTGCCTCTCGAGCAAGGTACAAAATCAATCGTCCAATCAGATTTGTTTATTTGCGTGACGTGTTCTTAACGGGTAACGTCATTCTTGCGCGCCGTAAGTCAAGTCTACAACAACATAGATGGCGAACGGGAGAGGTGAGAATATGTTCCGATCCGCGGTAAAACCAGTTTTAAATTTCCAAAAACACATCGAAACAAGTCATTGACAACAGTCAACATGGCTCGCGATAGCCATGTTGAATAAACTTCTCCATTCTCCGCTCACGCTAATTACTTGTCGCTTTAATAACGTCACGTCTGCCCGTCGCTGATTGGTCCACTCTGCTGTCTGTTTGCTGTGGCTTGCTCCGCCCTCGGAATTTGATCCGCCGGACAGTCGCCGGCGGTCTGAGTCTGGTATACCAGGCAACGTCTGCCAGACAGTTGAAGTTAAAAAGAGGATGTATGGTGCAACAAGACAATGATCCAAAACATAGAAGTAAATCTAACTTCAGAATGGTTTCAGGAGAACAAAATACATGTTCTAGGGTGGCCAAGTCAAAGTCCAGACTTGAACCCCATTGAGATGCTGTGGCATGACTTAAAGACGGTGATTCATGCCAGACATCCCGGGAATCTCACTGAACTACAGAAGATTGATGTGCCAGACTGATCTGCAGCTACAGGAAGCGTCTGGTTAAAGTTGCTGCTAAAGAGGGAGGGCACAAAATATTAAATCTGAGTTCAATTCCTTATTTTTACCCCTTCTGTCATTGTTTGCATGCTATCCTTATTAAAATATGAAAACCTAGAAATGTGTGGGTGGTTTTAGTTCAAGCAGAAACTGTTTTTTCATCTGTGTGATTTTGACAAAGATCAGATTACATTTGATGGTGATTTTATGCAGAAATGTGAGGAATTCCAAAAAGGTTCAGATACATTTTCATACCACTGTACATTCATTTTTTTGAACTCACAGTCTGCAATTGACAACATATGGCGTAAATCTCAAAGCCTTTTCCAAAAAATCCCAAGTTACTCCAACAGGAGTCAAGCAGAGTCCATTTCATTTTCAAAGAAGTAGTGTCCAGTAAGCCACAAGTCAGGTCAAGACAATCCTGCTCATTCACAACCTACTTTGAAACTTATAGTCTTTTACGAAAAGAAAATCTTTCATTGTTGACTTGCACAACGCTTCACAATGTTTCATTGTAATCCTTTTTTTTCTCAATTTGCTTTGGGAGAAAATGAAGTAAAGCGCCATCCTGGAATGGATTCTGCTTCACCCTGGAGGCTCGCGAAAGACATGGGATGTTTTGAGTTTTTAATTTTAAAACAGATTTTTACCCGGAAGATAAATAAATCATAAATTGTAGGGGTGTAACGGTACACACTCGGTTTTGAGGTCACAGTTCGGTTCATTTTCGGTACAGTAAGAAAACAAAATGCAAAATATATAAGTGTGCTAGTTGTTTATTACAAACCTTTGTGCTTTCAATAATAGGAACATTAGCCTATACAAAGCTTGAATTCTGCTCAAAAAGTAGCGGGTATTTAAAGATAATCCAACAACAATTTGCCTTTCAGACCCCGCGTATTGGTCAGCTTTCTTTCTGAAAGAAAGAAGAAAAAAGAAGTCCTGTGCTAAAGAAAAAGGCAATCCCAATGACAAAGATTATAACATATATTTACCAAATGAAATGCTTCAATGATTTTTTTCCCCTTATGAACGGTTTTCAAAAGCTGTATTGGTGGATTTTCTCAAGTTAAAGCGCCACACAGAAATTAATCAATTTAATTGTGTAAGCAGGATCTGTGTATTATTCTTATTATTTAATTACAGGTGTTTTAGCTCATTTCAATTTCTTTGATTTAAATGGGCTATTATTTATTTTGTGTTTATATTTTACAAATGTGATGTAGTATTCATCCATACTGTATATTTTATGTTGCATAATTTTAGTTCCTATGTGAATATTAGTTCCTACTTGTTTTGTTGTGGTAGGAGGGTTTTGTATTGAACACGGGCCCGTGTTGGTTATTATTATAGCAGAGAAGACCGCAGTAAATCAACAAAGACAAGTCAGCTGTGCCCCGATCTACCTCTCAAGAGATCTGATGGACTCAAAAAGTGGGTTACGATTGTATATTAGTTTGAAAATCGACCGGATCCACCGTATTTTTACACGAGTGACTTCCGGTCTGCCCGATCCTAGCTACCGGTAGTAGTATTGACGCAGGAGGGTCGTGTCTAGCGTCAAATAATAAACTCTGCCGTTCTTTTCACGTGCGTCGCGTTGAGCCGCTTCTGGGACGCGTCTAACACGCGGCCGCACTGCGACTGGTTTTCATTGGCTGGTTGACTTTAACGCCTGCGTTTCACTGCGTTCTCGCGGCGGCCACGTTGTCGCGCCGTTGACGTTTCTGGGTTATACTGTCCTATCGTGTTGGCCCTCATTATAGTAGAGAAGACGGAGCAAATATAATCTACACAAAGAAACTGTAACCCTATCGACTCACAGCCTAGAAAAGTAAGGGTTACATTACGTCAGAAACTCGTTCGGTGCGCCTCCGTTCCGAACCGAGCACCACGTACCGAAACGGTTCAATACAAATACATGTACCGTTACACCCTTAATAAATTGGGGGTTGTTTTTCCTCGCATTCATGTCGAATTGGATTAAATCATAAGCGGATTTTAGAGGGGGGCCGGGGGGGTGGCCGAAAAGTGCCATTGCATTTAATTGACCTATATCTATAAAAGTTGTAAAGCAATAAAACTGCAACAAAAATGAATGAAATGAACAAAATATATATATATATATATAATGGGTCAAAATGATTGCTAATTTCCCCCCCCCCCCACCCCCCCCAAAAAAATTTGGAAAAAAAATATTTTTAAAAAAATGTTTTTTTCCTTTGGTTGAATTTTTTTTTTTTTTTGTTAATTGAAGCAACTTTTTTTTCTAGGATTGAATGTCCTAATCATAATATTGCCCAAATACATGTGTCGAGACATTCGAGGCAGCCGGACGTGTTATGTCATGGCAATTCGCGATAATTTCTACGTTACTCCAGGAGTCATAGCCAAGATAGGTAAAGAGAAGCATTTAATAAAGCCAAGCATTTTTCTATTACAGTACTTTATTCTTATTTTAAAATGATTCGGTGGGAGAGTAATGTTTAAAACTGATCATAATAATAACAGTTGAAGTTCTTAAAAACCATTTGCCGTATTGGCCCGAATATAAGACGGTGTTTTTTGCATTGAAATAAGATTGAAAAAAAGGGGGTCGTCTTATATTCGCGGTCTAGACATTATACCCATTCACGACGCTAGATGGCGCCAGATATCATTGAAGCAATGTTCTGTCATGACAGCTCTCTGCTACTCTCCCCATTCACGACGCTAGATGGCGCCAGATATCATTGAAGCGATGTTCTGTCATGATAGTTCTCAGCTGCTCTTTTTAGTTTAACCAGTTTGCATTATTTTATTGCAATGTTTTTCCTTATTCAGATTTGTTTCAAGACTAAAGTTACAGTTAGACTTCACTTTGATGGTTAATGCATGCAATGTTGTTGTTTTATCACAATAGATTGGTTTATTTACATTTCAAAAACCAGAAGCCATTCATTTACGAATGTGATTGCCCTTTAGTTTACATATTTAAATGTTCAGATATTAAGATTTGAATGAGGCAAAATAACATGCTTTTTCTCTCAAATATATTGTTTAATCATTTGTTTCGGATGTACTGTAATTATTTTCTGCATCATAATTATTTTCTGCTTAAAAACTAATTTGGTGTTCAAAAAGTCTTTTTTTCAAACTTGAGTCTTGAAAAAGAGGGGGTCGTCTTATAATCAGGGCTGTATTGGCCCATCAGTACATCAATTCCCAGCAGGAAGTCACCCCGAAATGCCCCCAAATCAACAGGAAGCAACCTGATAGCAACAGGAAGTGACCCATATTAACAGGAAATGACCCCAGATCAACAGTTAGTGAACAAAAATCAAAAGGAAACAACCCTAAAATACCACAAATCAACAGGAAGTGACCTGTTAGCAGCAGGAAGTGACACGTATCAACGGAAAAAGCCCAGAAATAAACAAGAATTGACCCAGTCTTATATTCGGGACAATACGATATTAAAATATATGATAATATAGATATTTTCTTTTGGGAAAAAAAGTGAAAAAACATGTCTTATATGCATCTTTCCAATGCTGAATCTGAATATATGCATTGAACACACACCAATCCCCCCCCCCCCCCCCCCCTTTTTTTTTTTTTTTGCACTAATTTGCAGATTTTCGCTTATCGCGGCGGGTTCTGGTCCCCACTAACCGTGAAAAACAAGGGATCACTGTACACAGTGGTCACGGTGAATCATCCAAAGTCTTTCCAAACACCCACTCAAGTCATCTAGTGAAAATTTCATTGACAAAAAAAAAATGTTTTTTAATATCGCAGTATAATATCGCAATATCTCCCAAACCCCCCAAAAATCGCAAAAATAGTTTTTCCAATATCGTTCAGGCCTAGTCACTTCATCGAAGTGCATTTCCGATGTGAATCAGTGACTAGCTTAAAACTTTTTACATCTTAATGAAAGCAAAACTGAAGATAGTCATATGAAAAAGTATCTGAACCTTTTGGAATTTCTCACATGTCTGCATAAAATCACCATCAAACGTGAGCTGATCTTTGCCAAAATCACACAGATGAAAAAAACAGTGTCTGCTTTAACTAAAATCACCCAAACATTTATAGGTTTTCATATTTTAATGAGGATAGTAACTGTTTTGTTCACTTCTTGTTGAAATTTCTTTCGTAACAAGAGGCAATAATTTGAGGCATGTCTTAACCGGAAAATTCTGTATGTACAGACGTTTTTAAGTCGAGGTACCACTGTATTTTTTTTTTTTTTTAAATCATGGTGTTGTTACATTATCGGTATCGCCCAATACTACACAGCCGGGTGTCGGAATCAGTATCTGGAGTCAAAAAAATGGTATCGAGTTGTAAATACATGATTTGAAGTACCTAAAGAGTCTTCTCTTGTGCTCCCAGCTGTCGCTCCAGGGCGGCCCCGACGGCGGCAGCAACGGCGCCGACAGCCCGAGCTCGTACAACAAGTGGCCTGGCAGCCCCAACTCCCACAGCAACGACGACTTGGACGCCTGGAATGGCTTCCGTCCTCGTGCCAGCTCCAACGCCAGCACGCTCAGCGGGCGCCTCTCGCCCTTCGTGCCTGAGGATGACTTGGGCGAAGCCGAGGCGCACATGGGGTACCCCCCGGGCCCCAAGATGACCGCCACCCTTCCCAGCCTCTCCGAGATGACCGGCTCTTTGGGCCGCAGCTCGGAGAACGTGGTGGACAACCTCTTGGACAATTTCAACTTGCTGTCGCCTAGCAGCTCCCAAGTGGGCGGAGGGTCGGCGACCCCCAGTTCCTCCCAACCCTCCCCGATGATGCCGCCCGGCCCTGGGTACCCGTCTTACAGCTCCCCCGGCATGGCGTCGCAGTCTCAGCAGGACTACCGCAAATGCGTGTACGGGCAAGCGGGGATCAACGCCATGTCGCCTGTTCCCATGCGAACCCTCCCGGAGAGCGAGCCCCCCTTCGGGAGCGCCGCCAACCTGTACGGTTCGGTCCAGCTGCCCGGGCTCCTCAAGGAGCTGCTCACATCTGACACAGATCGGCACGTAGACCTCCTGCCATCAGCGGACTCAGTCGTATCTCCGTCCGGCGGGGGTTGCGCTCTCCCGCCGTACGGTGCTCTCCAACACGTGTCTAAACTCCCGTCCCATGCCCTCCCCCACGGCCGCCTGCTCATGTCCCTCAATCAAGGCGGAGGAATGCATTCCGTCAAGAACCCCGGGCAGATGCCCTACGCGCTCTCCGGGCACCTGGGCGGCGGAGGCCCGCTCGGCAACTTCTGCCCCCTCAACACCAACGGATACGGACGACCGGGCCCGGTGCCGCCCTCCCACCCGGAGAAGCTGCCCAGCGATCTAGACGACATGTCCATCGAGAGGTTCGAGTTCGACATGGATACCGTCCTTCATGAAACTCTGATGGACGGGGACGCGCTGGACTTCAACTTTGAGCCCGTTCAAGGGTTCCCCCATGGGGTGAAGACCACTACGCACAACTGGGTGTCCGGCTAGGAAGTTTTTTTAAAAGTACAATCAAACAAGACGGATTTTTGCCGTTTCTGTACCATCTACATTCCGGATAATCAATTGCCAAGTTTGGATCCGCTGGAATGATTCGTCTTTACAGATTAAGTGCCAAATTTGCCTTAATTAGGGAGCCGATTCTCATACTCGGTTGGAGTCGGATGAATCATCGACTAGGTAACTGGACTTTCCGCGTGTCTGATAAGCTTCTTCAGTCGTAAAGACCACCTCTGTGAAGTTGGCGCCCCATCAGATGCAAATTTGTATAAAAATGATGTAAATCATTTGTGCCACATTTGTGCTGTCAAGTTTCATTTGTGCTGCTAGCGTTTTTGAGATATTCACAATTCTTTTATAGGTCAACCATTTTGATCTCAACCGGCGAAAAATGGTGTCAGTCGTTTGTGCTTCGTGCGTGCTGTCAAAATTTTTGTTTGTGCCGCAACCGTTTTTTAGATACAGTGTACTTTTAATTTGTAGTGATGACGTTGCGCAACCCCCATCTACAGCGGAATAGAAATTTTTAACAGAACGGCACAAACGTAGCACAAACGAACAGCACCGTTGTGGTTCCATTTCTGTCGCTGTGTGCCCTGCGACTGGCTAGCAACCACTTCAGGATGTACCCTGCCCCCTGCCTGTTTTAGCTGGGATAGGCTCCAACAGAGTGTAGGAGGTAGCGGGAGAGCGACAGGCAGATCGGTGCAGCGTTTGCAGTGATGCGGACTCTGTACCGGTCCGTTGTGGTGAAAGAGCTGAGCAAATGGCGAAGCTCTCAATTTGCCAGTGGATCTACGTTCTTACCGTCACCTATGGTCATGAGATGTAGGTCGTGACCGAAAGAACAAGTGGCCAATTAGTCGATTAATCGATGAACTAGTTAGTCAGAATAATCGAGTAACAGGATAGGGAACATAGAAAATAAAAATACCTGAGCTGAGCCTCAAATGTTTTGAAAAAAAAAGAATAAATGAGGATCTTACTATAACAAAAGAACAAATGGCTAACTTCTTTAAGAGGCAGGGACAAAAAAAAAATTGCAGCACAAACGATTGACTCCATTTGTAGCCAATTTAGAGCAAAATAACTGACGAGAAAAGAATTGTAAATATCTCCAAAACGATAACAGCACAAACGTAGCACAAACAATTGACGTCATTTCCATGTAAATTTGCATCTGTTGAGGGACCAACTTCACGGAAGTGTAAAGATCTGGAAGATTGTCCGCTTGACTGTCAACCGTGGTCTGTGCTAGTTTGTTTTTCTCGAAATGTTTGCTAAATTCAAGTCATGAGGAGCACCTGGAAAACATCAGTCCTTAGGTCTGAAAGCGATACAAGGCTCATGCGATCTGAATGATCTCACATTACAGGGATATGATAATCCATCTACGATATTCTATGAAAAACACAAGCTATTTCTAAATGGAAAAATGAGACAATGTTTATTTTTTTTGCACTGTGGCGGACAATCTGTCAAAAACTGTTGTTTTCCTCACAGATGAGAATATTTCACTTAGTGTTGCGCCGATACCGGGACCGATACGACACTAAAATCGGTATCGGCGAGTACTAAGAAATAACGTGCTGACATTGTGCTATATGCACTTTTCAAGATATAGTTGGCACTTGTCACCCTACTTAAGTTGATGATAGAGTTTATCACTAGTAGATGTCCATTTACTGCCACCCTAGGAGCACATTGATAAATTAATCTTTTAAAAATCAGTTTAAGCTAGTTATGACTTCATTTGAATGTCAGTGCATCTGCCTGTACCAACATGGCCACCCTGAGGCCATTTTTCATGCTTCTGCCATCAATTCCAAGCAAAACGGCTTTAGGTCGGCCATGTTGGTAGGGGCGATGAAAGGTCTTTTCATGCTTCTGCCGTCAATTGTAGACGTCCAAATCATTTGAAGCGGGAGGGCCAGACCTCCTACTTCAAATGGATTGGACATCTAGCGATGTCAATGGCAGCCAATGAGCTGTTGGATAATGTATGACCAAGCCATCATAGCAGTTACTTTACATTCAAGTGGGTATGCAGTCATTTAGTGCTTACATTTTTAAAAAGTATTGGGCGGAAAACACAGACAAGGCTGAAAAAGCAGTTTCCGCTCTTGCACCCCTCTTTAAAAAAACTGCTGTATTTTAAGCCAAAACAACTGTTGTGTATGATAGAACAGTATGTCTATATGCTGCCATAGCAGAATCATGGCGCATTAAGCCCCAAACTATTTTTAATTTGCCCGTTTTACCCTGAAACCCCTGTTTACAGACGTCGCGCAACCGCTTTTGTTTCAACCCAGCCGTAAAACGAAGGTAATTAATTATATTTATTATTCAAAATGTCTATCATTTTTAGCTTAGAATCATTAATTGATGTCTAATATTTGGTTTAAAAATAAAAAACGACTTTTAAAAAAATGGCGTCACAATTAAAAAAATGGTGTCTGTAAAAACGTCACGGATATTTACCTCATAAGTATCGCTTAATTGTTTTTGTTTTTTTGTTTTTTTTTATACTGTCACATTTATTTGATATGTTAGATAATAAATAATCGATCCAAACAAAGAAAAATGGGGGAAAAAAAAACGTTTTAAAAGGCAAATATATGAAAAAGAAAATCTCGACCACTCCTTGATGTCTGCGATTTCTGCATCGCGACCCTTGTTATATTACCATGTTTCACCCATAAAATCCCCCAAAAATCCAGCTGTGGCCATTCGCAGCTGTATCTTGACACTCAGTGATACATGCTACATGGAGTTTTTGGATCGAAACAAGATAAGTAGGCGATAATATGTCATTAAAGTCATGGCGTCTGTAATTCTGCTCTCGCGTGCTGTCACCTCCAGATAGGGTTTTGCTGTTTAAATTTTTTAAATGCTCTCCTGTTCAAAATTTTTCTTCCCCCAGAAAATTGAGATTTTAAGCTTTCCAATGATGTATCACACGTACATATCGGACAATTATGAAAGTTGGCTAAATTGGGATTCTCATAGCGGAACTAAGTCACGTGAGTGTTTTCCGCCATATATTAAAAAAAACAACAAAAAAAACAAACATGGTATTGGTACAGTATTGGTATCGGCATATACCCCACAGCCTGGTGTATCGGGAGCCAAAAAATGGTATTGGTGCGACGCTAATTAAAACAAAAGAAAAAAAAATATATTCGTCCATTTTTTAATAGGGTGCCATTTGGACACAACAGACTGGACACTGACAGAGGGGACATTTTGTGCTAAAGTGAGCCCTCAGCCTAGCTTTGCTAGCATAATAGCTAACATGACTTTGGATTCTTTGATAATCTGTTCTTCTGCTAATCTGAAAATGACCTGTAAATGCCCTTAAATGAACTGCAAGTGACCTGTAAATGCCCCGAAAATCGGACAATGACTGTGATTGCTCTAGTTTCGAATGAACGAACATTCCCAGTTTAAACGGATTGGGCGTGGTGCACCGTCAATGCAGCCTTAGAGTTAACTGAGACACCATTATGGTGGAAGATTTTAGTTGAAAATTGTTGGTTCCTTTTTATCATTTTTCTTAGACATTGACACCTTTTTAAAACGATAACTCGATTCTTGGCAGGAGCATATCGATAACCTTTTGGGATACAAAGTATTACGATGTATCACCATTTCGATATTTTGTCACACCCCTAAAGCGAATGCTACGCTAACGCAGCAAGTTACATTTAGGCTAGGTTCATACTACAGGTCTTAATGCACAAATCCAATAGTTTGCCATAACTGTTTTTTTTTTTTTTTTTCAATTTTTCTTTGCTCGGATCGATTTTGTATCATCTAACATATCGGAGAAAATGCGATAGTAACAAAAAAAAATACAATTAAGCGATAGTTATAAGGTAGACATCTATGACTTTTTTACAGACGCCATTTTTTCATTGTGACATAATTTGTTTAAAATACGTGAGTGAATAATTTTTTTAAGTCGTTTTTTTTTTTTTTTTGATATTAGACATCAATGAATGATTCTTTTTTTTTATTTTTATATTAGACATCAATGAATGATTCTAAGCTAAAAATGACTGATATTTTGAATAATAAATATATTTAACTACCTTCATTTTATGGCTGAATTGAAACAAAAGCGGTTTCGCGACGTCTGTAAACGGGTGTTTTCAGGGTAAAACAGACAAATTAAAAATAGTTCGGGGGCTTCATGTGCCATGAATCTGCTATGGCAGAATATAGACATATTGTTCTATCAAACAAAACAGTTCTTTTGGCTTAACATCCAGCAGTTTATTTTAAACAGGGGTGCAAGAGCAGAAACTGCTTTTTCAGTCTTGTCTGTATTTTCCGCTATGTGAATAGAAACGAATTACCCAATTAACCCTTGTTTTGTGTTTGGGTCAAAACTGACGCATTTTCACGTTTCGGTATGCGAAAATCAAGGGTATTTGTTACATGCCCAAACTTTAAAATGGGGCCGAAAACAAGATACTGCAAAAGTTGAGTATTTTCAGGCGGAGTTAAAATAGATCAAATTTGATCCACTAGCAAAAATATGGGCATATTTCAAATACAATACAAGGGATAATTTTTTTTTTTTTTTTTTCTTAGAAAAACCTTATTGGTATAGTACCAGTAGTACCAATAAACTGGTATGGTAACGTGGCTTGGTGTCAGAAGCCAAAAAAATGGTATCGGTGCAACACTACTTTCTATTTTTGGAGTTGTTTATTGCCCCTTATAAGACGCTTCTGCTTGTACATAGCTTAAAATTGTGTATTACCATGACATAGTATATGTTTACTAGATTGTAGTATTGATATACATATATTTCAGACATAAATTATTGTGTTTAATACAGATTTTCTTCTGGTGGACCACCAGCACCGAACCTTAATACCACGAGGGGCCTATTTAAGTCGTTCATTCCTACGGGCTTGAAGTTGTTTTTTTTCGTGTGTGTTTTTTTAGCTATATAAATATAGATATATATATATATCGTAGAAATCGCACAGATCTTCTCTTAAAGGAGCGTGGCGGTTCCTTCAAGATATTTACGAGCAGTGCTTTTTGTGCAGCTGTGAAATAAGTGCCAGGTCAAGGCCGTGTGTTCTCAGTTCTCTTCTTGTTGTGTTTTGTACTCGAAAGTTTTTTTCTTCAACCTTACTGTCGTATTGCGGGTCAGATATACCAGTCGTTTTTTTTTTTTTTTGTTTTTTTTTTTTAATTTGGTCCTGGACTTATGAATCAAACAGCGTTGCTTCTGTATAATAGACATTAAGTGCCGTCAATGGCAG